>NC_051155.1:52882947-52916997 GCF_013339745.2 Dermacentor silvarum
GATTTAGTATCACGCCCTAACGCTTTCGGGAAATGCAGGGTTTTTTAGTGTTGTAGGGGGAGGACGCGCGAAAGGATAGAAAAGCAGTAGCAGTTTTTTCTTTTTTTGTAAAGTCGTGTGTCTTGGGGAGAGTGGCCTTGTGCTCGCTTGTTTGGGGTTGTGGTCCCGCACTGTTCTGGAGTGATTAGGTGGCCAAGCAGGAGACTAAAGTTGCGAGACCTGTTTGCAAGTCCTGTTTAACCGGACCGGACCAGGGAGCAAAGGCACACAACAGCGCTCCGAGAACAGATGAACGACTCCAGGAATCTACAAGCTACGAACCTAGGGTTCATCACCACGGAGGGAAATTCTGCTGCTGAAACGCCGATCTCTCACCCAGTGTCTGCTGGCCCCTACGCGTCCGATCTTCCTTCCCCGCCGGAGATTCTTTCACGATTCACATGTCACGCCCCGTGTCAAAATTATTAACGATTGACGTATGACAGCCGGTCGTAACGATTAACATGTGACGCCCCCGTGCAGGGGGAATTAACGGAGGCCCATGCCTAAACCAACAGAGGGTGAATCCCTGATTTGCTATGGTTGTCTCGAGTGGTCCTCAATCTGGCGGGCGAGTCGCAGTGATTTATGGCCCCCTTGTGTTGCTGCGGCATCCAGCAGGCGAGAAGTTCCACCTTCCCCGAACTGTGTACCACCGGGCGTCGTGCCGCATTGTTTACCAGCCCTTTGCGTACGTGCACCCAGAGAGCGAACGATGCACGACAGAAGCCTCAAGTCACCGCTATCGGAGGCAAGCGCCCAAAACGTCGCCTAGGAGAGAGGGGCAGCTGCCGCACCCCCGACCGGACTCAGTACATGTCACGTGACGTTGACGTGAGCGAAATCCCGCCTACGATGTTAGCGGCCTATTTAAGCGGCCCCACCATGTATTTTCGATTCATTTATTCTCTTTTTTTTCTAACTTCTTCAACCATGAAATAAACTAGGCAGGTTTCACACTAAGAAATCGTTTTGCCCCTGCTTGTCGCTATGGTCTACCGGACGCCTGCAGACTGCCGAGAACGCCACGCTAACCAGTAGTAACGCCGGTCGGCTTGAAGTAACCGGCGTCTCAATAATGGCAACCCTCGCTTCAAGCTGGCCCGAGCCGCGTCGCGCCGGACGTTGAGTCCGCCGAGTGCAATCGGCCGTGCTTCTAAGCTTCGGTCATCTCGACTGCGCGCCGTACGGGACTGTCGCGGAGGTGGCCGCTGCACTTCGTCATCTAGGCGGGCCTGTCCTGTCTTCCAGGTACCGGACTATAGTCCGGTACAACTTAAGAAGACTCCTACACAACTACTACAGAAGTAACGGAGAAAACTGTCATATTCATGGCATAAAAACAAATTTTAAACCCTCCGCTACGGAACAGGGGGCACGCGAAGCTTGTCCAGCTGTAGGAGAGGGGTTTGGTTGGTTTTTTTGAGCGTTTGGAGACGTTCACGGGCCAGCTGCCGCTGCCGTTACTTGAACGCTGCCTGCTCTTCGGCAGAACGAAAGAAACGCGGCCTCACCATGAGACCTCAAGTGGCGGGAAAAGGCGGGTGCGAGGCGAGCAAACACGTGGTCACACACTTTCTCTCCTCCGGAGACAGTCTACGGGCTATTTCAACTGACTCAGATTGAAGTGACGGTCTCAATTTTTCGGTACAAAAAGAAGGCACCTTGGCATCTGACTCTTCCTCCGTTTCTTTTACGGTATCTTCAAAGCCACAAAGAATATATATTCCTTCTGGACCTCCTTTCCAGGTCATCCTAACTATCTTGCACTTCCATACATGGGCCACTTAGCTTGGTTTGGTTTGGTTTATTTTAGTGCCTATATGTATGAAACAACTCACTACGGTGGATTGGCATTGAATCGGGCGGACCCGCCGTGGTTGCTCAGTGGCTATGGTGGGTCTGAGCACGAGGTCGCGGGATCAAATCCCGGCCACGGCGGCCGCATTTCGATGGGGGCGAAATGCGGAAACACCCGTGTACTTAGATTTAGGTGCACGTTAAAGAACCCCAGGTTGTCCAAATTCCGGAGTCCCCCACTACGGCGTGCCTCATAATCAGAACTGGTTTTGGCACGTAAAACCCCATAATTTAATTTTTTTTGAATCGGGCGGCAGTGGGTATAAAAGGGAAGAATTCTTAAATAGGATTTTCTTATTAGGATTCAGATATGAAATGAACACTCAGCGTTAATATCAGATTAGTTGCTATATTATCTTACAATGTGAAGTTAATATTTTTGCTTTCTTCTTGATCAAAATAAAACAAGAAAATTAACATGTTAGTCACCTTGTTTCCCTTGCAAAATTGAATATCGCCTCACAGACGTTCCTATTGCAGCGTCCTTGTGCCGACGCCCCGAGAGACAGTATGACAGGAAGCGTAATGACCAATGCAAGATGGGGACCTTCTAGAAGTTGTTTTCTTTCCACAGTGAACGTACGACCCTCTATAAAGAAATGATCCATTGCTTCCGGTTCATTGCAATAAAAACAGTCAGCGGCAGGTGCCAAACCAGACCTATGGGAATAAAAATTAAGCTTGGTATTGGCAACGCCATTCGCGTAAATGAAACTTCAAATTTTCTTGTTGAACACCATCTGCTGTGCCATGGAAATCTAAGGAGCTGAAAATCGGTGTTATTTAATGCACATGATTTGGCATGTTCTTCTTGGACAGCATATTTTTTTTTTAATCTTGCAGAAGTGAGGTGTGCGGAAGGTCATAGGATCCTAAGTACCAGGGTCTTAAGAGACGCCGCTTCTAGTGTGTTTGTGTGCTGACTCTTTTAAAGTGAGTCCCACGTGCCCTGGCACATATACCAGAGGGATGAGGCGTAAATGTTGCGGGATAGATTTATGAAATTCTCGGAGCATGGTATATGAATAAGGCGCTAATAGAGCAGAACAAACAGACAAGCAGTCGGTTATGATTATCCTGAAGAAATAGACGTGGTAAGTTTTCATAGAGCTAGAATGATCGCCAATAACTCGGCCTGAAATGCTGGTGTAAAGTCGCGCGGTCGAAGAGAAAAAGACCAATTTAATGATGGGAAAAAATGCCCACTCCCGTCTTCTCTTCACTGACAGACGCATTTGTGGCTATGACTGCTTTCAGTTTGAGGTTGTCGAGGTGGTCATCTAACAACCTTCTAGGTATCGAATAGGAAGAAACTTTGCGTTATTAGAAAATATTGTCACGGGGATTCACAAGTACACTGGTGAGACAATATATACAGGCTGCTGCTACCAGAGAACGGCTGACAGCATCTGACGAGGCTTGTCCTGTCTTCTTCCTCTTCCCTAGCACAACGGTCCTTTAATGGCAGGCTCATACACAATGAAGTCCACCAGAGTGGCAAGATGGCTTGTTGGTTCATCATGAAGGCAGTATTTCAGCGCTTAGTAAGGACGAGGACAAAGAATGAGACGTACGAACACACAGGCGCTACTCACTGTCTACTACTCACTGTCTATCTACTCGCCTCGTCACATATCACCGAATTCAGCACTTAATGTCGCAGTAGGTAAATTTGGAAAAGCCACATCACGGATAATTACTTGTAATGGTTCTAATAGCTTCTGCACAAGAACTACCTGGGGACAATGTAGTCTACACGATTCGACCTGAAAGAATGCAGTCGGGTCTCGAATAAACACAAAGTATACGCGTCGTGCGCCGCCTATAGAGGCGCCACTGACAGCCACCTAGCGGGTGGTGTCGACTGTAGCCACGGGAGACCGTAACCGCCGACAGCGCTTTGCAAGCATGGGATGGCTGAAATTCGCGGTTGCGATTTCCCCTTCGTTCGGGTGCAAGACAGTTACTTCTGCGGTGACAGCTGCAGGAAAGGCGCGGGCCTCTATGAAAGTGGACATGTGCATGACGTTAAAGGAATTTGGGACAATCCAGTCCGCATAAGTGCCAAGTGCGTCCCGCAGACCAGCGTAACAAAGCCCAGTTACGAAGTCGAGTTCGTGGGTAAGTAGCCGCTTTGTTTTGTTGACTAATGTGATGTCTCAGTCGTTTTTTGTTACTTTAAAAATTCTATCCTTGCACATTGCTGTTTCTGTGCCTTAATAATATACACAGGGCAGACTGATCTCTCAATAACTTCGCACGGAGCGATGCCGGTACATATTGTAGCGATTTGCTACCGCTGATTACACGTGACATCGATGGCCGAATAAGTGCCATAGGAGTCGCTTCAATACGGGCAATTTCAAAATTGTTGATGGAGATGCGTACCCGTCTAGGAAATACGCCCAACGTACGGATGAATAAAGGGGGCGAGTTAGCGTTGCACAGCCGGTGCAATTCTGGAGCGCTCGTCGAACTCGCACGCAGTTTTCGCGACTTGAAATTCTCTTAGTGACATGCTTGAAAGCGTACAAAGCTGTAGTATGAATATTTTTCTCCTCTTAATGTTATGGAGGAGAGAACCACACGATATATTTGAAGGCGGAGCAGCGCCGGCCGGCAGCAAAACCGGCGCTGGCAGCAAGGCCGGGATTTGTTCCATCGTTGAGGTGCACGTAGCAATAATTAATACACTTTACATAGTACTGGATTCCTTCGTCCAGTCGGTACCCAGAATTTCGTCATAGATGCATCTTACGTAGACCTGCAATGTCTCTTATGTGTTTAGAGCTCTATTTGCCTGTGTAGGTTTTCTACATTGCTCGAGGGCACGGTAGCAGTGTTTTGCGGGCGAGCATTTTCTCAGCCATCCGTCATAACGATTTTATTGTCTTACGCTTAACATGCACCAAAACTATTTTTTGTCTTGATAGGTCACAATTGTGCTGTATGCTTTAATGTTCTTTTCAATTTATTTAGGGGAGGGGGGCATGTACGCCCATCATCTTATTAAGCCGAGCACATTCGAGTTTAGTGTGTCATTATTCGAACCATTGTAGATTATAAAAAAGGTGAAGGGCGAAGAAGCATATGTGTGCAACTATTATCAGAAATCTGATAGCAGAACTCAAATTAAAGCTTAAGTTGTGTTCGGGCTAAGTGCGATGGTAGTCGTACAAAACAGCTAGCGTGTGGAAGGAAATATTATAACTGCCTCGGTTACCCTAAAAAATTTTGCTTTTTGGCAGGCATCAGTACCTGACTTTTGCTGCAAGATGCACTCTGCACCTGCAAGGCAGGTAAAGGCGGACGGTGCAAGCACATTGCTGCCGTCGTCCATTACATCAACAACGAAGAAAACAGATCATGCACAACTGCGCCAAGGCTCTGGGGCAAGCCTTCTGTGCGCGCACTTGGAACGTACAAGAAGGGATCGTGTTTGGATGGCTTTCGTCGGCAAGCCAGTGGAAGATGTTGGCAACTGCCACCAGATGTGCCACCTAGTCAGGTGCAACTGTGTTAGCCGAACTACTTGATGTTTTGTGGGACCACGACTGCTCCCTTGTAACAGCCATAAAACATGAGCTATCAGTGACAATTCCTAAACATGCTGAACAAGAAGTTCTGGTACATGAGGAACAGAGTGTAAAGGGTCATTTCCGTTTTTCTGAACTGCACCGTGGAAATGGCACGCAGCACAACACAGACGAGGAGATGTGCTCTTACATGGCAAACATTGTGATGACTGCTGAAGAAATAGCAGACACAGAAAAGAAAACACGGGACCCAGGTCGAGACATGGTGCACTGGAAAGAAATGAGAGCCAGCCGCATATCAGCAAGTAGCCGGCCTCACGACATTTTGCATTCCAGGAAAGCACCTAATGTACTGGCGGAAAGCTTCCTTTCCGCCAAATCATTTTACTCACAAGCGACAGCTTATGGAATAGCCCTTGAAGACGAAGCCATTTCTTGTTTTGCGAAGAGCACGGGGGCTGAAATTAGGAAATGTGGGCTTCATTTAATGCTGCAGCAGCCATGGCTTTTGTTGCACACTAGACGCAGTAGTTTTGCAAGGCTCCACATTGTCACTACTGGAAGTGAAGTGTCTCTATTCGTGCAAGGACAAAGCAATTGTTGACAGCAACGCAGCCGTGTCAAATGTTTTGTATTTGGTGTTCCGGTATGGGAGTGTAGAACTAAAATCATCGCACAAGTACTACACCCAAGTGCAGACATCACTATACGTTCTTGGCCTCAACAAGTGATTTTTCTCTGTCTATTCACGGGCCCAACAGATCTGCATTGAAGTGCCACTTACTTGACAACAACTTTATTGCACAGACCATCCCCCGACTTGAGCAATTCTACTTTAAGCACTTTTTACCAGTGTTAACTCAAAGGATGGTGAAGACTTCCAGTTAAATTCTCATACAGACGCAAGGTAGATCCTACAGTTCCAGGTGCTTTAAACACCAAAGTGTAAATTGTGTCAGTTCGTCCATAGAAGTCCTTTCCAGCTGAAGACAAACCTTTACATTTACATCGTCAAAGGCCAAGTGTGATATGTATATGCCACTGGATTAAAAAGGAACGTCATATGTAGGCATCCGATTCGTTGGAGCCGTCAAAAGAATGAAAGGCAACGACTTACTGGAGTCAGCTACTGTAACTGCTACTGTACTTCTAAGGTATCTCTGTATTCAAGCTGCTCCTTAGCCCTCTGTCATGTACAAAAGACTTATGTGCGCGTGTCTGGTGCGGCGGACGATCAGTGACCATCAAAGAAGAAAAAGAATGGCGGGATTCGGCGCGTGCTCGCCTAACACGGCACCTCGGCCAACAGCGAATCACGAAGACACACGATTGCTGGAAGAGGGAGCAGAAGAAGAAGAGAAGGAAGGCAACGTTCGAAAAGAAGGCCGGTGTGCGGAGTGGTCGAGGCAAGGTTGTCGGGCTCTGGGTCCGAACCTCAAGACCTCAAGAGCACCAAGCGCAGAAGTGAGGCTGTCAGACGAGGTGTCCGAGTCTCAAAGACTTCAGGAGCGCCAGGCGGAGAAGCGAAGCTGTCGGGCTGCGGGCCCGAGTTTCATGACTGCAGTGTGACGATCCGGCCTCTGTCCTACCTCCAGCCTTTGGTGTTCGCGGTTCCTGGTGACATGGTGCTGAAGGCAAGCCCTTCCTATGCCCCTCCTGCGACTCCTTGGCCGAGCTGCGGACGATCCTCAAGACGCAAGTCGTGTCTCATCGTCTTATCCTCACGGGACCGACGCCCTGGAACTGACTGTCCGTCGCAACGCCGCCCCATACAGCCGCACCGACGCATGCCAAGTAATTGTGACCGGTCACGAACTTTACCGTTATATATAATTATTTATTGTGTGAGAACATTTAGAAGTGCATGAACGTTTCTAGTAGTCTTAGTATGTTGGTTAGCTAGTTCGTGTGTGTGACAGTTTGTGTTAATTATATGTTCATGTCTTGTTAACAATCGGCTTCGTTGTTTCTTTTCCCCACTGCGAATTAGTCTCAGTGATGGCCACAATAATTCGAACCATGCAAGTACAAATACACTCCCGGGTAAACAACCCCTCGTTGACTTAGGAAGACCAAATCATCACAAATTGGCGTCCGCGCGACAGGACGAAGCCGGTTGTTCACAGTTGCTTTACCGGCAAGTGAATATGAGTTTGGCAGAATTTATTACGTTGGGTGAGCGCTTGGGGCTGCAGGGCGCGGAGTTGAGAAATTGGGCGGACGAGCAAGTCACCAAAGCTCGGGAGGAAGATGCGAAGGCGCGTGAGGAACGGGCAGCGGAAAGAGAGGCGACCAAACAGCGCCTTGAGCTAGAAGAAAAGAATTTGCAGTTGCGTCTGAGGCTCGCTGAGGTGGGAGAAAGCAGTGGGAGTGGGAATGGTGCAAGTCACACGAACCAAGCGGAAGTCTTGGCCCCCATCAACCCACATAATCTGATCCCCATGTTCAATGATTCTCGAGATGACCTCGACGCATATTTAAAGCGCTTTGAACATGTAGCCACGGGACAGGGCTGGCCAAAAGAAAAGTGGGCCACCGCTCTCAGCTTGTGCCTCGGTGGGGAAGCACTGAAAGTGTTTGGTCGTTTATCGCCCGAAGACTCCCTGGATTACAACAAAGCAAAACTAGCATTGTTAAAACGATTTCGGTTTACTGCTGAGGGATACCGAGAGAGATTCCGGCAAAGTAAACCACAGGATGGAGAAACCGGCAAGCAGTATGCTACTCGGCTTTTCAGCTACTTCGACCGTTGGGTGGAGATGGCAAACCAGGGGAAGACGTTCAATGCGGTTCGAGACTTGATAGTCGCAGAACAATTCTTGAATAACTGCCATAGTCGCTTGGCGCTTTTTCTTCGTGAGAGAAACTGCAAGACCGTGGATGAGGCCTCGGAAGCGGCCGATCACTATTTGGAGGCACAGAGGCAGCATAACTTGCTGGTGTTCAAGGAGAGGCCAGAACAAAATCCTGGCAAAGAAACGAATGAGAAACCAGGTGTGAAGTCTCAAGTTCGTTGCTTCATATGTGATAAGATAGGACACAAGACATCAGATTGCCGTGTGAAGACAAAACAGCCATATTGTGAATATTGCCGCAGATATGGACACGATGTGCAATCATGCAGACGAAATGAACCAGGTGCCAAAGGCTCATCAGCATGCTGCATACTACCTCCCGACCAGCAAAAAGATGCACGGGAATGCTTTGAACGTAGTACCAAGCAGCAAGATGAGACATTTTCTAATGCTTTGGGAGTCTGCTCTAGCAAGTCTTTTGACATGCCGGTGTTGAAAGGAGAGCTTTTTGGACAGACCGTTTGGGTTCTGCGAGATACAGGAAGCAATAGTATAGTCGTACGACGAGATCTTGTACCGGACGCAGCAATGATAGGCACTGAGTCTATCATACTACTGGCTGATGGTAGCTCTATTAACGTTCCGGAAGCGGAAGTCAACATTTCATCACCGTACTTCTCCGGTGTTACGGTCGCAAAGTGCATGGAGAGACCATTGTATGATGTGATCATTGGTAACGTTCCTGGATCACGCCAACCCATGGAGCCAGATCCCAATTGGAAAGCATCCTCGTTTACTTCTGTAGCAAGTAAATCACGCGAAATGAACACTACGAAAGAAGACAGTGGTTCTCTGCAGGTTATAGTGGGTGCCAAGATCTCGAAACCATGTTCCCCGGTGGGCGTTGGAGCTTTACAATTGTCAAGAGAAATGTTTCGGACAAAGCAGCAGGAAGACACAACACTTCAAGTTTGTAGAAGCAAAATCGGAAAAAATATTCCGGGAAAAGGTACAACCGCCCATTCGTTCTACCTGGATGAAGGCGTGTTGTACAGATGCTATCAAATATGCCCAGGAAAAATAATCGATCAAGCAGTGGTACCGAAGTGCCTACGCCTCGAAGTCCTTAATATGGCACATGACAACTCCTTGTCTGGGCATCAAGGCATACGGAAAACCACGGAACGGGTCCTTGGATCATTTTATTGGCCCGGCGTCCAAGAGGACGTTAAAAGATTTGTGAGATCGTGCGATGTATGTCAAAGAACCTTCCAAAAGGTAGAGTGGGCAAGGCTCCACTGGGACGAATGCCGCTTATAGATAAACCATTCGAACGGGTAGCGGTAGATATCATCGGTCCCTTGACTCCAACATCGAGTAAGGGCAACCGATATATACTCACTCTTGTGGACTTTGCAACTCGCTTCCCGGACGCCATCCCTTTACCTTCTATCGACTCAGCAACTGTAGTCGAAGGGCTGGTTGAGATGTTCTCAAGGATCGGTTTCCCACACGAGATCCTTTGTGACCAGGCATCTTGTTTTACATCAGAGTTGATGAAAGAAATAAATGATTTACTCGCCATCAAGCATCTCAGTTCAACGCCTTATCATCCAATGTGTAATGGAATGGTGGAGCGCTTCAACGGAACCCTTAAGATGATGCTGCGGAAACTATGCCAAGAAAAACCAAAAGCCTGGGATCGATATCTTGCCCCTCTTCTTGCGTACCGTGAGGTGCCACAAACTAGCCTCGGTTTTTCGCCATTTGAATTGATATACGGACGACAAGTACGAGGACCCTTGGCCATACTCAAGGATCTCTGGACAAGAGACAGGCTCAAGGAAGATGTTAAGACGACATATGCATACGTCCTCGACCTCAGAAACCGACTAGAAGAGACTTTGAAGTTAGCTCACCAGAACTTGTGCAAAGCTCAGAGGACTCAAAAGGGGTACTACGACCGAAACAGTTGTCGCCGACAGCTGAAGATAGGAGATCGCGCGCTCATACTCCTCCCAACCAGTGATAACAAACTCATGATGCAATGGAAGGGACCATTTGTAGTCACCGGAAAGAAAAACAACTTTGACTACTGGTTGGACGTGGGTCATACCACTAAATTATTCCACATCAACATGCTGAAGCGTTATGAAGAGTGCCAACCACTAGCCGCGTTCCAAACTTCCTCGTTTGTCGTGGTGGAAGAGCCAGAAACTGAAGCCCCCTTACCAAGTTTTAAAGCCGAAGCAGGCGGGGTATCGAAAGCATTCGCACATCTGATGCCCTGGATGAAAGCCAAAGGTCTGAGCTGCAAGAACTGTTAGTAGCTTATAAAGACATATTTTCGGAAGTACCGGGCAAGACAACACTCCTCGAATGTTGCCTTGAGTTGACAACTTCAGAACCGATTAACACGCCGCAATATCCTTTGCCCTTTTCCATGAAGGAGATTGTTGAACGGGAAGTGAATGACATGTTACAGCTAGGAGTGATCGAACGCTCAAATTCTCCCTACAATTCACCTCTAGTTCTTGTTAAAAAGCCAGACAAAACGTACCGAGCGTGCATTGATTTCCGGCGCATTAACAGTGTGCTAGTCTCGGATGCAGAGCCAATACCAAGGACAGACTTGATGTTCGCGGAAGTGGGAAACAAGATCTATTTTTCAAAACTGGATCTCACAAAGGGTTATTGGCAAGTACCACTCGAAGAGAAGTCCAGAGCCAAGACCGCATTTTCCACACAATCCGGACACTACCAATTTCTGTTTATGCCCTTCGGCATTAAGACAGCTTCGGCAATTTTCACTCGCCTCATGCGCACTCTTCTAGCTGGCTTGAATAACGTTGTGCACTATATAGATGACGTGCTAGTAGCCACAGTTACTTGGGAGGAACATGTCTACACGCTCCGGCAGCTGTTCGAAAGAATTCGGAGCGCAGGGTTAACAGTCAAACCTCAAAAGTGTGAAATAGGAACCACTTCGATAATATTTTTAGGCCACCGGTTAGGAGGCAATAAGATAGAACCTGTCGACAGCACGATAGAAAAGATATTAAATGCTCCAAAACCGGAAACCAAGAAACAAGTGCGTTCTTTTCTTGGACTCACTGGTTATTACCGAGACTTCATTCCCCATTACGCTGAGAAGGCCCGACCTCTTGTTGAGTTAACGCGAAAGAGAGAAAGCAGCCGCGTGATTTGGACCCCTCAAAGAGAAAATGCATTTCAGGATCTGAAGAACGCGCTAAGCTCGAAACCCATTGTAAGGGCGCCTAACCTCCAGAAGGAATTCTTTCTCCGCACAGACGCCTCTGACACCGGTATAGGTGCAGTTCTAATGCAAGAACATGAGGGGGTTCTTCATCCCGTTTTCTATGCGAGCAGGCAGCTTATTCCACGTGAAACTCGATATTCCGCCATTGAAAGGGAATGCTTAGCATTAGTTTGGGCGATCGAGAAGTTCCACCTTTTTCTATACGGAACTACCTTCACAATCCAAACAGACCACCAACCTCTGTTGTATTTGTCGCGGGCTAAACATCTCAATAGCAGAGTTCTTCGATGGAGCCTAGCTCTTCAAGAATATTCTTTCAAGGTCGAACACATAAGAGGCTCCGAAAACATTGGAGCTGATTATTTGAGTAGGTCAGGATCATATATTGAATCCAGCACTTAGGAAGTTTATGATTTTGTATGCTTTCTTATTTTTTTTTTTTTGAAATCTGCATGTAGCTCAATCTGTTTAGTACATGTACTGTATGAAATCTCACGAGTCCACGCGCATCGCCGCAGTTTTTTTCTTATTTATTTTTGCTTCATCAAAAAAAAAGAAAAAAAACTTATCGAAAAGGGGAACTTTTTGTCATGTACAAAGACTTATGTGCGCATGTCTGGTGCGGCGGACGATCAGTGACCATAAAAGAAGAAAACGAATGGCGGGATTAGGCGCCAGCTCGCCTGACGCGGCACCTCAGCCAAAAGCGAATCACGAAGACACACGGGTCCTGGAAGAGGGAGCAGAAGAAAAGAAGGAAGGCGGCGTTCGAAAAGAAGGAAGGCTGGTGTGCGGTGTAGTCGAAGCAAGGTTGTCGGGCTCCGGGTCCGAACCTCGACTTTCAAGAGTACCAGGCGGAGAAGCCAGGCTGTCGGACTGTGGGTCCGAATCTCAAAGACTTCAGGAGCGCCAGGCGGAGAAGCGAAGCTGTCGGGCTGCGGGCCCGAGTTTCATGACTGCAGTGTGACGATCCGGCCTCTGTCCTACCTCCAGCCTTTGGTGTTCGCGGTTCCTGGTGACATGGTGCTGAAGACAAGCCCTACCTACTTTCCTCCTGTGACTTCTTGGCCGAGCTGCGGACGATCGTCAAGACGCAAGTAGTGTCTCATCGTCTTATACTCACGCGACCGACGCACTAGCATCTGACGCCGTCGCAACGCCGCCCCGTACAGCGCTGCACCGACGCTACCAAGTAATTGTGACCGGTCACGAACTTTAATTACTGTTATATATATAATTATTTATTGTGAGAGAACATTTAAAAGTGCATGAACTTTTATATTAATCTTAGTACCTTGGTTAGTTAGTTTGTGTGTGACAGTTTGTGTTAATTATATGTTCATGTCTTGTTAACAATCGGCTTCGTTGTTTCTTTTCCCCACTGTGAATTAGTCTCAGTGGTTGCCACAATAATTCGAACCGTGCAAGTACAAATACATTCCCGGGTAAACAACCCTTCGTTGACCTAGGAAGATCAAATCATCACAGTGTCCTTGTGTTTTTTGCGCTGCAGTTCACATCAGCACTCGTCCTGGTCGTGTTCTTGCATACTCCTTGTGTTTTATTGCGCGGTGCAGTTCATATCAGCACTCGTCCTGGTAATTTCTTTGTGTCCTCCTTGTGTTTATTGTGCTGCAGTTCATATGAGCGTTCGTCCTGGTCGGGTTATTGTGTACCCCTTATGTTTTATTGTGCTGCAGTTCATATCAGCGATCGTCCTGGTCATTTCTTTGTGTCTTCCTTGTGTTTCGTTGTGCTACAGTTCATATCAGCGCTCGTACTGGTCGTGTTCTTGCATACTCCTTGTGTTTTATTGCGCGGTGCAGTTCATATCAGCACTCGTCCTGGTGATTTCTTTGTGTCCTCCTTGTGCTTTATTGTGCTGCAGTTCATATGAGCGTTCGTCCGGGTCGTGTTATTGTGTACCCCTTATGTTTTATTGCGCTGCAGTTCATATCAGCGATCGTCCTGGTTGTTTCTTTGTGTCCACTTTGTGTTTTATTGCGCTGCAGTTCATATCAGCGCTCGCCTTGGTCGTTTCTTTGTGTCCTCGTTGTGCTTTTTGCGCTGCCGTTCATATCGGCGCTCGTTCTGGTCGTTCTTTGTGTCTTCCTTGTGTTTTATTGTGCTGCAGTTCATATCAGCGCTCGCTCTTTGTGTTTTATTGCGCTGCAGTTCATATCAGCGTTGTTTCTTTGTGTCCTCTTTGTGTTTTATTGCGCTGCAGTTCATATCAGCGCTCGTTCTGGTTATTTCTTTGTGTCCTCCTTGTGTTTCATTGTGCTGCCGTTCATATCAGCGCTCGTCCTGGTTGTTTCTTTGTGTCCTCCTTGTGTTTCATTGTGCTGCAGTTCATATCAGCGCTCATCCTGGTCATGTTCTTGTGTACTCCTTGTGTTTTATTGCACTGCAGTTCATATCAGCGCTCGCCCTGGTCGTTTCTTGGTGTCCTCGTTGTTTTTTGCGCTGCAGTTCATATAAGCACTCGTCCTGGTCGTTTCTTTGTGTCCTCTTTGTGTTTACTGCGCTGCAGTTCATATGTGTGCTCTTCCTGATCGTTTCTTGTGTCCTCCGTGTGTTTTATTGTGCTACAGTTCATATCAGCACTCGTCCTGGTAGTTTCTTTGCGTCCTCCTTGTGTTTTATTGCGCTGCAGTTCATATCAGCGCTCGTACTGGTCGTGTTCTTGTGTACTCCTTGTGTTTGATTGCACTGCAGTTCATATCAGCGCTCGCCCTGGTCGTTTCTTTTTGTCCTCGTGTTTTTTGAACTGCAGTTCATATCGGCGCTCGTCCTGGTCGTTTCTTTGTGTCTCCTTGTCTTTTATTGTGCTGCAGTTCATATCAGCACAGGCCCTGGTTGTTGTGCCCTCTTTGTGTTTTATGGCACTGCAGTTCATATCAGTGCTCGTCCTAGTCGTTTCTTTGTGTCCTTGTGTTTTTTTGCGCTGCAGTTCATATCAGTGCTCGTTCTGGTTGTTTCTTTGTGTCCTCCTTGTGTTTTATTGTGCTGCTGTTCATATCAGCGCTCATCCTGGTCGTGATCTTGTGTACTCCTTGTGTTTTATTGCACTGCAGTTCATATTAGCGCTCGCCCTGGTGGTTTCGTTGTGTCCTCGTGTTTTTTTTTGCGCTGCAGTTCATATAAGTGCTCGTCATGGTCATTTCTTTGTGTCCCCTTTGTGTTTTATTGCACTGCAGTTCATATCAGTGCTCTTCCTGATCGTTTCTTTGCGTCCTCCGTGTGTTTTATTGCACTGCAGTTCATATCAGCACTCGCCCTGGTCGTTGCTTTGCATCCTCCTTGTGTTTTATTGCGCAGCAGTTCATATCAGTGCTCGTCCTGGTCGTTTCTTTGTGTCCTTGTGTTTTTTGCGCTGCAGTTCACATCAGCGCTCGTCCTGGTCATGTTCTTGTGTACTCCTTGTGTTTTATTGCACTGCAGTTCATATCAGTGCTTGTCCTGGTCGTTTCTTTTTGTCCTCCTTGTGTTTAATTGTGCTGCAGTTCATACAAGCACCCGTCCTGGTCGTTTTTTGTGTCCTCTTTGTGTTTTATTGCACTGCAGTTCATATCAGCGCTCGTTCTGGTTGTTTCTTTGTGTCCTCTTCGTGTTTTATTGTGCTGCAGTTCATATCAGCACTCGTCCTGGTTGTTTCTTTGTGTCCTCTGTGTTTTACTGCACTGCAGTTCATATCAGCAGCCGTCCTCGTTGTTTCTTTGTGTCCTCCTTGTGTTTATTGTGCTGCAGTTCATATCAGCACTCGTCCTGGTGATTTCTTTGTGTCCTTGTGTTTTATTGTGCTGCAGTTCGTATGAGCGTTCGTCCGGGTCGTGTTATTGTGTACCCCTTATGTTTTATTGCGCTGCAGTTCATATCAGCGCTCGCACTGGTCGTTGTGTCCTCCTTGTGTTTTATTGCACTGCAGTTCATATCAGCGCTCGCCCTGGTCGTTTCTTTGTGTCCTCGTGCTTTTTGTGCTGCAGTTCATATCGGCGCGCGTCCTGGTCGTTTCTTTGTGTCTTCCTTGTGTTTTATTGTGCTGCAGTTCATATCAACGCTCACTCGTTGCGTTTTATTGCACTGCAGTTGATATCAGCGCTCGCCCTGGTCGTTTCTTTGTGTCCTTGTTGTGTTTTTTGCGCTGCAGTTCATATCAGTGCTCTTCCTGATCGTTTCTTTGTGTCCTCCGTGTGTTTTATTGCACTGCACTTCATATCAGCGCTTGCCCTGGTCATTTCTTTGCGTCCTCCTTGTGTTTTATTGCGCTGCAGTTCAAGTCAGCGCTCGTACTGGTAGTTTCTTTGTGTCCTTGTGTTTTTTGCGCTGCAGTTCACATCAGCACTCGTCCTGGTCATGTTCTTGCATACTCCTTGTGTTTTATTGCGCGGTGCAGTTCATATCAGCACCCGTCCTGGTAATTTCTTTGTGTCCTCCTTGTGTTTTATTGTGCTGCAGTTCATATGAGCGTTCGTCCTGGTCGTGTTATTGTGTACCCCTTATGTTTTATTGTGCTGCAGTTCATATCAGCGATCGTCCTGGTCATTTCTTTGTGTCTTCCTTGTGTTTCGTTGTGCTACAGTTCATATCAGCGCTCGTACTGGTCGTGTTCTTGCATACTCCTTGTGTGTTATTGCGCGGTGCAGTTCATATCAGCACTCGTCCTGGTAATTTCTTTGTGTCCTCCTTGTGTTTTATTGTGCTGCAGTTCATATGAGCATTTGTCCGGGTCGTGTTATTGTGTACCCCTTATGTTTTATTGCGCTGCAGTTTCATATCAGCGATCGTCCTGGTTGTTTCTTTGTGTCCACTTTGTGTTTTATTGCGCTGCAGTTCATATCAGCGCTCGCCCTGGTAGTTGTGTCCTCCTTGTGTTTTATTGCACTGCAGTTCATATCAGCGCTCGCCCTGGTCGTTTCTTTGTGTCCTCGTTGTGCTTTTTGCGCTGCGTTCATATCGGCGCTCGTCCTGGTCGTTTCTTTGTGTCTTCCTTGTGTTTTATTGTGCTGCAGTTCATATCAGCGCTCGCTCTTTGGTGTTTTATTGCGCTGCAGTTCATATCAGCGTTGTTTCTTTGAGTCCTCTTTGTGTTTTATTGCGCTGCAGTTCATATCAGCGCTCATTCTGGTTATTTCTTTGTGTCCTCCTTGTGTTTCATTGTGCTGCGTTCATATCAGCGCTCGTCCTGGTTGTTTCTTTGCGTCCTCCTTGTGTTTTATTGCGCTGCAGTTCATATCAGCGCTCGTACTGGTCGTGTTCTTGTGTACTCCTTGTGTTTGATTGCACTGCAGTTCATATCAGCGCTCGCCCTGGTCGTTTCTTTTTGTCCTCGTGTTTTTGCACTGCAGTTCATATCGGCGCTCGTCCTGGTCGTTCTTTGTGTCTCCTTGTCTTTTATTGTGCTGCAGTTCATATCAGCACAGGCCCTGGTTGTTGTGCCCTCTTTGTGTTTTATGGCACTGCAGTTCATATCAGTGCTCGTCCTAGTCGTTTCTTTGTGTCCTTGTGTTTTTTTGCGCTGCAGTTCATATCAGTGCTCGTTCTGGTTGTTTCTTTGTGTCCTCCTTGTGTTTATTGTGCTGCTGTTCATATCAGCGCTCATCCTCGTCGTGATCTTGTGTACTCCTTGTGTTTTATTGCACTGCAGTTCATATTAGCGCTCGCCCTGGTGGTTTCGTTGTGTCCTCGTGTTTTTTTTTGCGCTGCAGTTCATATAAGTGCTCGTCATGGTCATTTCTTTGTGTCCCCTTTGTGTTTTATTGCACTGCAGTTCATATCAGTGCTCTTCCTGATCGTTTCTTTGCGTCCTCCGTGTGTTTATTGCACTGCAGTTCATATCAGCACTCGCCCTGGTCGTTGCTTTGCATCCTCCTTGTGTTTTATTGCGCAGCAGTTTCATATCAGTGCTCGTCCTGGTCGTTTCTTTGTGTCCTTGTGTTTTTTGCGCTGCAGTTCACATCAGCGCTCGTCCTGGTCATGTTCTTGTGTACTCCTTGTGTTTTATTGCACTGCAGTTCATATCAGTGCTTGTCCTGGTCGTTTCTTTTTGTCCTCCTTGTGTTTAATTGTGCTGCAGTTCATACAAGCACCCGTCCTGGTCGTTTTTTGTGTCCTCTTTGTGTTTTATTGCACTGCAGTTCATATCAGCGCTCGTTCTGGTGTTTCTTTGTGTCCTCTTCGTGTTTTATTGTGCTGCAGTTCATATCAGCACTCGTCCTGGTTGTTTCTTTGTGTCCTCTGTGTTTTACTGCACTGCAGTTCATATCAGCAGCCGTCCTCGTTGTTTTCTTTGTGTCCTCCTTGTGTTTTATTGTGCTGCAGTTCATATCAGCACTCGTCCTGGTGATTTCTTTGTGTCCTTGTGTTTTTATTGTGCTGCAGTTCGTATGAGCGTTCGTCCGGGTCGTGTTATTGTGTACCCCTTATGTTTTATTGCGCTGCAGTTCATATCAGCGCTCGCACTGGTCGTTGTGTCCTCCTTGTGTTTTATTGCACTGCAGTTCATATCAGCGCTCGCCCTGGTCGTTTCTTTGTGTCCTCGTGCTTTTTGTGCTGCAGTTCATATCGGCGCGCGTCCTGGTCGTTTCTTTGTGTCTTCCTTGTGTTTTATTGTGCTGCAGTTCATATCAACGCTCACTCGTTGCGTTTTATTGCACTGCAGTTGATATCAGCGCTCGCCCTGGTCGTTTCTTTGTGTCCTTGTTGTGTTTTTTGCGCTGCAGTTCATATCAGTGCTCTTCCTGATCGTTTCTTTGTGTCCTCCGTGTGTTTTATTGCACTGCACTTCATATCAGCGCTTGCCTGGTCATTTCTTTGCGTCCTCCTTGTGTTTTATTGCGCTGCAGTTCAAGTCAGCGCTCGTACTGGTAGTTTCTTTGTGTCCTTGTGTTTTTTGCGCTGCAGTTCACATCAGCACTCGTCCTGGTCATGTTCTTGCATACTCCTTGTGTTTTATTGCGCGGTGCAGTTCATATCAGCACTCGTCCTGGTAATTTCTTTGTGTCCTCCTTGTGTTTTATTGTGCTGCAGTTCATATGAGCGTTCGTCCTGGTCGTGTTATTGTGTACCCCTTATGTTTTTATTGTGCTGCAGTTCATATCAGCGATCGTCCTGGTCATTTCTTTGTGTCTTCCTTGTGTTTCGTTGTGCTACAGTTCCTATCAGCGCTTGTACTGGTCGTGTTCTTGCATACTCCTTGTGTGTTATTGCGCGGCGTGCAGTTCATATCAGCACTCGTCCTGGGTATTTCTTTGTGTACTCCTTGTGTTTTATTGTGCTGCAGTTCATATGAGCATTTGTCCGGGTCGTGTTATTGTGTACCCCTTATGTTTTATTGCGCTGCAGTTAATATCAGCGATCGTCCCTGGTTGTTTCTTTGTGTCCACTTTGTGTTTTATTGCGCTGCAGTTCATATCAGCGCTCGCCCTGGTCGTTGTGTCCTCCTTGTGTTTTATTGCACTGCAGTTCATATCAGCGTCGCCGGTCGTTTCTCATTGTCGCACTTACCAATACTATTGCTGCTCATTTATGCCAGCACTTGCCCAAGAAGTTCTTTTGAATATATTTTCTCGTCCTGGTGATTTCTTTGTGTCTGTGTTTATAGCGCTGCAGTTCATATCAGCGTCGTCCTTTGTGTTTTATTGTGCTGCAGTTCATATCAGCACTCGCTGCATGGCCTGCGTTCATATCGGCGCTCGTCCTGGTCGTTTTTCTTTGTGTCTCCTTGTGTTTCATTGTGCTGCAGTTCATATCACACTCGCTCTTTGTGTTTTATTGCCTGGTTCATATCAGCGTTGTGTTTCTTTGTGTCCTCTTTGTGTTTTATTGCGCTGCAGTTCATATCAGCGCTCATCTGGTTTTTCCGTTTGTGTCCTCCTTGTGTTTCATTGTGCTGCAGTTCATATCAGCGCTCGTCCTGGTTGTTCTTTGTGTCCTTCTGTGTTTCATTGTGCTTTCATTGCGCTACAGTTCATATCGCGATCGTCCTGGTTATGTTCTTGTGTACTCCTTGTGTTTATGCACTGCAGTTCATATCAGCGCTCGCCCTGGTCGTTTCTTGGTGTCCTCGTTGTGTTTTTGCGCTGCAGTTCATATAAGCGCTCGTCTGGTCGTTTCTTTGGTCCTCTGTGTTTACTGCGCTGCAGTTCATATGAGTGCTCTTCCTGATCGTTTCTTTGTGTCCTCCGTGTGTTTTATTGTGCTGCAAGTTCATATCAGCACTCGTCCTGGTAGTTTCTTTGCGTCTCCTTGTGTTTTATTGCGCTGCAGTTCATATCGCGCTCGCCCTGGTCGTTTCTTTTTCTCCTCGTGTTTTTTTGCACTGCGTCATATCGGCGCTCGTCCTGGTCGTTCTTTGTGTCTCCTTGTCTTTTATTGTGCTGCAGTTCATAGCAGCACAGGCCCTAATTGTTGTGCCCCTTTGTGTTTTATGCACTGCAGTTCATATCAGTGCTCGTCCTAGTCATTCTTTGTGTCCTTGTGTTTTTTTGCGCTGCAGTTCATATCAGTGCTCGTTCTGGTTGTTTCTTTGTGTCCTCCTTGTGTTTTATTGTGCTGCAGTTCATATCAGCGCTCATCCTGGTCGTGATCTTGTGTACTCCTTGTGTTTTATCACTGCAGTTCATATCAGCGCTCGCACTGGTGGTTTCGTTGTGTCCTCGTGTTTTTTTGCGCTGCAGTTCATATAAGTGCTCGTCCTGGTCGTTTCTTTGTGTCCCCTTTGTGTTTATTGCACTGCAGTTCATATCAGTGCTCTTCCTGATCGTTTCTTTGCGTCCTCCGTGTGTTTTATTGCACTGCAGTTCATATCAGCACTCGCCCTGGTCGTTGCTTTGCGTCCTCCTTGTGTTTTATTGCGCAGCAGTTCATATCAGTTGCTCGTCCTGGTCGTTTCTTTGTGTCCTTGTGTTTTTTGCGCTGCAGTTCATATCAGCGCTCGTCCTGGTCGTGTTCTTGTGTACTCCTTGTGTTTATTGCACTGCAGTTCATATTGGCGCTCGCCTGGTCGTTTCTTTGTGTCCTCCTTGTGTTTTATTGTGCTGCAGTTCATATCAGCGCTCGCCCTGGTTGTTGTGTCCTCTGTGTTTTATGGCACTGCAGTTCATATCAGCGTTCGTCCTGGTCGTGTTATTGTGTACCCCTTGTGTTTTATTGCGCTGCAGTTCATATCAGCGCTCCGTCCTGGTTTTTCCTAGGTGAACTTGTCTGTGGCGCGAAATGCATTTTGTGAAAAGGGGACAGAAGAGAAGAGACAGTGAAGCGCCAAACTACCAACTGTTTAATGACAGCGTCAGAGCATACAGAAACAAAGATAACTTCCGCGCGTGCGCAGAGAGCCAAGGTATGACATGGAACTACATGGTCATGATAACATTTTATCAAGAAAGCACATTTCTGCAGAATACAATGTGATGGATGTGTCACTAACACAATCAGACCCTTTCTTTTTAATAAAGTAAGCTTCCATCAACTCCCTCGAAGTTTTGTCACTACTTTTGCCCAGAATCGACACTCGCTTAAAGCGTGGCTCACAATGACAGGCCTTACAATGCGCAGGAAGATGCGCATTGTCACACTTACCAATACTATTGGCATGCCTAGGAAATAATTCATTTATGCATGCCTAGGAAATAATTCAGGAAAATTCACCTAGGAAATATCAGCACCAACTTGCCCAAGAAGTTCTTTTGGAATATATTTCTCGTCCTGGTGATTTCTTTGTGTCTTTGTGTTTTATAGCGCTGCAGTTCATATCAGCGCTCGTCCTGGTTGTTTCTTTGTGTCCTCTTTGTGTTTTATTGTGCTGCAGTTCATATCAGTACTCACCCCGGTCATTGTGCCCTCTTTGTGTTTTATGGCACTGCCGTTCATATCAGCGCTCGTTCTGGTTGTTTCTTGTGTCCTCCTTGTGTTTCATTGTGCTGCAGTTCATATCAGTGCTCGTCCTGGCTGTTTCTTTGTGTCCACTTTGTGTTTTATTGCGCTGCAGTTCATATCAGCGCTCGCCCTGGTCGTTGTGTCCTCCTTGTGTTTTATTGCACTGCAGTTCATATCTGCGCTTGCCCTGGTCGTTTCTTTGTGTCCTCGTTGTGGTTTTTGCACTGCCGTTTCATATCGGCGCTCGTCCTGGTCGTTTCTTTGTGTCTTCCTTGTGTTTTATTGTGCTGCAGTTCATATCAGCGCTCGCTCTTTGTGTTTTATTGCGCTGCAGTTCATATCAGCGTTGTTTCTTTGTGTCCTCTTTTTGTTTTATTGCGCTGCAGTTCATATCAGCGCTCGTTCTGGTTATTTTTTGTGTCCTCCTTGTGTTTCATTGTTGCTGCCGTTCATATCAGCGCTCGTCCTGGTTGTTTATTTGTGTCCTCCTTGTGTTTCATTGTGCTGCAGTTCATATCAGCGCTCATCCTGGTCATGTTCTTGTGTAACTCCTTGTGTTTTATTGCACTGCAGTTCATATCAGCGCTCGCCCTGGTCGTTTCTTGGTGTCTCGTTGTGTTTTTTGCGCTGCAGTTCATATAAGCGCTCGTCCTGGTCGTTTCTTTGTGTCCTCTTTGTGTTTACTGCGCTGCAGTTCATATGAGTGCACTTCCTGATCGTTTCTTTGTGTCCTCCGTGTGTTTTATTGTGCTGCAGTTCATATCAGCACTCGTCCTGGTAGTTTCTTTGCGTCCTCCTTGTGTTTTATTGCGCTGCAGTTCATATCAGCGCTCGTACTGGTCGTGTTCTTGTGTACTCCTTGTGTTGATTGCACTGCAGTTCATATCAGCGCTCGCCCTGGTCGTTTCTTTTTCTCCTCGTGTTTTTTTTTGCACTGCAGTTCATATCGGCGCTCGTCCTGGTCGTTTCTTTGTGTCTCCTTGTCTTTTATTGTGCTGCAGTTCATATCAGCACAGGCCCTGGTTGTTGTGCCCTCTTTGTGTTTTATGCACTGCAGTTCATATCAGTGCTCGTCCTAGTCGTTTCTTTGTGTCCTTGTGTTTTTTTGTGCTGCAGTTCATATCAGTGCTCGTTCTGGTTGTTTTCTTTGTGTCCTCCTTGTGTTTTATTGTGCTGCAGTTCATATCAGCACTCATCCTGGTCGTGATCTTGTGTACTCCTTGTGTTTTATTGCACTGCAGTTCTATCAGCGCTCGCCCTGGTGGTTTCGTTGTGTCCTCGTGTTTTTTTTTTGCACTGGCAGTTCATATAAGTGCTGGTCCTGGTCTTTCTTTGTGTCCCCTTTGTGTTTTATTGCACTGCAGTTCATATCAGTGCTCTTCCTGATCGTTTCTTTGCGTCCTCCGTGTGTTTTATTGCACTGCAGTTCATATCAGCACTCGCCCTGGTCGTTGCTTTGCGTCCTCCTTGTGTTTATTGCGCAGCAGTTCATATCAGTGCTCGTCCTGGTCGTTTCTTTGTGTCCTTGTGTTTTTTGTGCTGCAGTTCATATCAGCACTCGTCCTGGTCGTGTTCTTGTGTACTCCTTGTGTTTTATTGCACTGCAGTTCATATTGGCGCTCGTCCTGGTCGTTTCTTTTGTGTCCTCCTTGTGTTTTATTGTGCTGCAGTTCATATCAGCGCTCGCCCTGGTCGTTGTGTCCTCTGTGTTTTATGGCACTGCAGTTCATATCAGCGTTCGTCCTGGTCGTGTTATTGTGTACGCCTTGTGTTTTATTGCGCTGCAGTTCATATCAGCGCTCGTCCTGGTTTTTCCTAGGTGAACTTGTCTGTGGCGCGAAATGCATTTTGTGAAAAGGGGACAGAAGAGAAGAGACAGTGAAGCGCCAAACTACCAACTGTTTAATGACAGCGTCAGAGCATACAGAAACAAAGATAACTTCCGCGCGTGCGCAGAGAGCCAAGGTATGACATGGAACTACATGGTCATGATAACATTTTATCAAGAAAGCACATTTCTGCAGAATACAATGTGATGGATGTGTCACTACACAATCAGACCCTTTCTTTTTAATAAAGTAAGCTTCCATCAACTCCCTCGAAGTTTTGTCACTACTTTTGCCCAGAATCGACACTCGCTTAAAGTGTGGCTCACAATGACAGGCCTTACAATGCGCAGGAAGATGCGCATTGTCACACTTACCAATACTATTGGCATGCCTAGGAAATAATTCATTTATGCATGCCTAGGAAATAATTCAGGAAAATTGACCTAGGAAATATCAGCACCAACTTGCCCAAGAAGTTCTTTTGGAATATATTTCTCGTCCTGGTGATTTCTTTGTGTCTTTGTGTTTTATAGCGCTGCAGTTCATATCAGCGCTCGTCCTGGTTGTTTCTTTGTGTCCTCTTTGTGTTTTATTGTGCTGCAGTTCATATCAGCACTCGCCCTGGTCGTTGTGTCCTCTTTGTGTTTTATGGCACTGCAGTTCATATCAGCGCTCGTCCTGGTCGTGTTCTTGCGTACTCCTTATGTTTTATTGCACTGCAGTTCATATCAGCGCTCGTCCTGGTTGTTTCTTTGTGTCCTCTTTGTGTTTAATTGTGCTGCAGTTCATATCAGCGCTCGCCCCGGTCGTTGTGTCCTCCTTGTGTTTTATTGCACTGCCGTTCATATCAGCGCTCGTTCTGGTTGTTTCTTTTTGTCCTCCTTGTGTTTCATTGTGCTGCAGTTCATATCAGTGCTCGTCCTGGCTGTTTCTTTGTGTCCTCTTTGTGTTTTATTGCGCTGCAGTTCATATCAGTGCTCGTCCTGGTTGTGTTCTTTTGTACTCGTTGTGTTTTATTGCACTGCAGTTCATATCAGTGCTCGTCCTGGTCGTTTCTTTTTGTCCTCCTTGTGTTTTATTGCGCTGCAGTTCATATAAGCACCCGTCCTGGTCGTTTCTTTGTGTCCTCTTTGTGTTTTATTGCACTGCAGTTCATATCAGCGCTCGTCCTGGTTGTTTCTTTGTGTCCTCTTCGTGTTTTATTGTGCTGCAGTTCATATCAGCGCTCGTCCTGGTTGTTTCTTTGTGTCCTCTTTGTGTTTTACTGCGCTGCAGTTCATATCAGCACCCGTCCTCGTTGTTTCTTTGTGTCCTCCTTGTGTATTATTGTGCTGCAGTTCATATCAGCGCTCGTCCTGATCGTGTTCTTGTGTACTCGTTGCGTTTTATTGCACTGCAGTTGATATCAGCGCTCGCCCTGGTCGTTTCTTTGTGTCCTTGTGTTTTTTGCGCTGC
This sequence comes from Dermacentor silvarum, assembly GCF_013339745.2. NCBI lineage: Eukaryota > Metazoa > Arthropoda > Arachnida > Ixodida > Ixodidae > Dermacentor > Dermacentor silvarum. The sequence continues at coordinate 52,907,618 of NC_051155.1, forward strand.
AGTTCATATAAGCGCTCGTCCTCGTCGTTTATTTGTGTCGTCTTTGTGTTTTATTGCGCTGCAGTTCATATCAGTGCTTTTCCTGATCGTTTCTTTGTGTCCTCCGTGTGTTTTATTGCGCTGCACTTCATATCAGCGCTCGCCCTGGTCGTTTCTTTGCGTCCTCCTTGTGTTTTATTGCGCTGCAGTTCAAATCAGCACTCGTACTGGTAGTTTCTTTGTGTCCTTGTGTTTTTTGCGCTGCAGTTCATATCAGCACTCGTCCTGGTCGTTTCTTTGTGTCTTCCTTGTGTTTTATTGCGCTGCAGTTAATATCGGCGCTCGTCCTGGTCGTTTCTTTGTGTCCTCCTTGTGTTTTAATGTGCTGCAGTTCATATCAGCGCTCGTCCTGGTCGTGTTCTTGCATACTCCTTGTGCTTTATTGCGCGGTGCAGTTCATATCAGCACTTGTCCTGGTGATTTCTTTGTGTCCTCTTTGTGTTTTATTGTGCTGCAGTTCATATGAGCATTCGTCCTGGTCGTGTTATTGTGTACCCCTTATGTTTTATTGCGCGGTGCAGTTCACATCAGCACTCGTCCTGGTGATTTCTTGGTGTCCTCCTTGTGTTTTATTGTGCTGCAGTTCATATGAGCGTTCGTCCTGGTCGTGTTATTGTGTACCCCTTATGTTTTGTTGCGCTACAGTTCATATCAGCGCTCGTCCTGGTTGTTTCTTTGTGTCCTCTTCGTGTTTTATTGTGCTGCAGTTCATATCAGCGCTCGCCCTGGTCGTTTCTTTGTGTCCTCGTGCTTTTTGCGCTGCAGTTCATATCGGCGCTCGTCCTGGTCATTTCTTTGTGTCCTCCTTGTGTTTTATTCTGCTGCAGTTCATATCAGCGCTCGCTCTTTGTGTTTTATTGCGCTGCAGTTCATATCAGCGCTCGTTCTGGTTATTTCTTTGTGTCCTCCTTGTGTTTCATTGTGCTGCCGTTCATATCAGCGCCCGTCCTGGTTGTTTCTTTGTGTCCTCCTTGTGTTTCATTGTGCTGCAGGTCATATCAGCGCTCGTCGTGGTCATGCTCTTGTGTACTCCTTGTGTTTGATTGCACTGCAGTTCATATCAGCGCTCGCCCCGGTCGTTTCTTTTTGTCCTCGTTGTGTTTTTTTTGCGCTGCAGTTCATATCGGTGCTCGTCGTGGTCGTTTCTTTGTGTCCTCTTTGTGTTTTATTGCGCTGCAGTTCATATCAGCGCTCGTCCTGGTTGTTTCTTTGTGTTCTCCTTGTGTTTTATTGTGCTGCAGTTCATATCAGCGCTGGTCCTGGTCGTGTTCTTGTGTTCTTGTGTTTTATTGCTCTGCAGTTCATATCAGCGCTCGTCCTGATCGTGTTCTTGTGTACTCCTTGTGTTTTATTGCGCTGCAGTTCATATCAGCGCTCGTCCTGGTTGTTTCTTTGTGTCCTCTGGGTTTTATTGTGCTGCACTTCATATCAGCGTTGTTTCTTTGTGTCCTCTTTGTGGTTTATTGCGCCGCAGTTCATATCAGCGCTCGTTCTGGTTGTTTCTTTGTGTCCTACTTGTGTTTCATTGTGCTGCAGTTCATATCAGTGCTCATCCTGGCTGTTTCTTTCTGTCCCCTTTGTGTTTTATTGCGCTGCAGTTCATATCAGTGCTCGTCCTGGTTGTGTTCTTGTGTACTCCTTGTGTTTTATTGCACTGCAGTTCATATCAGTGCTCGTCCTGGTCGTTTCTTTTTGTCCTCCTTGTGTTTTATTGCTATGCAGTTCATATAAGCACCCGTCCTGGTCGTTTCTTTGTGTCCTCTTTGTGTTTTATTGCACTGCAGTTCATATCAGCGCTCGTCCTGGTTGTTTATTTGTGTCCTCTTCGTGTTTTATTGTGCTGCAGTTCATATCAGCACTCGTCCTGGTTGTTTCTTTGTGTCCTCTTTGTGTTTTACTGCACTGCAGTTCATATCAGCACCCGTCCTCGTTGTTTCTTTGTGTCCTCCTTGTGTTTTATTGTGCTGCAGTTCATATCAGCACTCGTCCTGGTGATTTCTTTGTGTCCTCCTTGTGTTTTATTGTGCTGCAGTTCATATGAGCGTTCGTCCGGGTCGTGTTATTGTGTACCCCTTATGTTTTATTGCGCTACAGTTCATATCAGCGATCGTCCTGGTTGTTTCTTTGTGTCCTCCTTGTGTTTTATTGCGCTGCAGTTCATATCAGCGCTCGCGCTGGTCGTTGTGTCCTCCTTGTGTTTTATTGCACTGCAGTTCATATCAGCGCTCGCCCTGGCCGTTTCTTTGTGTCCTCGTTGTGCTTTTTGTGCTGCAGTTCATATCGGCGCTCGTCCTGGTCGTTTCTTTGTGTCTTGCTTGTGTTTTATTGTGCTGCAGTTCATATCAGCGCTCACTCTTTGTGTTTTATTGCGCTGCAGTTCATATCAGCGTTGTTTCTTTGTGTCCTCCTTGTGTTTTATTGTGCTGCAGTTCATATCAGCACTCGTCCTGGTCGTGTTCTTGTGTACTCGTTGCGTTTTATTGCACTGCAGTTGATATCAGCGCTCGCCCTGGTCGTTTCTTTGTGTCCTTGTTGTGTTTTTTGCGCTGCAGTTCATATCAGTGCTCTTCCTGATCGTTTCTTTGTGTCCTCCGTGTGTTTTATTGCGCTGAACTTCATATCAGCGCTCGCCCTGGTCATTTCTTTGCGTCCTCCTTGTGTTTTATTGCGCTGCAGATAAATCAGCGCTCGTACTGGTAGTTTCTTTGTGTCTGTCATGTACAAAAGACTTATGTGCGCGTGTCTGGTGCGGCGGACGATCAGTGACCATCAAAGAAGAAAAAGAATGGCGGGATTCGGCGCGTGCTCGCCTAACACGGCACCTCGGCCAACAGCGAATCACGAAGACACACGATTGCTGGAAGAGGGAGCAGAAGAAGAAGAGAAGGAAGGCAACGTTCGAAAACAAGGCCGGTGTGCGGAGTGGTCGAGGCAAGGTTGTCGGGCTCTGGGTCCGAACCTCAAGACCTCAAGAGCACCCGTCGGAGAAGTGAGGCTGTCTGACTGTGGGTCCGAGTCTCAAAGACTTCAGGAGGGCCGGGCGGAGAAGCGAAGCTGTCGGGCTGCGGGCCCGAGTTTCATAACTTCAGCGACGATCCGGCCTCTGTTCTACCTCCAGCCTTTGGTGTCCGTGGGTCCTGCAGTGACATGGTGCTGAAGGCAAGCCCTACCTACTTTCCTCCTGTGACTTCTTGGCCGAGCTGCGGACGATCGTCAAGACGCAAGTAGTGTCTCATCGTCTTATACTCACGCGACCGACGCACTACATCTGACGCCGTCACAACGCCGCCCCGTACAGCGCTGCACCGACGCTACCAAGTAATTGTGACCGGTCACGAACTTTAATTACTGTTATATATATAATTATTTATTGTGAGAGAACATTTAAAAGTGCATGAACTTTTATATTAATCTTAGTACCTTGGTTAGTTAGTTTGTGTGTGACAGTTTGTGTTAATTATATGTTCATGTCTTGTTAACAATCGGCTTCGTTGTTTCTTTTCCCCACTGTGAATTAGTCTCAGTGGTTGCCACAATAATTCGAACCGTGCAAGTACAAATACATTCCCGGGTAAACAACCCTTCGTTGACCTAGGAAGATCAAATCATCACAAATTGGCGTCCGCGCGACAGGACGAAGCCGGTTGTTCACAGTTGCTTTAGCGACAGGTGAATATGAGTTTGGCAGAATTTATTACGTTGGGTGAGCGCTTGGGGCTGCAGGGCGCGGAGCTGAGAAATTGGGCGGACGAGCAAGTCACCAAAGCTCGGGAGGAAGATGCGAAGGCGCGTGAGGAACGGGCAGCGGAAAGAGAGGCGACCAAACAGCGCCTTGAGCTAGAAGAAAAGAATTTGCAGTTGCGTCTGAGGCTCGCTGAGGTGGGAGAAAGCAGTGGGAGTGGGAATGGTGCAAGTCACATGAACCAAGCGGAAGTCTTGGCCCCCATCAACCCACATAATCTGATCCCCATGTTCAATGATTCTCGAGATGACCTCGACGCATATTTAAAGCGCTTTGAACATGTAGCCACGGGACAGGGCTGGCCAAAGAAAAGTGGGCCACCGCTCTCAGCTTGTGCCTCGGTGGGGAAGCACTGAAAGTGTTTGGTCGTTTATCGCCCGAAGACTCCCTGGATTACAACAAAGCAAAACTGGCATTGTTAAAACGATTTCGGTTTACTGCTGAGGGATACCGAGAGAGATTCCGGCAAAGTAAACCACAGGATGGAGAAACCGGCAAGCAGTATGCTACTCGGCTTTTCAGCTACTTCGACCGTTGGGTGGAGATGGCAAACCAGGGGAAGACGTTCAATGCGGTTCGAGACTTGATAGTCGCAGAACAATTCTTGAATAACTGCCATAGTCGCTTGGCGCTTTTTCTTCGTGAGAGAAACTGCAAGACCGTGGATGAGGCCTCGGAAGCGGCCGATCACTATTTGGAGGCACAGAGGCAGCATAATTTGCTGGTGTTCAAGGAGAGGCAAGAACAAAATCCTGGCAAAGAAACGAATGAGAAACCAGGTGTGAAGTCTCAAGTCCGTTGCTTCATATGTGATAAGATAGGACACAAGACATCAGATTGCCGTGTGAAGACAAAACAGCCATATTGTGAATATTGCCGCAGATATGGACACGATGTGCAATCATGCAGACGAAATGAACCAGGTGCCAAAGGCTCATCAGCATGCTGCATACTACCTCCCGACCAGCAAAAAGATGCACGGGAATGCTTTGAACGTAGTACCAAGCAGCAAGATGAGACATTTTCTAATGCTTTGGGAGTCTGGTCTAGCAAGTCTTTTGACATGCCGGTGTTGAAAGGAGAGCTTTTTGGACAGACCGTTTGGGTTCTGCGAGATACAGGAAGCAATAGTATAGTCGTACGACGAGATCTTGTACCGGACGCAGCAATGATAGGCACTGAGTCTATCATACTACTGGCTGATGGTAGCTCTATTAACGTTCCGGAAGCGGAAGTCAACATTTCATCACCGTACTTCTCCGGTGTTACGGTCGCAAAGTGCATGGAGAGACCATTGTATGATGTGATCATTGGTAACGTTCCTGGAGCACGCCAACCCATGGAGCCAGATCCCAATTGGAAAGCATCCTCGTTTACTTCTGTAGCAAGTAAATCACGCGAGATGAGCACTACGAAAGAAGACAGTGGTTCTCTGCAGGTTATAGTGGGTGCCAAGATCTCGAAACCATGGTCCCCGGTGAGCGTTGGAGCCTTACAATTGTCAAGAGAAATGTTTCGGACAAAGCAGCAGGAAGACACAACACTTCAAGTTTGTAGAAGCAAAATCGGGAAAAATATTCCGGGAAAAGGTACAACCGCCCATTCGTTCTACCTGGATGAAGGCGTGTTGTACAGATGCTATCAAATATGCCCAGGAAAAATAATCGATCAAGCAGTGGTACCGAAATGCCTACGCCTCGAAGTCCTTAATATGGCACATGACAACTCCTTGTCTGGGCATCAAGGCATACGGAAAACCACGGAACGGGTCCTTGGATCATTTTATTGGCCCGGCGTCCAAGAGGACGTTAAAAGATTTGTGAGATCGTGCGATGTATGTCAAAGAACCTTCCCAAAAGGTAGAGTGGGCAAGGCTCCACTGGGACGAATGCCGCTTATAGATACCCCATTCGAACGGGTAGCGGTAGATATCATCGGTCCCTTGACTCCAACATCGAGTAAGGGCAACCGATATATACTCACTCTTGTGGACTTTGCAACTCGCTTCCCGGACGCCATCCCTTTACCTTCTATTGACTCAGCAACTGTAGTCGAAGGGTTGGTTGAGATGTTCTCAAGGATCGGTTTCCCACACGAGATCCTTTGTGACCAGGCATCTTGTTTTACATCAGAGTTGATGAAAGAAATCAATGATTTACTCGCCATCAAGCATCTCAGTTCAACGCCTTATCATCCAATGTGTAATGGAATGGTGGAGGGCTTCAACGGAACCCTTAAGATGATGCTGCGGAAACTATGCCAAGAGAAACCAAAAGCCTGGGATCGATATCTTGCTCCTCTTCTTTTTGCGTACCGTGAGGTGCCACAAACCAGCCTCGGTTTTTCGCCATTTGAATTGATATACGGACGACAAGTACGAGGACCCTTGGCCATACTCAAGGATCTCTGGACAAGAGACAGGCTCAAGGAAGATGTTAAGACGGACATATGCATACGTTCTCGACCTCAGAAACCGACTAGAAGAGACTTTGAAGTTAGCTCACCAGAACTTGTGCAAAGCTCAGAAGACTCAAAAGGGGTACTACGACCGAAACAGTTGTCGCCGACAGCTGAAGATAGGAGATCGCGCGCTAATACTCCTCCCAACCAGTGACAACAAACTCATGATGCAATGGAAGGGACCATTTGCAGTCACCGGAAAGAAAAATAATTTTGACTACTGGTTGGACGTGGGCCATACTACTAAATTATTCCACATCAACATGCTGAAGCGTTATGAAGAGCGCCAACCACTAGCCGCGTTCCAAACTGCCTCGTTTGTCGTGGTGGAAGAGCCAGAAACTGAAGCCCCCTTACCAAGTTTTAAGCCGAAGCAGGCGGGGGTATCGAAAGCATTCGCACATCTGATGCCCTGGATGAAAGCCAAAGGTCTGAGCTGCAAGAACTGTTAGTAGCTTATAAAGACATATTTTCGGAAGTACCGGGCAAGACAACACTCCTCGAATGTTGCCTTGAGTTGACAACTTCAGAACCGATTAACACGCCGCAATATCCTTTGCCCTTTTCCATGAAGGAGATTGTTGAACGGGAAGTGAATGACATGTTTACAGCTAGGAGTGATCGAACGCTCAAATTCTCCCTACAATTCACCTCTAGTTCTTGTTAAAAAGCCAGACAAAACGTACCGAGCGTGCATTGATTTCCGGCGCATTAACAGTGTGCTAGTCTCGGATGCAGAGCCAATGCCAAGGACAGACTTGATGTTCGCGGGAAGTGGGAAACAAGATCTATTTTTCAAAACTGGATCTCACAAAGGGTTATTGGCAAGTACCACTCGAAGAGAAGTCCAGAGCCAAGACCGCATTTTCCACACAATCCGGCCACTACCCAATTTCTGTTTATGCCCTTCGGCATTAAGACAGCTTTCGGCAATTTTCACTCGCCTCATGCGCACTCTTCTAGCTGGCTTTGAATAACGTTGTGCACTATATAGATGACGTGCTGGTAGCCACAGTTACTTGGGAGGAACATGTCTACACGCTCCGGAGCTGTTCGAAAGAATTCGGAGCGCAGGGTTAACAGTCAAACCTCAAAAGTGTGAAATAGGAACCACTTCGATAATATTTTTTAGGCCACCGGTTAGGAGGCAATAAGATAGAACCTGTCGACAGCACGATAGAAAGAATTATAATGCTCCAAAACCGGAAACCAAGAAACAAGTGCGTTCTTTTCTTGGACTAACTGGTTATTACCGAGACTTCATTCCCCATTACGCTGAGAAAGGCCCGACCTCTTGTTGAGTTAACGCGAAAGAGAGAGAAAGCAGCCGCGTGATTTGGACCCCTCAAGAGAAAATGCGTTTCAGGATCTGAAGAACGCGCTAAGCTCGAACCCATTGTAAGGGCGCCTAACCTCCAGAAGGAATTCTTTCTCCGCACAGACGCCTCTGACACCGGTATAGGTGCAGTTCTAATGCAAGACATGAGGGGGTTGTTCATCCCGTTTTCTATGCGAGCAGGCAGCTTATTCCACGTGAAACTCGATATTCCGCCATTGAAAGGGAATGCTTAGCATTAGTTTGGGCGATAGAGAAGTTCCACCTTTTTCTATACGGAACTACCTTCACAATCCAAACAGACCACCAACCTCTGTTGTATTTGTCGCGGGCTAAACATCTCAATAGCAGAGTTCTTCGATGGAGCCTAGCTCTTCAAGAATATTCTTTCAAGGTCGAACACATAAGAGGCTCCGAAAACATTGGAGCTGATTATTTGAGTAGGTCAGGATCATATATTGAATCCAGCACTTAAGAAGCTCATGATTTTGTATGCTTTCTTATTTTTTTTTTGAAATCTGCATGTCGCTCAATCTGTTTAGTACATGTACTGTATGAAGTCTCACGAGTCCACGCGCATCGCCACAGTTTTTTTTATTTTTATTTTATTTTCGCTTCATCAAAAAAAACTTTTCGAAAATGGGGACTTTTTGTCATGTACAAAGACTTATGTGCGCGTGTTCTGTTGCGGCGGGACGATCAGTGACCCATCAAAGAAGAAAAAGAATGGCGGGATTCGGCTGCGTGCTCGCCTAACACGGCACCTCGGCCAACAGCGAATCACGAAGACACACGATTGCTGGATAGATGGAGCAGAAGAGAAGAAGAGAAGGAAGGCAACGTTCGAAAAGAAGGCCGGTGGCGGAGTGGTCGAGGCAAGGTTTGTCGGCTCTGGGTCGAACCTCAAGACCTCAAGAGCACCCGTCGGAGAAGTGAGGCTGTCTGACTGTGGGTCCGAGTCTCAAAGACTTCAGGAGGGCCGGCGGAGAAGCGAAGCTGTCGGGCTGCGGGCCCGAGTTTTCATAACTTCAGCGACGATCCGGCCTCTGTTCTACCTCCCAGCCTTTGGTGTCGTGGGTCCTGCAGTGACATGGTGCTGAAGGCAAGCCCTACCCTACTTTCCCTCCTGTGACTTCTTGGCCGAGCTGCGGACGATCGTCAAGACGCAAGTAGTGTCTCATCGTCTTATACTCACGCGACCGACGCACTACATCTGACGCCGTCACAACGCCGCCCCGTACAGCGCTGCACCGACGCTACCAAGTAATTGTGACCGGTCACGAACTTTAATTACTGTTTATATATAATTATTATTGTGAGAGAACATTTAAAAGTGCATGAACTTTTATATTAATCTTAGTACCTTGGTTGTTAGTTTGTGTGTGACAGTTTGTGTAATTATATGTTCATGTCTTGTTAACAATCGGCTTCGTTGTTCTTTTCCCCACTGTGATTAGTCTCAGTGGTGCCACAATAATTCGAACCGTGCAAGTACAAATACATTCCCGGGTAAACAACCCTTCGTTGACCTAGGAAGATCAAATCATCACAGTGGTCCTTGTGTTTTTTTGCGCGCCAGGTCAATCAGCCTCGTCCTGGTCGTGTTCTTGCATAACTGTGTGTTTTATTGCGCGTGCGTTCATATCAGCCCGCCTGTCCTGGAATTTCTTTGTGTCCTCCTTGTGTTTTATATTTGTGCTGCGTTCGATATGAGCATTTGTCCGGGTCGTGTTATTGTGTACCCCTTATGTTTTATGCGCTGCAGTTCATATCAGCGATCGTCCTGGTTTTTCTTTGTGCCCA
>NC_051155.1:52917097-53056847 GCF_013339745.2 Dermacentor silvarum
CGTAGCTTGTCGTCGTCGCTCCATTTGTTGAACGTCGCGATCCGCTCGTATGTCTCCAGCCAGGTTTCAGGGTCTTCAGCCGATGATCCACGGAAGGTCGGGGGCTCCCGAGGTTGTTGCAGCAGGATGGGGGACGCTGGGGCTGCCATTGGGGTCGTTGACTTGGCCTTGATCGCTGTGGTCTTCTCGGGAAGAAGTCCGTACTCCGGCAGAAGTCCTTGCTGCCTACGGCTAGCTCGCTGGTCCTTGGTGACGTTGGCGTTGTCCTCCGGTTTCGGGCTTGGATCGCGGCTTTGCGGGGGCGTTCGCTGCATGAACGCACTAGCACCTCCACCAGATGTCACGTAGTAGTGACGCTGAAGAAAACAGTCGTAAAACTGTGTACGACGAAACTGGTTGTTTATTGGGCGAACCTGTGCCCACAAAAGCAAGGTACACTCAAAGCACAACGATAGCGGCGAACACAGTCGGCGATCGTCGAAAATCTGATCAGCGGCGAAACGTGTCGGCTTTTATACCTGAGTCATCGAAGGTTCTAGATTAATCCCTGATGCCCGCGTGTCTTCCAGAAAGTTCTAGACAATTCGCGTCAGTCATGCAATCAGATAACAGAAGCGTCGGTGACCACAGACGACGGATAGAAGCATCGATAACGTCCGAGAAGCTTCCAATGCAGGCGCGTCCTGCGCCGAGCGATAACGTTTAACATTTGTCAGCCAATGTTGAAAGCGGCCACCAGTGAAAGATAAACATGTGTACGTGTCAATATTGCGTTGGTGCGGTCCGACAGAAAAACCACGCCCAATGTATTTACGCTCTGAGACGGAACGATGGTGTGTCCCTCCAGTTGTATGTTGATAGTGGGCGAGTTGGATGCGTGCTTCTTTCGCAGTGAGACCAGGAGTAGCTCGGACTTTTTTTGGGGGGGTGGCGCAGCTGAGGCCACATGACTTAGCATAGTCACTCAGCACTCAGCAGGTTTGCCGCTTATGGCAAGCGGCTCTCCATTGCCCCGATTGACCCTGTAGACCACCAGAAGGTAATGTCGTCGGAATATAGGCCATGCCGGATCCCCGTGATGTTATTGAGGAGCAGTGGAAGGCCTTTTCGGGCGATATTGAAAAGGATAGAGAATAACACTGCGTCCTGTCGTGTGCCGCGCCCGCTCAGTAGGAAGGGGGTTGTGGCTTGGTCCCCGACCTTTAGGATGGCTTTTCTATCGTAGAGGAAATCTCTGATATAGTAATACGACCAGGCCCCACAGCCCAGCGTATTTAGCATCTGTAAGGTTGCTGTATGATTGAAGTTATCGAACGCTCCTTTAAGATCTAAGGCCAGGATAACGGTGGGAGAGTTTCCTGTCGCTGGTACAGTCATCTCCTCTTTTAGCTGAAGTAGGATGTCCTTAGTTGAGAGGTGTGGTCGGAATCCTATTGTAGTTCTTGGAAGTTTCCCCGAGTCCCCCAGGAATAGTTGTAGCCGGTAGAGAACGATGTGCTCTTGGAGTTTTCCTACACTCTAAGTGAGGGAGATCGGTCGTAGGTTCTCAATGGCTGGTGGCTTGCCTGGCTTCGGTATCAGATGAACCTCGGCCTTTTTCCAGTGCTCGCTAAGGTTTCCTTTCCTTCATGCTTTGTTAAGATGAGCGGTAAGCTCTAGTAACGAGCTTACCGCTTCTCTGCGCTTCTCTGACATCAATAGAGGCCCAACCCATGTCTCCCAAAGCCAACCAGCCTACCAATCTTTCGTTAACTTCCACCCCGGCAAGATATGTGATTTTAAGCGTAAAATGGCATTCGCGAACGTTAGCGCTGGCATAATTAGTCCTTTCCAGATTCCAGGCACCACCCCATACTTATTGTGCCCCCGCAGTGCTCGATGTTTCATTATTGCTGCATTCCGCTTGCCCTTTAGTTTCAGGTTATCTTGGAGAGTGCTTGAGTAAATATTTCCTCCGTTTATGTATATGCCGAGGTATTTATGTTGCTGTTGAACTTACACCACGTAATTACTCAACTCGTCATTAAAGATCATATATCCTGATTTCTCAGTGTTAAACATTAAGGCCTAGATTTGTCACTGCGTTGCCAGAGATATTGGCAAGTGTCTCCAAATCTCTCGCGTTGCCCGCTCGAAGCACGTATCTAAAATAAATAAAAGCCCAATTCGCTGTTTTCCAGTCGTATTTCTATGCCCTGAACGTAAAGGATGAACGAAAATGGAGGAAGAGGACATCCTTGCTTCGCTCCTTAGTGAATGCCCCCCCCCCTTCATTACCTTTCCTACCTTCCCATACAAACAGTACTCGGTTTTCTCTATATATCTCCCTCAGCAGCTCCACGAATTTTCATGTATACCTTCATGCTTAATAATACCCCTTAAAAAATCCGTGCCTACATTGCCATAGGCTCATTAGAACTGTTATCGATAAAGGTCTATTCGCGGCTAGGCCGTCTCGAGCAGGAGAATGACCAGCTAGCTAAGCGAGTTGGAAAGCTAGAAAAAGCACGCGAGAATACAAGCAAAGGAAGGAGGTAGAAGAAAAGCTAGCCAACGTAGAAATGAAGCTGAGGGCCACCATTCGGCAAAACAAATCTGAACGCTTCGTTGTGAGCACCGCGATGGTAGCCGGCCACTACGTGAAGTGAAGTGAACAGCTAAGGAAGCCGAAACCACAGCACCGGAAAGCCGTGGCGGAAATGTCAGTGATGGTCACGGAAGGACTACCACTTGCGTGTCGCCCGCGGAGGGCCACAAAGCGAAGTGTGAGCATGAGACAGGTGGGGAGGGCATCGCGGCCACAGGTACAGCTGCCGACGACATGGACCACGAAAAGCGCCGAGTTGTTTTTGTGGGCGATTCAAACATGTGAAGAGTACAAACGCTAATAATAGAGAGGGTAGGAGCAGGCGAGCGAGTGCAGACTAGTGCGCTTTCGGGAAAACCGATTAGAGAGGCGATAGCGAAAGCCAAGGAACGCGTGTGGGACACGATGGAGGAGAGACACCTAGTTGTGATAATGGGCGGAGTGATTGACGTGCTGCATGGACGAGGGGCAGGGATTGCGAAGCAATTAGGCAAAGGGGCCACCAACCTGTGGAATGTTTCAATGCAAGTACAAATAGCAGTGCGTACGCGCCAGACATTGAAGAAAGCCAGGGGTATGTAATTGAAAGGGCAGTGCTTGCTGTAAACAAGGGAATTTAGACGGCAATGAACTTTACGATGATTGACATCAACCGAGAAGTACACCGAGCAGGCTGCGAATGCGCTTTTGTACGCGACGGGAGACATTTTAGCGATAGTGTAGCAACACGCGTTGGACGTCGATTCGGATGGATGGATAGATGGATGGATGCTATGAGCGTCCCCTTTGAAACGGGGTGGTGGGTTGCGCCACCAAGCTCTTGTTATTATTTTGCGTAATGTCCTACCTTTATTCTTGAGAAACACACATGTACAAAGCATGCCACGCATCAACCTTCTTGAACCATTACTGGTAACTCTGCTTCTGTACGTCTCCGTTGTTTGTGGTTTCCCTGCTTTTTCTGCCACCAAACCTCCAACCTCCTCTTACTAATCTCTATAGCAGATATGTTTACTTTGCCCCTGCTATCCCTGAGCCCAAGGGCTTCAAGGAGGTCAGAGGAGCCTAGACTTGAAGCTGGGTAGATTTTCGGAGTTTAACGGTTTTTTGTTTCATGTAACTTTTAATACTTAAGCTGCAAATTGTTGTTTAGTGGTGCGTGAACGGCGACATAAAGGATTCAGCTTGCTTCTTTCTATCTCCCCTTATCTGGCCCATAAAAAGATAAATAGCAAATTAATATTATTACAAGTTTCGGCTTTTTCGAAGACAGCCCTCTTGGCTGATGCGAAAGCTCGTTTTCACAGGTGCCGAAGAGAGCTAACGTTCTGTTGAGTTACCTCAGATCCGAATTACGTAGTAGTCAGGACTGATATTTAAGTTTACATGATTCACACATGTTAACGGTACCGCACCAGGGCTATAAGTATGCTGAATCGAAGTACCACTGCGCACCCGCATATATTTAAGTTACTGTTAAATACATCCAAGAATGTTGCAATATTGCTAGTGTTCCTTGAGCGAAATTATTCTTTCGGTTAGCATTGATGTGTCTACGCAAGCTACCCATGTAAAAGAATAAAACCACGTAGTCGTGGAGCTATTTTGCGACGGCATACTGTGATTACATAATACAGTCCTATAAGGCCCTCATTTAATGAAAAACGGTGTACTTACGAGGTGTGTCCCAGAACTTCTTGCAGTATGTCTAAAAAATTTACCTTCGGAAACATTACAATAAATCGCCGTAGCCAATATCAACGTACTCCGTGCTGGATGCACTAGGCTGGTTCCACTGTTGCTTCCAGTCCGGGAAGCAGCCTTGTAAATCCTCTTCTCGAAATGCATCTGCAGCGATGTGTTTTTTTTTTAATTTTCCTGAAATGCCAGACATGCCACCCCAGAGCTCCAGTTTCTATTCGAGGAGCAAAAATGGCAGAGGCCTATATCAAGCAAGTAGGAAAGATGTTCTATGAAACCTATAGAATCGCCTCTCTAAAATTACTCTCCACGATCGCAGAGTACCCAGGGGCCTTGTCGTGGGGCACAGCCTAGCGTCATCGTTTCGACACATTTGGTCGCAGAAGGCTCACATAAATTATCACATGCTTCAGGACTCATAGGAACAAATCTGCATTCATAGTTTGACCTTAGGTACAAATTTGTGGCGCATCATTGATTGGTAGTAAAAAAAACCCCGATGAACATGACAAATTCTTGCTTTCTTCTTCCGCACTATTTTTGGGTAGCCATGCCTGATCTGACTTTTTCCATTCTTTGCTCTGTGACTTCAAATGGACGTCGTATATGTACATCAGTTTCATCGCCGAAGACAACGCTTTGCGAGAATTCTTTGGTGTCTTCTGGAGTTTTCCGATTAATGCAACATTATTTTTTCTCGTAATGTATTGTTGAGAAATCAGAAATTGCGCCCCACCATGGCGCCAATTTTTTCTATATCAAATATTCTAGTGAAACTCCTGCGAACGGACGACTTTCGCAAGCCAAATCTTTCTGCTATCATCGTTCATCTTTCTGGGGTTTTACGTGACAAAACCAGTTGTGATTATGAGGCACGCCATAGTTGAGGGCTCTGGATTAATTTTGACCACCTGAGCTTCTTTAACGTGCACTACAACGCAAGCACACGTGTGCTTTTGCATTTCACCTTCATCGCCCTATTGAAAGAACAGTCGCAAGAACATGCTGAACAGCTATCGAGACACAACTGGCGTGCCTTCTGCGATAAGCTTCAGGGCACGCTCAGTACCAAGACAAGCGTGGCACCTGCTGCGCGCTCTCCTCAACGAAGGCCCCACCAAGACGCAGCAACGGCGAACACATCCGTCGATTAGCACACAACTACGACAGCTCGGAGGAAGACCTACTCCGCGAACTATGCAACAAGCTCCGCGGTCCCTCCCAACCAACGACAATCCCACCACTCAAAGAATATGAAGGCAGACCCAACGCTGACTTGAACCGGCCCTTCACACCAGCAGAGCTCAAGGAGCCATCTCCAAACTCACGAGAACACGAGCCCAGGCAAGGACACGATAGTGAACAAGCACCTACGACAGCTGCCCCAACAGGCCTTGACGGCTCTCCTCCGGTGTTACAACGAGTGCTGGGACAAAGGAGAGCTGCATGCCCCGTGGAAGCATTCAGAAGTGCTCATGATACCAAAGCCCAACAAGGCCACAGCTCTCGAGAACCTGAGAGCAATCTCTCTCACTTCGTGCGTTGGTAAGCTGTTTGAGCATATGCTTCACGACCGGCTCACATCGCACCTCGAGGACAATGGGCACTATCCAGACACCATGTTGGGCTTCCGCCAGCTTCTTTCTACGCAAGACGTCTTTCTTCTCCTGAAGGATGACCTCATTGACCACCTCAGCAAGAATAACAAGTCGTGCGTCCTTGCCATCGACGTGAAGGGCGCATTGGACAATGTAAGCCACAAAGCAATACTACAATACCTCGAAGAGACCGCCTGCGGTTACAAGACCTACGGCTATGTTCGTAACTTCCTCACCAGCCGGACGGCCACGGTGAGGATATCCAACTTACGCAGTAGAAAATTCAAGCTGCCGAACAAGGGAACGCCTGCAACGCTCCGTCGTGTCGCCCCTCCTATTCAACGTGGCACTCCTCAAGCTCCCCCGGCTTCTCGAAAACATCCCAGGCCTGCGTCACGCCTTCTACGCGGACGACATCACGCTGTGGACGCGAGGCACGAGCACCAGAGAAGAGAGCAAGAACGCTGCCTTCAAGAAGCGGTTGATGTTACCGAGCACTACCTTGATAGCTGCGGCTTCCACTGCGCTCCTCGTACTCTCGTACTCGTACTCTAGCTACTCGTACTCAAGGCACGCACGAGAGGAACACCTCCCACCTGCGAAGCGCCAGACCCATGCGTCACGCTAAACGGGATCCAAATACCAAAGGTCGCCTCGCTTTCAGTACTCGGCTTGCACCTGCACCGAGACGGATCAGGAGTCGCCACGCTCCCACGGCTCCAACGCACAATCGCCCAACTCACACACCTCGTAAGGAGGGTAGCCAATCGACGCAGTGGCCTCAAGGAGCAAGATACCTGAGAGTCGTTCAAGCTGTGCTGACCAGCAGAATAACGTACGCAACCCCGTACCTGGCTCTCAAAAATTGCGAAGTCGACAAGCTGAATGTCATCATCCGCAAAGCTACGAAGCTCGCCATGGGTCTACCACCCGTGGCATCTACCACGCGACTTCGCAAAATGGGTGCTCATAACACCTTGCAAGAGCTGGTGGAAGCCCAGAAGACCAACCAACTCGAGAGGCTGAAGCTCACGCCGATGGGCAGATCGGTCCTTGCGCGCCTCGGCTACGGACAGCGCTACATCTCCGACGCAGGACCGCAAGGTCAAGATACCGTCCATGCATAAGAGAATCCCTGAGCATCGACAAACTACCGTGCAACATGCATCCCGACTATCATCGGCGACGCCGGCTCGCTCGAGTCGATGCCATCCGAAGACGGCACAAGCACGATCCAGATGCTGGCTACGTAGATGCGTCGAAATACTCGGACAAAACCGCTTACGCCCTGAGTGTGGTTCACTCGAGAGGCAAAGAAATGGCCTTCGCCACCGTCAGGGTGTGGAACTCGGAGACCTGCGGAAGAAGCGGCGATCGCCCTCGCCACCACCACGAGCACGAACGCGGTCGCAGTCTTCACGGACTTCCCAATCCGCAGTACGCAATTACACGAGAGGACAGAATATCAGTGGAAGCAGTCAAAATTCTGAAGAAAAGAAGCACTCCGCTCCATCACACCTGCGTCACGTGGGTACCAGCGCTCGAGGGGCTCGAAGGATACGAAGCGGCACACGCCGCGGCCCGCGATCAGGTCAACCGGGCCCTCTCTCGCCGCCTCGCGAGATCCCCGATCGCCTGGTGACGCAGTGGAAGCGGAGACAATAGCCCCCACGTATAACGCCATTTTCCAACACTACCGACTGGGACGCAGGGTGTACCCACCACCTCACCCAAAACTGACCAAAGAGGAAAGCACCCCATTCCGAAGACTGCAGAGCAACACGTACACCCATGGGATCCTCATGCATCGCATCCACCCGACACTACACACCTACAACTGCCCGATCTGCGTCGTGCCAGACACTCTGGCTCATTTACTACTCGAGTTCCCGTGGCGCCCCGAAGACCCCGTTACCAAGCCTACAACGACCGAAGACGTGAACCTCTTCTCCGATACGTGGGAGGCCAAGATCACGACCCCGGCCCTGGACGACCAATGACGTTTTGTCGCCAGAGCCCAGGATGCTATCGTGGCCAGAGGATTCCTGGAATGAGGCACCGTCCCACCTAAAGTGATCCACAGCTCAAACGCTCGGGAACACTGTCTCGCGAATAAAGTTTATTTCATCATCATTATCGCCTCCATCGAAATGCGGCCGCAGCGGCCAGGATTGGACTCCGCGACCTCGTGCTCAGCAGCGCAACCCCTTAGCTAATTGAGCCACCGCGGTGGGTCTGCTATCATCGTAGCAGTTATTCAGCTGTCCCTGAGCACAAGAGAACCCACGGAATTGGTGTTTTAAACTTTTCACGTGATATCTGATATCTATTGATCATCTGCGGCGGGGCGACGTCCTCTCTATACAAGTGGCATAAAATGTGGCGGGTGAAATTCACGAGCCGGTCTATGCCTTCATACTGGCGCTTTACTTAGTTTCATCAGCATCATCATTATCATCATCATCAGCAGCATATATCTATGTCCATTGTAGGAGGAAGGCCTCTCCCTGCGATCTCCAAGTACCCGTGTCTTGCGCTAGCTGATTCCAACTTGCGCCTGTGAATTTCTGAACTTCATCACCCCACTTAGTTTTCTGCCGTCCTCGACTGCGCTTAGTTTATTCTTAGGCAACACCTTGTGAATTGCCACCCGGCAGTGAAGGATCACTTTCGTGTTTGGTCTAGGTTTAGGGGTCAGTAACCAGCATTTATCTGCAATTTCAGACAGGAAGAGAGCGGTGTCGATCAGAGAACAAACGGGGATAGCCGATATCCTGGCTGGCGTTAAGAAAAATAAATTGAGCTTGGTTGGTGATGTAATTCGTAGGGTAGATAACCGGTGAACCATTAGAGTTACAGAATAGGTGCCAAGAGAAGGGAAGCGCAGTCGAGGACGGCAGAAATCTAAGGGGGGTGATGAAGATAGGAAATTTGAAGGCCCAAGTTCGAATCGGCTAGAGCAAGACAGGGGTAATTGGAGTTCGCAGGGAGAGGCCTTAGTCTTGCAGTGGACATAAATATAGGCTGATGATGAAACCGCTTTTCTTGATTGTAAATGTATACATAAAATATTCTCGACCTGCTTGAATACATACGGTTAAATTTTTCCTTTCGTACGCTACAATTGCCGACGAAGTCACATAGGGAATACCTAGCTTACCTTGGCGTCAGGGCTGCATTTGGCAATCTGCATCAGTCAGAGTCCCCACATATTGCAGAGGGTACCACAGGTTAACACACGAAGACAAGTTCCACGAAGTATTTTTTTTCCTTCTTGGAATGCCTGAGTCACCGTGTTGTTAGCATCATTATTCACATACCTCTACTACCCCGAAGGTCTGTAGCGTTCATCGCCTTCTAGAGCGTTTGCCTTTCCAGAATTGCTTTGCCGAGTCTGCGCCTACGTCATTAAAGCTGTTGAATTATTCATTCAGCAAAGCTCCCACCAGATTCTTCATATTTTATGCCTGGAATCTGCGTTCACTTTTTCATGCATTATATGGCTCATGAGGCGGAAAAACCGACGTTGGCGTGACCACAGCGGTGAAGTATCCAAGTGAACCACAATGGTACAAGTGAGCCAATCGACGCAGTTGATGATGCTCATTAAGGCAAAATTAATTATGACGGGTTTAGTTAAGATAGAGGTGGTCACGTGGAGCAGAGGCAGAACACCGGGCTTCTAATCCGAAGGTCGTAAGTTCGAATGCTCCTCCAGTCCACTCACTACCTTTTCAGGCATGGCGTGGTGGCTGCCGCTGGTAAAAATAATTTCCGAGAGCTAGTGGGGCTATACGAGTCCAGGTGCAACCAAATTAGTAAGGCCTACTAAGCTTCAACTATGTCACTCCCTCAAAAGAACAGGAATTGGCCTCCCTGGTGCTGTATTCGGCCACTACCTCCCTCATGACTTCTGTAATTAACCAATCAGCCCCGAGCGGCGGTGGAGCGCCTGACCGAGGCAGCGGTCAGATTTTCGAAGCGGGAGAGGGTGCTAAGAATTTCTGAGTCCGGACAGGCCGCCACTGGAAACTGAACCTGGCAACTTTGAACACGCCCACCCTCTCGAGTGAGACTACCTTAGCAGCGCTATTTGAGGAATTATCAGGCATTGTCTGGGATTTTATTGGCCTTAGTCAGCTTAGAAGAACTGTTGAGGCTTATACAGTGCTGACTAACGGAGATGTCCTCTGCTACAGAGCTCTTTCAGATAAAATAGAATTCGGGGTAAGACTTCTAATCCATAAGCGCATAGCGGGCAACATTCGAGGAATTCTAGAGAAATAATGAGAGTGTAGCTGTCGTGGTAATGAAGCTGTTTAGGAGCTTGGAGGTTAAGAAAGAAGCTCGAAAACAAGTTAAGGACCGCACAAAGAGCGATAGAACAAAAATTGTTAGGCCTAACGGTGAGAGAGAGGAAGAGAACGGTGTGGATCAGAGAGCAAATGGGGATAGCAGATATTATAATTGACATTAAGAGAAAAAGAATAACAATAGTGCTGGGCAGGCAATGTAATTCGTAGAATGGATAATCGGTGGACCATTAGAGTTGCAGAATGGATACCAAGAGAAAGAAAGCGCAGTCGAGGACGGGAGAAAACTAGGTGGGGTGATGAAGTTAGGAAATTTGCGGGCTCAAGTTGGAAACAGCTATCGCAATACAGGGGTAAGTGGATATCGCAGGAAGAGGCCTTCGTCCTGCAGTGGCCAAAAATGCCAGACAGACAGACAGACAAGAAACTTTATTTTGTCCTAAGGGACTATGTCGTAGTCGCGGGCCGCACCTGCACCGGGGGCGGAAGACCGTGATCTTCGGCCCTTTCGCAGGCCCTTTGGACAGCCCGAAGCTGGATTGAAAGGTCGTCGCTCTTGACGGCTTCTTCCCAGTCTTCTTGCCTGTTAAAAGGCGAGTGGTGCAATGCTGAACATTGCCACAGCATGTGATTAAAGGTGGACCTTTCCTCGCCGCAGTCGGGGCAGCGGGGATCCACACCCGGAGTGTAGTGGCTCAGCCTAGATCGAGACGGAAATGAGCCCGTCTGCAGCATTCTCAACACCGAGGCCTGGGGTCTGCCGAGCTTCGGGTGAGGAGCCGGGAACTGCCTGCGTCCCAGCTGGTAGTGAGCCGTGATGTCGTGAAAAGTAAGCAGCGGGTCCGTGGTCCGGTCGATCCCCTGCGAAGCCGGGCCCCTCAGACCGGCGCGGTTGACGAGACCTCGCGCCTGGTCGTGGGCCAGCTCATTGGGGTTGATCGAGCCGGGAGAGACGTTCCGGCCCATGTGAGCCAGGAACCAAGTGATGACGTGACGGACCGTGCCTGGCTTGCGGGTCCTAAGCACCGCCGCAGCCTCGGCCGAGACCGAGCCGGCGAGAAAGGCCATCGCCGCCGACCTGGAGTCTGTGAAGATCTGGGTGCGCCCGGGATCGCACAGAGCCAGCGCCACTGCGACTTGCTCTGCGACGGACGCCGTTGAGTGTTGGATGGACGCTGCGTTCAGGAGTTTGCCCTGGGGGTCAACCACCGTGGCCGCGTACGAGTTTGATCTGGGATACTGCGCCGCGTCGACAAAGGACGCGAGCTCTGGGTTCTGCAGGGCAGTCTTGATGAGTGCTCGGGCCCTGGCTGCGCGCCTGGCCTCGTTGTGTTGTGGGTGAACGTTCCTCGGGAATGTGGAGACTCTAAAGGCGTCCCTTTCTTCCTGTTGGAGGGGGACGGCGCACGACTCCGCGGCCATGGCGGTGAGGCCCGCCATCTCGAGTATTCGGCGGCCGGACTTGCTGGCAGACAGGCGAACGATCTGTGCCGTTTTCTGTGCTTCTACGATTTCGCTCAGGGTGTTGTGGACCCCGAGCTGCATCAACTTATCCGTGCTGGTCGTCACAGGGATACCGAGCACTCGTTTAATGCTCTTCCTGATGAGTGCGTCAATCTTGTTTTGCAATGAGGAAGGCGTGGTAGATCCTTAGGAGGTTGGCTTCGCTGATGCCACCCCTCCGGCTCGTCACTCGTGAGACGAGTCTGAGCATGTTTTCCGTCTTCGCCCTCAGGCGCGCGATTGTTTGCATGTTGCTGCCCTTTGCGTTGATGACCAGTCCGAGCACCCTGAGATAATCAACCCTCGGGATGTGCTGACCCGTCTTCGTTCTGAGATCGATCGGTACTTGATCCAGTGGCATGTCGAACTTGCGGCCCTTTCTGTCGGGCCGGTACAGCAGGAGCTCCGACTTGGTCGGCGATAGGACCAGTCCCGTGCCCTCGAGGAATTTTTCCGTGACGTCCAGGGCCTCTTGCAGAGCCTGCTCCACCGCTGCGTCCGACCCGCCCCCGCACCAGATGGTGATGTCGACCGCGTAGAGAGCATGATTGAGATTGACGCCCCCGATTCGGTTGAGTCGGACCGATAGGTCTCTCATGGCGATGTTGAAGAGTAGTGGGGATAGCACCGCACCCTGAGGCGTGCCGCGGGCTCCCAGCGCGTATCCGTCCGACTTGATCTCGCCCAACTTGATCGTGGCCTTACGATCCCTGAGGAAAGAGCTGACGTACGCGTGAAAGCGTTCGCCGAGGTTCAAACTCGACACAGAGTCGAGGACGTGCTTGTGTTTGACGGTGTCGAAAGCCTTCGCGATGTCCAGCGCCAAGATGCCTCGGACGTCTCTCGTGACCACGTCTACTATCTGCCTCTTGATCAGTAGCATGACCTCTTGAGTGGACAGCGAGGGTCTGAAACCGACCATGTTCGGCGGGAGGAGCTGACGTTCCTCGACATACCTCGATATTCTGTTGTGGATGACATGCTCCGCCACCTTGCCCACGCAGGACGTGAGCGAAATGGGTCGCAGACTGTCTATGGCCGGTGTCTTGCCTGGCTTCGGAATTAGGATCACTGTGGCTTCCTTCCAGGCATCCGGTACGGTGCCGGCCGCCCAGGCCTCGTTGATTTCATTGGTGAGCAGTTCGATCGAGTCGTCGTAGATTTCGGAGGAGTCTGTTCGAAATTCCATCCGGCCCGGGAGCCGATCTTCCGTTGAGGCCTTCAAGGACCTCTCTGATTTCCGAGACAGAGAAGGGGGCGTCGAGGTCCTCGTCTGCTTTGCCACCGTAGGCCGGGTAATCTTCCGGCCCGGACTGCCAGATGGGGAGGTAGCGACGCGCGACTTCGTCCATCACTTCGTTCGTAGATGCGCCTTCGCTACTGAGCTTGTGAACCAGCCTGTCGATGGCCAGAGTGTGGTTTCTCTTGGACTGTGTGTCGTCCAGTAACTGCTTGAGGAGGTTCCACTTGCCTCCCGCGCGCATCTGTCCGTCGACCGACGCGCAGATTTCGTTCCATTGCTGCTGGCCAAGCTCCTTGCAGTGCGATTCGATCTCGCGGTTGAGGGCCGCGATCCTCTTCCGGAGGTTTCGATTCAGCTTCTGCGTCTTCCATCTGGCCGTGAGGGAATTCTTGGCTTCGACCAGGTGCGCCAATCGAGCGTCCATGCGGTCGAGCTTTAGGTCCGTTTCGACGGTCTTGGTGACTGCAGCCACGTCCTTCTTGAGCTTCGCTACGAGGTCCGCGAAGGTCTCGTATTCTTCGTTGTCGTCCTTCCTTCTCTTGCGGAAGGCGTCCCAGTCCACTATTTTGAAGGCCCTCTGCGGGGCCGCGCAGACCGGTAGGGAGATTTCCACGATGTAGTGGTCACTGCCTAGGTTCTCTTGTAGGTTATGCCACTCCGCTCTCGGCGCGTTCTTGACGAAGGCCAGGTCCGGGGTGGTGTCTCTCGATATCGAGTTTCCCATGCGCGTGGGGTAATGGGGGTCGGTGATCAGTTCTAGGGAGCTGTCTGTTACTGCCTGCATGAGTCTGCAGCCTTTGGGAATGCTTCTCACGTAGCCCCAGGCTTCGTGCGGCGCGTTGAAATCACCGGCCATAACGAGCGGCGTCTCTCTCGCCTTGGACGACGCCTTGGTCGTTAGGCTGTAGAAGGTCTGCCGGTTGTCCCTAGGAGAGCAGTACACATTCATAACGTAGACGCTGTTCTTGAGCCAGCTGTTGGGTATTATCTCGACGAGGGACGCTTCCAGCTTGGTGTTGCCAAGGCGCAGATCGTGCTCCTGGAAGGCAGAATTCTTTGCAATGAGTGTCGCGATTCCATGCCCGTTCTCCGCTAACGAGGAGACGGCTCGGTACCCCGGGAGGGTAATTGTTTCCATTCCCGTTTCTTGTAGCAAAATGACGTGGGGCCTCTCTTGCGGCTCCCGGGTCTTGATGAACTGCACCAGTTGAGGCCTGCGCCTCCGGAAACTGGCGCAGTTACACTGCCACACGATGAGCTTACTGTCCGGTCGCGCCATGGTTGGGCTTGTTGGACCGGAGGTGGGCTGGCATGCCATCTTGCTCGTCAGCCTGCGACTGCTGGTTGTTTTCTAGCATTTCACTGGACATCGCCTCCGGCCTGGCGGCGTCGCCGTAGTGTACGTCACAGCGCTTGGCAAGCTCGTTCTCGAGCAGTTGTACTCTGAATAGAAGGGTCTGGTTGCTCTGTACCAGCTCGGTAAAGGATTTCTGCATGCGGTCCAAGGACCTCTGCATGGCAGCCTCCGCCGTGCTCACGTCCTCAACCGTAACCTGGGAGGAGGTGGCTCCGCGCTTGGCCGCCCTTGCTGTGGCTCCTTCTTCCGCAGAAGGTTGCTTTGCCGCGGCCGCTTGGGCAGCGCTGGCGTTTCGGAATGCCTCGAAGTCGGCCTTCATTCTCTGGATTTCCTCCTTGAGACTGGCGTTTTCATTCATCAACTGCGCGATCCTGGGATCGTGCGCCCGCTCGCTCGCCTGTGCGGCGGCATGTTTCGTCTGGCCCGTCGGCTTCGTCTGTTTCACTTTGTCGGCCCAGGTGGAACCTCCTGGGATGCGCGCCTTAGACTTGGAGCGGCCCCTAGACTGAGAGCGCCCTCCTTGCACGGAGCGCCCCCGCGAGCGGGAGCGCCCTCTGGAGCGGGAGCGCCCCCTCGAAGCACTCCTCTTCCTTAGCGCTGACGTCAGTGCCTGGCTCTCCTCGTATGCCGCGTTGGCGCCCTTCTTGGCGGCGGCAGTTTTCTTCCGCCGGCGTCTTCGACGTCTCTGCCTAACGACATATGGCGTTTGGAAGCGATGCTCGCACTTACGGTCAGCCGTTGGGTGAGGGCCCCCGCATATGCCGCATCTCGCCTCACACTGATGGTCTTCGGTGGGGGACGCTGCTCCGCATCCCCTGCACTTCTTCACACTTGGGGTCGGACATACATCGGCCCTGTGGCCCAGTTCCCCACAACCGTAGCACACATCCACTTGCCTTTTGTATAGAGCGCAGGGCAGCATGCCCGCGCCGCACATGACAAAGTTCGGCACCCTCAGTCCGTCGAATAGGACGATAACCGTGGTGGTGGTCTTGATGCGACGCACCTCCAATGCGGTGGGGTTCCGGTGGTTTACAATCATTGAGTGGAGCTGAGCGTCGTTGAACTCGGCGTCGACTCCCCTCACAACACCCTTGCACGTATTGTCCGAGGCGGCCATGTACGCGGCCACCTCAAAGACCCCTTCGCGCAGGCGGATCTGTTGAACTATCGCGTAAGCACGCGCATTCCTTTCTTCTGGTGTTGAGACAACGTAGATGTTTTGCACGTTGTTAGGGCAGACGATGTCTTCGCCTACCTCGTCGGGGGAAAGCGCCGCCGCCATAGCCAGCGCTTGTGCCACCCTAATAGTGCTGATCTTTTTCACGTCGAGGCCACCCCGTGGCCTAACGATGACTCGAATATGATCCCGAGGCACGTTCGGGAGCCTTGAGGCGGCGGCCAGCTTCTTCAGCGCGTTCCGCGGGGCGGCCGTGCGGCGGCCGCCCCTGCCGCCTCCCTGCTTTACCGGGCTCGGCGTCGACTTGGGAGCCTCTTGCCTTGCCTTCTTATTCTTGCCCGTTGCCGTGGTCCAGCCGGGGCACCTTGCTTCTTCGGGGGTGATTTCTACCCCCTCCACCATCTCGACTTCGGGCATGATGCCCCACCACCACCGAGTTAGGCCGAGGCCTAGCCCGTTCTCGTCACCGGTGTTAGCCCGTTAGGGTTAGCTCCGCACGGCGTCGCGAAAAGTTCGAAGTCGTATAAAAGTTCCAAAAAGCACCTACCGAAATAAATCCGGTATCGGCTTGATCACCGCAACAAACTGCGTTGAATGGTGCACAATAATCAAGGGTTTCCGCGGACTTTACCACCGAAAACATTTGAGGAAACGGGAGCCGATGTTTGCGCGTCCGCACTTCCCGGCGGACTAGTCCGCCTCTCCCAAAAATGCCAAAAATATTTTTAGAAGTAACCACGCCAAAAGGGAAGAAATGCGAACATAAAGCGGCTTTTACATCCTGCAGGGCCGATATTTTGTAGCGATGCCTTTCCGGTGCTAATGCCTTTTCGCGCTGATCACACTTTGTGAGTGGTCAGAGCGACGGTCCGCTCGCGTTATCAACGGGATCAGCCGGCCGTGAGCGGTGGATGATAAGACTAGTATAGAATACGTCATAAGACGTCGCTACAAAATACCGGCCCACAAGTGACAGAATGGGTCATTGTGATTTTCTGAAAAGAAATATCACAAGGCGAATTCAATACGACTTTTGGCATTCTTCGCCAATTACCCATGTATAGCGGGACGAACCAATTTAAACGGCTTCCAATTGGCTAGACTAAATTTGTGACCCTTCGATAGTCAATATAGATAGTAGAAAAGTATTCTTGGTTAGTTCCTTCAGTCACCAATAAATAAACTTGTTCATTGTAAACTCAGTTACACTATATTTTTTAAATATGCTGAATCGTGAAAAGCCATTCAAGTGCTTAAAAATAATTTTAATTATTCAGTGATCTTGTCAGTCTTACAGGATGTTGCGTTCTTTATAGGCACTCTGGAAGAATTTCCTACAAGAATACCAGGAATAATAAAGTCAATTGTTTAATGTTTAGGGTTCATAAAGCACCTGTGTAGCCAATTTAAAAGAATGTATTATGTCGACATTCGTGAGAAACAATGAAAAAGAAAAACCCGCAGCATCACGACCTGCTGGCACCGAGAGCAAACATCCTGCCATCTGCCGTAGAACTCGTTTTGCTAAAACATTTGATATATATTATAGTGAAACTTGCTGTGCAGGTTTATTCAGAAGCATTTGAAGATGTGTGCAACATAGCATAACTAGAATTATATTTATAGGCAAGAAATAGAATGAAAAGGCACTGGTAAAATATAGAAGCTGCGATCAATAAATGGGTCAGAAATGTACGTATTGATAGAAAAACATTTGTGTTTATTAAGGGTTGTATTCAGGTATTTAGGCATGTCGAATTGCCAGACCAACACAAAAAAGGTAAACTGAGTAAAGATATTCGGAAGTGCAAATCAATTCACCAAGTGCTAAGAGACAGTTTTTACTGCTGTGCTTCTCATGTTTCTATTTTGAGGCCCCGAGTATGCTCTAAACGTTTTCAGACGCTTTGCCAATTTTTGCAAGCAGCTCAGGGCGCCTCTGGTCCCAAAGTGCAATGTTGGGTCCTGCAAAATATTGGGGTACCGGCTATTCCACCTCCAAAACTATTGTCCTGTTTTGCTTTGTTAGATACCCTAATGGTAAAAAAACATACAAACAGGGCTTGGCCGTACATGCACAAGGTATACCGTGCTCAAGACCAGATATAAAATAAATGTGAAGCGTTTAACATAAATGAATTCATAGTGAAAAATAAATTACAATTATTGCACATCCAGCACATATGTCGGAATGTATGTGAGGCGCAGGTTTTTAAAAGCGGTTATTCAATTATTTCCAGCATACACGAATGCGTAAAACTTTTTTTAGTGCTAGTAAACTTGTAAGCTCAATCAATGATTATGTTGAAACAGATTTATTGTCGTTCAAAGTTTGTTTGTGAACTGCCTCGCTCACAAGCTATGCAAATATAGCTTTGCGTTGGGATTAGAAGAATCGCGTTAATATTAACGCGGTTATTCTGGCGCGCACAAAACGAACTTCAGCGCCTGCTTGCAACATACGTTATATCGAAACATGCTGAATTACCCAGGCACTCTAGGCGTACGTCGCAAAGTGCTATCTGATCTCTCCATCTAGCGTGCAGAAATATATTGCAAACGGTACGGCGCAGGTACCTTTATTCTCAGCCTTTATTATCAGGTAAGTGTAACTAAATGGTATCTATAAATTGCGGTCTAATACTGAAAACTTCTAAACAATCTTAAGCAATACGGCCGGCCAGTGTGACAATGATGTTGTTAAATTTAGTCCCCGAGTGGTGGCTTTTCCTACAAGTAAATCAGCCATGCGACGTGTGTGATTTTCATTACAACTTTTGACGAGCTCTACCTTAGAAGGATAGGATCGCCGTGTACGTTGATGACGTTTTAGAACATCGAAAATTGATGCAGAATTTTAAAGGACTGTTGCTCTTGAGCCACAGTTCGCTTCGTATAGCGAGGCCGCATTCGCCTGTTTACAGAACGGCATCGGGCGCCGCTTGGATACCTTGGCATCGTACAACACGTGCAGTGATTGCTCTGAACAAAGTGCGTCAGTGTCGCAAGATCGACTACTTGAACTGATTTCACCTGAAACCAGCTAGCATGTTGAACGGCTATGTGCTTCGAGTACGGTGCTGTGCAGTGAGGGTTGTAAATTTGTGGGAACTTTGGCGCTGACCATCGTTGTGGTGTTCACCGATTAGTCCCGAATTCTATGAGGTGCCAGTAGGACTATGGCAGACACTGTAGTTAAGGGCTCCAGGCCCTGACATCGCCAACCTATGATTTATTACCGGTATCCAAAATTGATGTGTACGCACCTTTGTGCATTCCGCCTCTCTCGGAATGTGGCCACCTGAACCGGCAAGAACAAACTCTGGACTTAGTGCGAGGCATCTTCCTGTTTTATCAGCTGAGGAGAAGCCAAGAAGGCGCGATGAACGCTGATACGACACCATGGTGTGATAGGCAGCAAAACTTGCACGTGCGGGTGCTGCGTAGAGAAATTTTCTGTGATAATTTTGGCAGTGTTCCTAGTCACGGCTTCTTTCTGCATTTCTTTTTCAGGGCTGCTTTCATAGCTCTCAGTGCCCTCGACAGTGATCCTATACGAAGGAAGTGCGCGTTTCATCGTCGCTTGGCGCTCGACGACATCGTCGACCAGCACCTTAAAGACGGTACCGGCTGCCGAGGGAGCTGGTATTGAGCCTATGCGCGGCATTAGAACCGCACCTGCAACCATGTGCAACGCCATCACATACCGTCCCGGTGAACTTACGGGTGCAGTTCCCCTTGCCTCGAGACCATACGAACTATATATTATGGAGCTTTTTTCATTTCCGTAATCACTATCAAATAAAAACAGTTAGTAGCTTTGTAATACAGTGGTCGTGGTGATGTACACAGGCGGGGTTAGCCTGGCAGACGTGGTCGCCGATTGCTCCGAATGAGCGTCTCGTTCTGCGCGAAAAAAGTCACCATGTGTCCATCTGTACTGTCTCTCGCAGAAATGTGAGAAGAATGCGTAAAGTTTCACTGCAATTCATTTGATGGCGGTGTGCTCAACGGCCGAGAACGGTAGTGCTTGTCGGCGCAGTAGCAGACACCCGGAAAAGGAAGCTGTCGAATAGCGGGGTGCAGTCATTTGCGGTCAGGATATAGCCTCGACTACATGTGCATGATGTGCGATCATGCTATCAGTTGGCCGCACTTCTTTCATTTCTCGTCATTTAATCCAAGCTTCGCGTCCTCCTCGCTCTCATACGAAGCCGTAAGTTAAATGCGCTGCCACTTCGGTTACACGCTTATGCCTGTTGAAGAACGTTGTGACTAAGAAATTGCGTGCAAACAGAGCAGTCTTACAACAAGCTTATTTTGTAAAGACTGCACAATCTATATTGTGCAGCTTGTGTACGAAATCCATGTGTGATGCTCTACACCACACAAAATTGTAACAGAGCAGGCGTCATTTCCGCGTCTATGTTTCAGGTTTACATTTTCTGAATAAATTTGTCGCAGAGAACCTCTGTCACTAACTGATATGCTAACCCAATGAGCCATACCACGGTGTGCAATATTATTTAAAGCGATAAGTTATAGATATCTGCGAAGAAGCGTTTCTCCGTATCAGGTCGACGAGGCTGGCCATAGTCCTCAACAGTCATGTTGTTTGATGCATTGTTAATATAAAAGATTTCGGTTATGTGCTGAGTTATAATTTTGTATTGCTCATGCATCGTGTTTAATAGTCATAAAAAAGAAGTTTTGATAGGCCTGTTGTTTATGATTGAAAGTTTCAGTAGGTGCCCACCTTGAGATACAATGAGAGAAGGCCGACGCGTAGGAAAAGCTGGGACTTTTCCCCAGTCACCATTCTAAGGCGTTTCTCCTTTAAAACCTGCACTTATATTCGCTTTCGGCATTGCTTCGCTTACGACTATTAAGATTGCGATAAAGTCTTCAAGTTTTCCACATGCATTCGTTGAATGCGGCATATTCTCTTCACCTTCCTAAGACCGCCAAACGAAACTTGAGGCACTAGACTACTGGCTTACAGACGTGCTTGCAAGAATATTGAACTCGGTCCTGCGACCTCAGGTCTTAGACATACAAGCTTCTGACAATGCGGTCGTGATTCATTTCAAGCCAAAGAACTAAAATAAGTGCAAGACATAAGGGTTACTTGATGGTCTAACGAAAGGGAGCAAAAAAACTAAAAAAAGCAACGACGTCGTATTGAAGTTCTCAGCGGCAATGTACTTAGCTGAAGAAAGCTAGGTGCTTCGTTCTCGCAGGTCGTTCACACTGTCAATTGTACCAGAGGAGTGACGTTTTCGGTGTGATCAATCAAGTTCTTGTTTAACAACCTCTTTAAAGGGAAGCGTCGGAAACGAAAAAAAAAGCATTATATAAGCTCGAACGAGTTTTCAGTTACAAGCCTATGTGCTCTGCACAACTGCTCCTGACGGTCGAACCTAGCCATGAAAAAGTGAGCGTAAGGCACCGATTAATGCATTTTGAGGCAGACTCAGGCCCAAGACTTGTGCTGGAAGAATAAATGAACTTCACCTTTGTGTTACTGTGCGTATGCATTCTTTCAGGTATGTCTAAGACATTAGAGCAAATTTCCTTATGCCAAGCGATATTTGATCTTTTGCAGCTAGCGCCCTTAATGGATCTTGATGTGTTACGAAGGTGGCGCAGCGACAAGGCTGCATTACATACGTTACACAATCCGACGATTATTGACTTATTAACTACTGTCGGAGAAACGGTATCACACAGTTCAGTGCCATGCCAAAAGTTGATGCTGTATTTCGCGCCAGCCTCGTCACCCAGAATGGAGCGCATCCGCGTCTCATCGAACAAGATAGGCTGGTGGATAGCCGTGATAATGGAACGCACGAAAACTGACCCATCTTTCTCGACGCCGGCTGCAGCCGGAGCACGCCGCCGAACGCCGGATACGTCGGCCACGCCTCGCGCCAGTATATACACACTGCGCTTTCGCTAGCGTGGCGTCCCCGGGCCGAGCCCGCTCGCGCGTCAACGCTACGTCGCACTATAAAGTGGCCTTTAGAATAATGCGCGCCGAACCCGAGTTTCGTCCCTGATACTCGTGGTATTCTAAGTTAGGCTAAGAACCATCCAAGCCAAAGCAAGTTAAGCAAAGGAAAGCAAAGAGAAAGCTAAGAAGCAGCCAAGCCAAACCAAGTAAAGCAAAGTTAGAGCTAAGAACCAGCCAAGCCAAACCATGTTAAGCAAAGGAAAGCAAAGTTAAAGCTAGGAAAGTGCTACCAGCTTCACTGTTTGCCCAGTCTTCGCACGATTTAGTGTGAAGCTGCCCCAAATTTTTTTGCTTACATCATCATTATCGACATCATCATTAGCCAATTGTTATGTTCACTGCAGGATGAAGGCCTCGCCCTGCGATCTCCAGTGGCCCCTGCCTCGTGCTAGCTGATTCCCAATTTCTACCTGCAAATTTTCTAATTTTCGTCACCTCACCTAGTGTTCCGCCGTCCTCGACTGCGTTTCCATTCGCTTGGCACCCTTTCTTTAACTGTGATAATCCATCGGTTATCTGCCCTACGCATTACATGGCCTGCCCAGCTCCATTTTTTTTCTCTTAACGTCAATTAGAATAACGGTGTACCCGTTTCCTCCTATTATCCACACCATTCTCTTCCTCTCTCTTAAGTTTACGCCTTACATTTTTCGTTCCATTGCTTTTAGTGCTGAGCTTAATTTGCTCTCGAGCTTCTTTGTTAACTTCGCAGTTCCTGCCCCATATGTAAGCACCGGTTGAATGCAATGATTGGACACTTTTCTTTTCGACGACAGTGGTAGGATCCCAGTCAGAATTTGGCAATGCATGCCGTATCCACTCCAACATAATTTTATTCCTCTGTAAGTTTCCTTCTGATGAGCAGGGTCTCCTATGAGTAATTGACCCAGATAAACCTACTCCTTTACAGAATCTAGAGGCCGGCTGGCGATCCTGAATTCTTGTTCTCTTGCCAGGCTATTGAATATTGCGTTTGCCTTCTGCATAATAATATTTCATCCAACCTTTACACTTTCTCGGTTAAAGCCAAGAAACATTTCTTGTAATTGGTCCCCATTGATGCTGCATAGGAAAATATCATCTGCAAACCGAAGGTTGCTGAGATATTCGCCGTTGATCCTCACCCCTAAGCCTTTCCAGTTAAGAGCTTTAATACTTCTTCTAAGTATGCAGTGAATACCATTGGAGAGATTGTCTCCTTGCCTGACCCCTTTCTTCATAGGGTTTCCTTTGTAGCAATTGATTCGGTTGGGTGGATGTCTCATTTTCCATTTAATTACTTCTTTCCACCTAGCGGGTTTCCGCTGAACTATTACGCCAACACTTGCTTTTGCTTCGAGTTGTTAATAAATTCGGCTTCGCCCTACCATCCGCTAGCCGCCTGGTTAGTTCAGATGATGGAGCGGCTGCCCCTGAAAGGGGGTGGTACCGGGTTCGAGTCCCGGACCAGGACGACTGCAACTGCGAGGCTTTTTTTTCGAGGAACTATGGTTGCTAAGGTTGGGTGGATGTCTCATTTTCCATTTAAGTTACTGTGGTTACCGCGGCCGTATATCACGTTTTATCCGCAAGCGCCAACAATACGAGTGTCGGGCGCACGAAATGGGAGAACGCGATGCGTTTTCAGGTGGCGCCTCTTATCAAAGGCGGCGTTACCCTTCCGATCCAAGCTGTTCCGGTCACAGAGAGGCGGGTTATTGACAAGCAGGTGACCTACGTGCTCACTCGCGGGTTTATTAAGCCATCAAGTAGTCTATGGGATTCCTCAATCGTTCTTGTTAAAAAAATATGGTTGCATCCAATTTTGCGTTGATTATTGTCGTTTGAACAATATGACGGGAAAATATGTCTATCTTGTACCATGCATAGGTCACGATCTTGACTGCTTACAACGAGCCGAAAGATTGTCTTAGATATTTGCTCTGAATACTGACAGGTGTCCATGGTTGAGGCCTATCGCGGTAAGGCCCCATTGGTCACACCGGACGGCTTGTATAAATCTATCGTCCTGCCGTTCGGCATTCGTAATGCGCCAGCCGCAATTGAACGGATAATGGACATTATTAACGCGATAGCGTTTAGGAAGAAGTGTCGCAGAAAACCGGTGTCGGCGTCGGCATTGGCGCCCGCGGCCGAAAAAATCGTCCCCAACCACGCAGACCCTCCAGATATGTTTTACCACTCAAGTTGATCACACTTTGTCTGGCATTCTTTACAAAGTTGTGCCTCGGCATTTTGAGAGTGACAGCCCGCAAGCAACTGTCATGAAACAAAACACCGACAGCGCATGCCTCTTATGCTAAATCTTCTCAGGCTGAAATATTAAAGGCGCAAACAATAAAAGAAAGCCAGCCCACGAAAGAGGCCGCCTTTCTACCAGAAAGCTCGCCTTCCTGTACAGCGTTCACCGCCATCGTTTCCCGGTAAACATTAATGTTACATAAGCTGCAGTTCTCGGGAAGTGTGAGAAACAGTCAAGGATCTTTGAATGCTATCGCGTTCCACTCTTGACGGCGAAGCTTAAGCGTCCTCCAATTTTTGGTGCCTGGTCTGAAGAGGCAAACATGCCTCTCTTATTTAGAGCGCGTCGTGGTGTTTGCACCAAAATCCCGACACATCTTCAATGCCTGAAACAAGTTCTGACATCTCTTCGCAAGGCCTCTTGCGGCTTGACTTGAAAAAGTGTTTTTTTTTTCGGTGCAAAACAAATGAACTTATTGGGCTATGTTGTTTCGCAACATGACTTACTTCCTGATCTCGCTAATCTCTGAGCAGAGGTAAATTTGCTTTGTCAATGACTCTTAAGGCAATACATAGATTCACAGGATTGTGCTACTACTTTTGCCGTTGTGCGCGAAATTTCTTTACCATTATTGCACCCCCGACAAATCTTCGTGCTGGCACCAGTCACCTGTCTACCTGGTCAGAAGAGTGTTACGCGGCATTTACCCCCGTACGTCGTCTACTTAACTCGCCACCAATATTATTTAACGTCGATTCCACTTCTCCTAGGGTAATTTACATTGACGCCAGCGGCGTTGGTCTGGGTGCAGTGCTAGGTTAACGAAAACCAGGCTTTGGTAAGTACCTTGTGGCCTACGCCAACCCAGTTTTCACCAAAGCTTTCTGATTGAAAAGGAATGCTTAGCCATTGCGTGAGCCCTTGCTAAATTCGGGCTTACCCATGCGGACGGCCGCCATATGTTTTTCTGGTTGCGGTCCATCAAAGACACGTCTGGACGCCTAGCACTCCGTCTACAGGAATA
The DNA here is from genome assembly GCF_013339745.2 of Dermacentor silvarum. Taxonomy (NCBI): domain Eukaryota; kingdom Metazoa; phylum Arthropoda; class Arachnida; order Ixodida; family Ixodidae; genus Dermacentor; species Dermacentor silvarum. Next base: position 52,941,859 of record NC_051155.1, read on the forward strand.
CGACATGGGCACTCCGTCTACAGGAATACGACATCCGCGTTGTCTATCTCTCAAGGCACAAACATTGTGACACTGACGCTCTATGACGTTAGCCGATCCTACACGACGTCCACAGATTTTCGCCTTTTACGCCTTCTGATACCTTTGGACACTATTTGTGATACCTAATTGGCTTCAGAGCAACGAAGAACCCATAGATACCCACGCTTCTGCACTTTCCGAAGAATTCTGTCGGACTATCGGCGTCTCGCACACTATGCCCTCAATCACCTTATTTCACACTTAGTGATGAACTTCTATATCACAGCAATTATCATTGCAATTGGCACAAGTGGCTTCTAGTGGTCTCACGCGACCTCCGTAGCGATCGATATCTGCTCTTCGTTTCACGGGGATCCACAGTGTGGCACTTGCGCCGTTTCAAAGACCTACAGGAGCCTTCAGCTTGGATTTTATTGGCTGAGCATGCCAAATTACGTGAGAAAATACGTCCGATTGTGCCCTTATAGGGCCGACGTCGCGAATCGGTACGTCCCTCAGCAAGGCCGTTGCAGTCACTTCCATTCCAATCCGCCCCTTTGACGACGTTGGGATGAATTTATATTGTGGTGACACATGTACGACTGCTGGTAACGGCTGGCTCAAAATCACGTCGATCAGCTGATGGGATATACGAAAACCGCTGACCTCACAGCGGCCACAGTCCACGGGGTTGCTTATTTCATCTCCATCACTTCGTTCTGCGCCACAGTCCACCTCCGAACGTCAACAATGCAAAATTACACATGGAAGTACCACAGCCCACCATCCCCGACGAATGGTCTAGCGAAACGCCTATAACAACGCCAAAGCCTCCACCGAATTCTTTCCGTTCTTCCTTCTCTACGGCTGTGCACCTTCCTGTATCATCGACGCAATCCTCCCATATAATCCAAATGCTTCAGAGTGTACTCCGGTTTCCACCATCTCTAAGCTTGCCGAGGTATGTCTGCAGCTCGCTCATCCACTCACTCACTACCGCAGACCAATCCCACCATAAAGTTCGGCATGATTGCGACCGACCTGCCGCCATCTTCCCGCTTGAATTCCTCGTGTGACTCTTGGTTCCACCTACCAGTACTAGCCTCATTTTCGACTTTATTCCAGACTTTTATGCTACTTATTGCGTCCCCCCCATTGCCCGAAACCTCGCCCTTTAACTACATCGTCTAGCCACTGACCTCCCCAAGTGACCACCGTCACGAGAACAAGCTCAAGCCTTATTAGAAGGCCAGTGTATCGCCGTTACCGTACGTCGCTGGGATAGCTCATTTTTCAACCTGGAGGTGATTGTAAGGAAAAAAAATCCCGCATATCCACGAAGTGAATGATGATGAGTGGGCGAAGCACCGGGGGATCATTCGGGTAACTGTGAATCCCCCGTACATGCGAGGGCGCGGGAAGCGGCGGCAAAACGCCGAAGCATTCTCTACCTGCGGTTGGTGGCGCCGATGCTCGGTTCAAGCGCGACGCCGGCAAGCGGACCCAGAGGCGGCGAGAGCTCAGGAAGCGGCGGCAAAACGCCGGAAGCGTTCTCTACCTGAGGTTGGTGGCGCCGATGCTCGGTTCAAGCGCGTGCTTCGCGAGCCCTCAGCTCCGGGTCCGCTTGCCGGCGTTGCCGTACTGCTCCAGCTTTGCGAGCCCTCAGGTCCGTGTCCGCGTGCAGGAGTAGCCGTGCTGCTGCAGCTTGTTGCCGTTTTGGTGCAGCTTCCCGCGCCCTAGACTCCAGGTCTGCTTCTTGTCTGCGTCGCCGTGCTGCAGCAGCTTTGCGAGCCCTCGACTCCGCTTGCAGTTGAGCCGCCACTTTCGCCTTTTCATCCATAGCGGGCCTGCCGTTATCAGAAGCGACCGTTATCAACCATGGCTGAACAGAGAAACAGAGCGCGCGTGCACCGGTTGTCCACCGCAGCACCCCTAGCGGACTCCATGCAAACCAGAGCTACGGGCGACGAACGGCGAGGGAGGGACAAGGCTCGGCCCTAAGGTGCCTCGCCCCTAAAAGAACAACATACTAGAAATTACCGTCGCCATCGCGTGTCTAGGAGCCAGAAGAAGATCTGCACGCTAGACAGCACCGCCGCCATCGTGTGTGCTGCAGACAATTTGCCCGTTCAGCTGAGGTGTCGTTGCTGTCACTGCAATTCTGGCTGCTGTTCGATGACTCCAATAAACCACGTCACGCTAAACAGGGTGTTTCTTTTTAAGTTTTACGGAATTTTTAGAAATTGCCTGGAGCAGGTAGCATAATTCTTATCATTGAGCTGGGTTATTCGATGAGGAGGACATTAGTAGCACTAGAAATCGAAACACATACTCAGCTAGTTCACAAGAATTCACTTACTAATTTCTTAGTTATTTTCTTTATGACCCACAGCGCAATTTACGAATTGCTCTGAGCTTCTCAGGCATATTCACTTGGAATGAATTTCCAGAATAACACCAGTTTGGAGATATGCGCCATCACCAAACCGGCCGTAAAAAGGCACTGTTGTTCCCCTTACTTCTTTAGGAAAATGCCGTTTTATACATTGAAGCACAAACGTAACTGGAAGACGCATGTATTTCGCCGCACACTTTCGGAAATAATATCTCGAAACTGGGATCAGCCAGTATATTCATTTCAAGTGGTTGTGTCTTGCAAACTAACCGGCTACAATGCGTAAATTGCAATATGTGTCGTAAATATATAACGAAGAAGTTCATTAGTCAAATTTTGTTTATTGGTTGAATATGTGTTTCGATTTCTCATGCTACTAATGTCCGCATCTTCGAATAACCCAGCCCAACGATAAAAATTATGAATGGGACGACCACCGGAATCTCCGGTATGTCTGCTTCGCCCTCGATGGGGAGCCTACATGCAAGCGCCGTTTTAAAAAGCGCTTGCATGTAGGCTCCCTAGCCCTCGACAACTCAGCGCGCACCTGGTTTGAAAACCATGCAGCTAGCTTGGTGACTTGGCAAGGATTTTATAGCCAGCTACGAAATACCTATGGAAGTTCAGACCGAAGAGAGCAAGCAGAATGCACCCTGAATTCTAGGAATTAGAGATCAAATGAGAGTGTCACCATGTTGGTTGAGGACATGTCGCGGCTGTTCCGGCGAGCTGATCCTGGAATGACAGAAGAAAAGAAGATACTCGTGTTGATGCGGGGTGTGGAAGAGCAGTTGTTAACAGGTCTAGTGCACAGCCGAATTCCTTAATGAAGCCACAGCAACAGAGCGTATGCTATGGCAGCGGTCGTCGCAGTACGAGCGCCCAAGCAATTTTTCATCTCCCTCGTCGTCCATGGCAACCACTGATTTGTCGACCCTCGTGCGCAGTATTGTACGTGAGGAGCTGCAGAAAGTTCATGCAGTATTTCCTCAACCCCACCTGACTGCTCTACAAGTGACATGATGCGACAACACCCGTGTACTTAGATTTAGGTGCACGTTAAAGAAGCCCAGGTGGTCCAAATTTCCGGAGTCGCCCACTACGGCATGCCTCATAATCCGATCCTGGTTTTGGCACGTAAAGCGCCATAATTTAATTTTTTTATAAGTGACATGGTTCGCGAAGAGGTCAGGAAGTTGGTCCAACCAGTGGTAGCACCGCCAGGCGGGGTTCCTCTTCTGACATAAGCTGAAGCAGTAGCATCTATTATGCCGGCAGTCGGCTATCCGTCCCGTTTAACCACGCAACAGACGACGCAGTGCTTTTCGAGCCCTCCGCCTTCCGCAAACTCAAGTATCATCATCATTATCAGCAGCCTATATTTTAGTTCACTGCAGGACAAAAGCCTCTCCCTGCGATCTCCACTTACCCCTGTCTTGCGCTAGGAGGAATAAACTTTATTTGAAAAGAAAATTAGGCGAGCGTGGTTGGGCCCTCAGTCCAGGGCTCCACGGGCGTGAGCGGCTCGCTGGGCTTGGTCCAGGAGAGCCACTTGGCTCACCTTTCCCACGTCCGCAAGCCATGCCTCCCACTGCCTATTTAACATGAGTGGTTGTAATGTTATGTACGGGCTAGTAATATGTGAAGGCCTTTCCAGGCACACCAATGTGATATGTTCTAGTGTGGGTTTGTTGGAACACCATGGAGAGACGTCCAGAAATCTTGTTGGGCCTATTTTACCGAGTTGATGCAGGTTAGGGAACCGGTTTGTTTGAATGCGCCGCGAGTCCCTACTCTGCTGTCTGTTAAGGGCCTTGTGTGGATGACCATAGACTCTGCGTTCCTCCCGTTGTTGTAGAAGAATATCACGAGTGCTTGGAAGAAGTTCCGCGCAAGCCCCGGCCGCAGCTCGGTTGTTGAATCCTCGAGCTATACGGTCTGCCGCCACGTTACCTTCCAAGCCCTCGTGAGCCGGACACCAGATAATGTCGTGGTGTTCTTTCAAGGTTTGTCCCAGAATTCTGCGTACCATTTTGGATACCGTCCCATTGAGAAACAGCCGACATGCCATCTGCGAGTCGGACAGTATGACTGCCGACTCGTTTCTATGTTCCGCGTGTGCCATGGCCATGGCTATTGCAGCCGCTTCGGCCGCGCACGTGGATCGAGTTACGACTGTGGCCATTATAATGCGTTGTTGTTGGGTAACCGCTAGCGTGTGAGTCTCTCTACTGGCTCTGCTAGCGCCTGTGTAGTGCACGGCTGAAGCTTTCCCAAAACGATTCCGCAGGGTTACAGCTCGTGCTCGTCTTCTACCGGCATGGTATATTGGATGCATATTCTTTGGTATTGGTGCCACCGTGATATAAGATCTCGTGTCCCTGTCCAGTAGCACTGTATCGTCGTCGCAGTACAGTGGTCGCGGTGTGAAACCCAGCTTTTCTAGAACTGCACGTCCCTGGTTCTTTGAGCTGAGCCTCTCTGAGCTATGAGGACCGCGCTCGCGTATTCCTCAAAGGTGTTGTAGAGGCCAAGTCTCTCGACTTTCTCGTTATTAGCACTTTCGCGGATGCCAAGCACTGCCTTGAAGGCTTTCCTTATGATTGTATTAACTTGTTTCATCTCCAGGTTTGTTAGTGCTTGGTACGGGAGTGCGGACGTCACTCTGCTAATTATAAAGGCGTGGACCAGCGTGATCGTTTCTACTTCAGTTAACCCATCTTCACTGTTAGCTATCCTTCTTATCATACGGGCTACGTTCCCTGTTGTTCCTCTCAACTTTTGGATGGTGTCTGTTGTGCCTGCGTTCTGTTGTACCCACATTCCCTGAATGCCCAGTGTTTTCACCTCCCTGACGGGACGTACATCAAGGTGGATGGTTATTGGTACAATATCGTTCTTTCTCGCGTATTTAGCCCTGACTCTGATCATCTCGGTCTTCTCAGGCGAACATTTCATCCCTGCTACGTCGGTGAAAGCCAGTATCTTGTCTACTGCTCTTTGTAGTGTGTCTTGTTTCTCCACATACGACCCTCTTCGCGTCCAAAGGGTTATGTCGTCCGCGTAAATAGCGATGCCTAAATATGGGTCCTCCTGTAGTTCAATGGCGAGCTTACGCATGGCCACATTGAAGAGGATAGGAGAAAGGATAGCTCCTTGCGGGGTGCGTCTGTTCGGGAGGTCAAAAGTGTCGGACCTAGTCGACCCCAAACCTATTGTCGCCGTTCGGTGAGTCAGGAATGATCTAACGTAGGCGTATAGGCGGCGGCCACAGTTTATGGACTCCAGGCCCTCCATGATCGAGTCATGTGAGATTGTGTCAAAAGCTTTCTTGATATCGAGCGCCAGTATAAAATGGTCACTCGAGCCTCTCATTGGGTGCAGGACGTCGTACTTCAGAAGGAGCAACACGTCCTGAGGTGATACGTGTGGCCTGAAGCCGCATTTTGGTCTTAGTAGAGCACTGCACGGGCCGATTTTTTTAGCCCGGGCCCGGCCCGGGCCCGTTTTTACGTTGGGCGGCCCGCCCGAGCCCAATCAAAACTTTTATGGTGAGACCCGGGCCCGGCCCGGGCCCGGAAATAATCTACGTTACCCGTCCGGCCCGGCCCGCCACCCCTTTACCTTAGGCCCGAGCCCGGCCCGAGCCCGACGGGAAACCGGCCCGAACCCGGCCCGAGACCGACAAATAATGTTTTTCAGATTTGAGACGCCCGAGAATAACTCGCTGCACGTTACATGCACACCACCAGAAAGCCCGAGCCCGGCCCAGGCCCGGGTAAATAAGCACACGCCGTGCCCGAGCCCGGCCCGAGCCCGTCAAAAAACTGTCCTACCCGGCCCGGCCCGGCCCGTGGGCCGGGCCGGGCTCGGCTTTCGGGTAAGCCCGAGCCCGTGCAGTGCTCTAGGTCTTAGGTTATGGATACTCCTGGGTTTACCCGGCTTGGGTATTAGGGTGATATTAGACTGTTTCCGTTCTGTTGGGAGTTCTCCGCCCTCACTCCAGACTTTCTCAGTAAAGAAGGCCACGATTTGTGTTAGGGCTGCGTCACTCAGGTTTATGATCATGGCATTGCTAACCTGATCTTTTCCTGGAGCGGTGTTTTTCCGAAATGATTGGGCCGCTGCGTATACTTCTTCCAAGGTTATGGGTTCGTCTAAGTCGGGTTGCTGTATTCCTTTCTATTTGGTGTGTAGTAGCTGTGTGGTGAGGTTATGCCCGACATAAATCTCCTTGATCATGTTTGTTAGCGTAATATAGTTACCTTTAAACTCGCACTCAAGGGTCTTGAGTGTCCTTTTCGTCACTGTTTTTGTGCCTCCGGGGTCAATCATGCTTCGCAAAATGTGCCATATCCTCTTAGTGCTCAGTGTTCCTCTGAGCGAGTCAGTAAACTGTCTCCAGTTGGTGTCACACAAACGTTGCGCATACTCATTAGCTTGCTGTGCTAGCTGGGCTATACATATTTTCAGTTTTCGGTTAAGTTTTTGTCTCTTCCAACGTTTGGTGAGGCTCCTACTGGCATCCCACAAATGAAGTAGGTGTCTGTCGACCGCCGGAGTGTCAGCGTTTGTTGAAATTTCCTTAATTATCCTCGCGTGTGCCCTTTTGATTTTGATGCCCTGGGTGACTTGTTTCTTAGATGGGCTTTCGCCTTCGTGTTCTCCTCTATGGTTGGTCTCGGCCTCGACGTGGACTTTCGAAGCTGCCGCTCCGGTTGTCCGGGATCCGTGCGGTTGTTCGATGGCGAGCGGGTTCTTGAGCAGCTACTGCTGGTCACACCTCGTCCGTACTCCCATTCCGATTGTTCGTCCTCCGAGGAGAACCAGCGATGGGCTGGTTTGTATGGTTTCTTGGGTGGTTTCGCTGCCTGGTATCGTACAGGCTTGAGGCGATTTGGGCAGCTGCGGTCTCCAGTTACGTGGTCCCCAGAGCAAATTGCGCATGTCGGGGTAGAGTTGTGAGTTACTACTGGGTAGCGCACTCCGCAGGTACGGCACGTGGACAAATCTGGCTGCGGGAACACGTCGGTGCGGTGGCCAACTTTCCCACATGCTCGGCAGAATTGGACCGTGTTACGAAAAGGAATACACTCCTTCTCACCTCCTCTGTAGTAAATATATCTCGGTAGCACGTCCCCGAAGAAAGTAAGGACAGCACTCTGAGAGTCTCCCAACATCCGGGCCTCTACCAGCTCCACGCCCTGGGTGCGAAAACGGATGCTTTCTTTGATAGTCTCAGACGAAGTGTGTGGCTCTATACCATGGATGACACCTGTCCTGGTTCCTTCCCCTGGTGTGACATAGGCATTGACCGGGTGCAGTCTTCCGTTGATCTTCAAAGACGTGACGCCCCTCAGCGCCATTGCGACGGTCGTATCCGGGGTAGACGCTAGTGCTATGTTGGAAACCGGCCGGATGCGGAGAATGAACTGGTCCCATCTTATTTTTCCTCGGTGGGCCTCCACTATTGCGTCGGAAACCGCTTGGCTGATCATATTCCTCAGTGGCAGTCCCTGGTGAGGTCGGAAGACCACTTTCAGATCGTCCTTGGGTAGGGGTGGGGGCCTGCGTCTCGCGGGTCGACCCCGGCCGTCTGGCTGGTTGCCTTCTGTAAGCTTGCTGTCCGCGAAGAAGTCCCCTCATTGCCGTACGTTCTGCTCTTTTGTCTGTTTCTTCTTTGCTCTTAGCGATTCGAATATCTGCCAACCCTCCTCTGTGTGGTCAGTCTCCTTTTTGGCGGCAAAATGCGCGTTGGCGTGCGCGGACGCCATGGTGCAATTCCTGGGTGGTTGTTCATCGTCTCGGTTTTGGGCGGCAAAGTCCATAACTTCATCGCTCAAAACCAATGTGGTTAGTTGAGTGACTGGCTGCGATTCTTCAGTCGAGGTCACAGTCGTCGTGGTAACTACGGCGACGTTGTCGTTGTCGTCTTTGGGCGCGTGTCTCCCGGCGTCACCGCCGCTCCCCTACTCGAGCTAGCGGAGGCTTCACATGGGCGAAATCACAAAAGGCCGTGAATTGGTGAAAAGTGGTCCAAATTCGGTGAAACGGGTGTCCACCGATGCCAGGGCACTTCCCCTACAAGCAGGTGACAATTTCCGGATGGTTTCCGGGGATGAACCACACGAAAAAAGATCACAGCATATCCACGAAGTGAATGATGATGAGTGGGCGAAGCACCGGGGGATCAATCGGGTAAACCACAGCTACGGACGAGAGATAAAGAGAGCGCGCGTCGGGAACGAGAGAGCAAATTACACCATATTCCCGTAGGGGAACCCTGAGTAGTATGCGAAGCAGCCATGGGGTCGACTCAAGGTAGTTTTATCAGCTGTATAAACTTGGACATGCAGCAGCACCAGCAACGCGCAGAACTGTTGTCGACGCCGTCGGCGTTTTGCCCGCGTTCGCACCAAACGCGCGCATAGTCGAACCGGAACCGGAACGCCATCTAGTAAACACTTCATCAACCTACAGGTGGCCACATACTACATCGGAGGAAGGACAGACCCACGCCCTAAGGAGCTTCGCCCCTAAAAGGAGATCATGCGGAGCTCGATGTGCACGCGTCTGCACTGGTCGGCATCCAGTTGGCGTTTTTATTGCGATAGCAATTATATGGACACTCCAAAGCAGATTTCTGCCGTCGGCGTCGCCGTCGCCGTCGCCGTTGCCGTCGCCGTCGCCGTCGCCGTGAGGTTCCGTATGACGTCAATGGAGATGAAATCGTCGCCGCGCGCCGCCGAACGCTGTATGTGCGAGTGAAAGGGCGCGAGGGACGCGCGCTTTCACGGGGAGTGAACGCACGGGGGAGAACAAACGCGCGTTCTGCGCCGTGCTCCCTTAAGGGCTGCAGAAGTAGGCGTCTCTTTCCTCCTTTACAATCACCATATATGCAGAGCAAACGCGCCTTCTTCCGATGCGCGAGAGGCCGTGGGGGAGGGGGGGAGGGGGAGGGAAGGGAGGCGACGTTTAGCTGCGGCACCAAGTGCCTGTTTATATCAGAGGTCCGGCAACAGTCACCAACGCCGCACGCATTTTGAGCGAACGCGGGCAAAACGCCGACGGCGTCGACAACAGTTCTGCGTGTTGCCGGTGCTGCTGCATGTCCAAGTTTATACAGCTGATAAGCTAATATCATTACTCCGTATAGCTCTCTACAAATTTGCTATCGCAATTGATGCTTCACCTTTCAGGTGAAACTGCGACAACTTTTTTAAAGACGATATTAAAGACGATAGTCTTTCTTGGGGAACTTAAACGCTGAAAATTTTGTCTGTCTGTCTGTCTGTCACCCGATTCAGCCACCCGGCCAAAGTAGGACCACTTACTTACCGCCCACACTACTTAAACTGGTACGGCTGTTCATACTTGTGAACGTTATCGATCACAAAGTAAATATTACGCATATCTGAGGCGCAACATCACCAGGTAAGTATTAGGAGGTGCGTTCCTTTAATAGAAAATACATAGATACGTAACTCTAAAGACCCTAGTTTCTTAAGCGGCGCTGAAAATGCCATGCTATGCGCGCCGACGAACGACGTTCCCCGACTGCGCGCCGACGAGCGCCCTCTGCCATGGAGGAAGGAAACCCTCTGCACAAGCTCATGTTTCCCGATGTATTGCCAGATGGCGTCCATGTCTCACGCAGCGCCTCCTCAATTTTATCAATGCCAGCCAGATGCGGCCGATTCAACATAAAGGAAGCGCTGTCTGAGGCAGGGCAAAACATAAATGGCCGCTTGATGAAATAATGCGGTAAAATGAAATCTGTTCAAACAAACCTTCATGCCAGGACGGAAATGGTACGAGAACAGCATCACGGGTGGCCGCGGATCAGACCAGCACTCATGTAGTACGGCCGGCAGAAGACTATCGTCTTTCGACGACATTTGCAGCGAAGCACGCAGATACGCGGCAATTTTTTTTTTCTGTCTTGCGCTAGCTCATCCAACTTCCACCTGCAAATTTCCTAACTTGACCACACCACCTAGTTTTCTGCCGTCCTCGACTGCGCTTCCATTTTCTCAGTATCAATTCTGTAACTCTAATGGTCTACCGGTTATCCAACCTACGCATTACATGGCCTGCCCAGCTCCATTTTTTTTCTCTGCATGTCAATTAAAATATCGGCTATCCCCCGTTTGCTCTCTGATTCACACCGTTTCCTTTTTCGTGTATCTTAATGTTAGGCCTAACATGTTTCGTTCCATCGCTCTTTGTCTGGTCCTCACTTTGTTTTCGAGCTTCTTTTTTAACCTCCAAGTTTCTGCCCCATACGTTAGCACTGGTAGAATGCAATGATTTCACATTTTCATTGCAACGACAGTGGTAGGCTCCGAGTCAAGATTTGGCAATGCATGCCGTATGCACTCCAGGCTAATATTATTTTTCTGTAAATTTCCTTCTCATAATTAGGGTCCCCTGTTAGTAACTGACCTAGACAAACGTACTGCTTTACAGACTCTAGAGGCTGACTGGCGATCCTCAATTCTTGTTCCGTTTTCAGGCTACTCAACATTACCTTTGTCTTCTGCATATTAATCTTCAACCCTACTTTTACGCTTTCTCGGTTAAGGTCCTTACTGTTTTATTGTAATTCGTCCCCATTTTTCCTGAATAGCACAATGTCTTCTGTAAACCGAAGGTTGCTGAGATATTCGCCGTTGATTCTCACTGCTATATAAGCCTCCCCAGTCTAAGAGCTTCAATACTTCTAAGCGTGTAGTTAATAGCATTGGAGAGATTGTGTCTCCCTGCTGACCCCTTTTTGATATGTAACTTTCTACTTTTCTTGTGGAGCAAAAGTATAAACGTGCGAAAATCCAGCGTGTAACGTCGAGCTAAGTGGTGTGATGACCACTCTGCAACTACTGCGGTGAAGCAAAGTCACCTATTCCGAGAGTGCACGTGCTAGCATGTAGGCTTTCCTGGATTTCTCCCAGACGGACGTCGAATGCGGGATGGTGAGTGTCCCCAAACTATATCCGAGCACTTGGCGAGCCATCAGTCCCCGACTCTTCCTCAACGTCAGTCCCGCTCTCAGTATACTCGGTGATCTTCGTCTACTGGCCAACACTCGGTGTTCACTCATGGTGTTGGGGGCAGATCCAGTAGGTCCCCAAGCCCACGCCGGGGAAACTTGTAGCAGCGATCTACAAAGGTGGGGCCGCTCTTGACCGATCTATAAAATTACTTTCCCGATATTCCAGCCGACCACCCACGATTCCCTTTCACAGCCGCGTGCCATCGACAACAAAAGTGTTTCCGCTGACATCCCCATTCAGGTCGACAACTATCCGGCCACTGCCCTCGTGCACGGTGGCGCCTATTATTCTGTTATGAGTGCCCAACTAGCCGCTGAATTTAGAAAAATTACGACCCCATGGCACGGTCCAAGCCTCCGTACAGTAGCTGGTCATCTCTTAATGACGATTGGGAGATGCACAACTAGGATTAAAATTCGACTGTCAACGTAAGTTGCTTCTTTCATCGTGTGGCGCGAGTTCTCCCGGAAAGTCATCCTTGGGTTGGATTTTCTTCGCGAGCGCGGAGCTGTTATGAATATTCTGGAGCTGATTATAAAGTTTCCGTCAACTACGCCCCCGTACTACCAGATAGTACCACGCGCAGGACTGCACTGCGTGTTGCTGCTGCCACTGTGAAACTCCCGCCGCGAACTAGTGTGTTTATAATTTTGACAACGACTGCGACCGTAACTGTAGCGCCATCGCTTAAGGAAACATCTCGTTGCTCTTGGCTCGACAGGTGTGCGTCGCCCGCGGCATTATTCAACTCTGAATCACAGGATGACTAAGCTTTTAGTTACGCACTTCAACGGCGAGTACCAAAATCTGGTAAAGGCCATTACTCAATTTGAGGAGATTGGAGATCCAATATGTTCTACGCTTGCTGAGATTTCTGCAGCCGTAAAGAGTGACCCCGCGATGATCAGTGCAGTCGACGTAAATCCTGACCACTCAGCCCCACAGAAAGAGCGTCTACGAAGTATTTTATGCATGCTCAGTGACTGTTTTGCACGCACGTCAAAAGTCAAACAGACCTTCATCGCGAAGCATCGTATTATAAGACCCGACCGAATGCACCGTGCGTCAGCACGCCTACCGGGTCATAAAAGGAGCAAGAAGCGATCGGTGGTGAAGTAAAGCAAATGCTCGTCGGCGAGGTAATCCAAACCTCTACCAGCCCGTTGGTGTCCCCCGTAGTACTTCTCAAAAAGAAGGGCGACAGTCTTCGCTTTTGTTTGGATTACAGCAAACTGAACAAGGTGACAAAAAATATGTCTACCATCTACCCCGCGTAGACAACTCTCCAGACCACCTTCCACATGCCCTGTAATTCTCTTCAATGTATTTACGAAGTGGCTACTGTCAGATCGAAGTTAATGAACGTGATCGTGAAAAGACTGCGTTTAGAACTCGTGACGGCCTGCACGAATTTAAGGTGCTACCCTTCGGATTATGCACAGCTTCCGCGACCTTTCAAAGATAATGGACATCATACTGTCAGGTCTTAATTGGGGATCATGTTTCGTCTATTTCGACGACGTTGTTTTTTACCGGACTTTGAGCAACACTTACAGCGGCTTCAGTCCATGTTCCTTGCAAATTCGCTATGCAGGCCTATCCATAAACCTGAGAAATGTCGTTTCGCTTATCACGAGCTCAAGTACCTTGGTCTCGTTTTTATCCAAGCTGTTGTTCAGCCAGACACAGAAAAGAGCATGGCTGTAGTCGCGTTTCCACCACCAGCCAACAAACGTGACGTATACCGCTTCTCGGGCCTCGTCGCGTACTATTGACGATTTGTAAAAAAATTTACCAAAATTGCAGAACCTACGACTCGTTTGACGAAATAAGATAACCCGTTTTTGTGTGGTCCGGAGCAGAGAGACGCTTTTTCCGAGCTTCAGGACATTTTGATGAAGACGCCGACACTTAATGCACACCGATTTTGACAACATCTGCATTGGTGCAGTCCCCGTGCAGTGGCAAGGATGGCGTTGAACGTGATATTGCTTACGCTAGCAGCACTTTAAATACTACCGAAACGAACTACTCTACCACTGAAAAGAAATGCTTAGCTGTCGGCTGGGCGATAGCTAAGTTCCGGCCATATCTATACGGCCATCAGTTCGGAGTGGTTACTTTCTTGACCAGTCAATCTCAAAGACCCTTCAGGGCGTGTTGCACGTAGAGCCTTCGTGTTCAAGAATTTGATGCAACAATCGTCTACAACTCCGACTGGAGGCACACTGATGCGGATTGTCTTTCGCGCGATCCACTTGCAACAGTGTCAAGTCATGCAGGAGATGATGGTCGTTTCCTTTGCGCTGTCAATATATCCGACTTGGCTCAGCAACAACGGGACGATTTAGAATCGGGCAGTTTATCGACTATCTTAGAAGCCGAAGTTCGCACCTTGCGGATATTCACGCGACCTTTGTTCTGCCTCCGCGGCAATGTCATGCATAAAAAGAATTACTACCCATCAGCCACTGGACATCTCCTTGTCGCTCGGTTCGCGCTGCGTGCCGATATTCTCTCCGCCTGCCACGATGAGCTCTCTTCATGTCATTTGGGATGCGCGCGTACCTTGGCAACGCTGCTATTGGCCTAAGCTTGCCGAGGAAGTCCAGCACTACGTAAAAATTTGCCGCGACTGCCAGTGCCAAAACGCCCCGCCTTAGCGCCACGCCGGTTTCCTGAAACCTGTTATATCAACAACACGACCATTTCAACAAATCAGCATGGACTTATTCGGGCCCTTGCCTAAGTTTTTATTTATTTATTTATTTATTTATTTATTTATTTATTTATCTATTTATTTATTAAAAAATCACTTACAGGCCGAAAGGGCATTGAGTAAGCGGGGTTTACTTATTAGAATGAAAGCACAAGCAGACTAGTATGCAACAGGGTTACAATGCAAGTGAACATCAAAACGCAACGGAACAGAGTGGGTTGCAAAATAGAAAACAAGTTTCCAACGCAAGTCAACCAAAAAGAGAAAAATGCAGCACAACAGAATATGTTTCCGAAATAAACACTAAAAGAGCCTTTGAGTGCAAGTGAATAAATGAAAAAAAGAACGCAACACCATGCAAAATAAAGAAAACAAGAACCCAAACGACGAGACCATGTCACAGCGCTATTTAAAAAAATACAGCTGTTGCCAGTGGCAGCAACCGCTTGATTGTGCTTTTGACTTATTACCTGACGCGACACTGCAAAACTGGATCCTTTCAGCGGGCCACTACCAGTGGCCTCGTCATCACTACCAGTGATGTTGCGCACTTTTTCATCCACAACATCGTTCTCCGGCATGGTGCACCAGCAGTAGTCCTAACAGCTCGTGGTACAGCTTGCACAGCTCAGATGATGCAAGACGTCATGAGACTTAGTAGAACAGCTCATCGCCGAGCCACTGCATACCATCCTCAGACCAAAGGTATTACGTAGAGGCTAAATAAGGCAATCCCTGACATACTTTCCATGTATGTCGACAAAGACCACAAGAACTTGACGCCTTACGTTACATTCGCATACAACACTAATGTTCAAGAAACTACTGGCTTTGCTCCTTTCTGCTTTCTCCACAGCCGTGAGGCAATCACTATGACGGACGCCATGCTCCTCCCCGAACAATACGACATTACCATTCATGCGGAGGCATTTACCCGACTCGCAGACGCAGTTTGCAAGCTTGCACGCGAGTGAATCTAGAGAGCTTGTCATCGCGAGCTTGTCTACCAAGCCGGAGATAAGGTTTGGGTATGGAATCTGATTCGCCAGTGCAGCCGGTTGAAAACGTTACCACGCCGCTACTTCGGCCCATACAGAGACCTCCATCGCCTCAGCGAGGTGAACTACGAATTTCTCCCTGAAGACACACGAGTCGTTGACCCAATCGTGTGCAGACGACGGGCACTGTACATGCTTCCACGATGAGACCGCGCACCACTCAAGTTGGCAAGGTCATTCTCATTTCTGTTCGCCTTCATCTCGCTTGTGTGAGACATTCCTCTTCACGAACTTCATCAGTGTTGCCATGTATGTGCTTTGTATTTTTTCTGTGCCTTTAGCATTTGAAGCATCGTGACGGTGCTTTCTGGAAGTGGGGTAATGCCACGTGCATAACAGTTGTGTTGGGAGTTTTCCGCTCCTGCGCGAGCTGAGGACGACGAAGTGAGCTGGGTGTCGACGGCGACGAAGACAACGTGAAGGTGTCTCAGTGAAGGTGTAGGACTGAAACAGTGATTCCTTTAGATTAAAGATAATAGTTATTATTGCCGCGCCTACTAACTTGACTATATTGTAATGACGAAAAGTGGGAACCGAGCTCGGGCACTAGCACTGGGAGTGCGAGAAAGACGAAGAAGGGCAGAATGGAACAGCTGACTCAGTAAGCGGCTATTGTTTCTGTTGTCTTACTTACAATGGCGCAGTCGCGAAAGAAAGAGACATCGGAAGACCTCTATCCGCCTACGTCCATGACCCTTCGAAGCGGAAGTGTACTTTCGGACTCGCAGCCACAACCGTCCAGGGATGGCATCCAAGCCTCCACGGCGGCTCCGCAATGGGACTGCAACGCCGAAATTGCCCGGACCTTGTCTATCCTGACGCAACAGCTGAACGCCGTGCCAAGCTAATTTTTTGCGGCATTGGGTGCGCCGCACTTACGCCGCTCTCTTAGACTGAAATTGCAGAGTTTCGTGGCTTGAAATATGACCCTACCACCTGGGTGTGCACCGCCGACTATGTTCCCTGAAACACTCTTGACCAGATTCCGTTAAAATATCCCTCACAGAAGGGTATATGCATGGAGCGGCTCAAGCACGGCAACGTGAAATATGTCTCATGGACAACTTGGAGCTTGACCCTGACATCCTCATTTGTAGCACTTCCGACTGTTTATGACATCGGTTCATGGAGATGCGGTCGCGCCGACAAGCCGGAACTGAGGACATGGTAACCTACATCTACGACAATCTGCGCCTCTTGCAAGCTTCCGACATAGCCTAGACCTCTCCGGCAGCCAGACAGTATCTGTTCGACGGAATACATGACTAAACACACGCGGCCATCCTGTCTCTGTAGGCAGTCCAGGATGACATCAAAACTTTCGCCCAACTGCTAGTCGGCGCGTGGCTGCAGGCTGCCCACAGAAGCCTGCTACATGCGAGGCGGATGCTTTTCGTGCGGGTGCTTTGGACATGCCTACAAGAGCTGCCCACAAGCAAAATATAAAATCATGCAATGCCAAAAGCGGCCGCTTACAACAGTCCAGGTCCGCGTCGACGGCATCGGGGAGCTTACCGCTGTTGTGGTTACCGGAGCTCAGCGTACGGTGCGGCATCGACGCCACGCCCCAGGCACCGCTTCAGCTTTGGACCAAGTCACCCCTTCGGGGACCTGGTGGTAGCATATTCCCTGTCGCTGCGCTGGACCTGCAGCTTGAAACCGAAGCCGGAAGCAAGTTCCTTCCCGCGGTTCCCGTCTTCGAAGACTTGTCCTCGGATGTGGTTCAAGGAGCTCACCTAGATGGCAGTAGCACCAATCTCCGCTCCGTGGCTCCGAGTATGCCCTCGTCGCAATATTCCTGAAGTGAGCCGGCAACGCTGCACACACTCTCAGCAGTATTTGAAAGCCACGGACCGCCTGTTTGCTGATACTTCTGCGCCGCATCTCGGGACTAGCTTCCTGAGCACCATATACCAGCTGATCCGCCGATGTCCGTACCGTTGCGACGGTATGCCGAACGAGAGCGGGCTGTAATTGCCCAACAAGTACAAGAAATGCTAACCGCTAAAGTCATCAGGCAGGCCTTGCAGCCCGTGAGCTGCACCTGTCGTCATAGTCAATAAAAAAGGACGGCAATCTACGATTTTGTGTTGACTACCCAGAGCTAAATACTCCATACCCGACTCATACCGCTGTCACGTATTGACGACGTTGTTAACATTGTACGAAATGCAAGATTATTTTCGGCTCTAGATTTGAAAGAGGGGTATTTGCACTCCAACGTGGCTGAAGAGGATCAGTACAAGACGGCCTTCCGTACACCATCTGGCTTGTACGAGTTTAACGGAATGCCTTTCATGCTGCGAACACCCCGAAGTACGTTCCTGCTCGCTATGAGCACTGTGCTAGGTTCGCTCATAGACAACGCCTGCGTTGTGTACCTCCACTACATCCTGGTTATCGGTGCAACGGAAGAACATATTCAACATCTCCACAAAATACTGAAGAGGTTACATGACGTCGCTTTCCGCCTGAACCGCGAAAACTGCCAGTTTGGGATGACTACAATACCTTATCTCGTTTATAAGGTACCTCAGGACGGCGTATAGCCCCTTGCTGAATGAATAGAGGCCGTAATCAACTATCCCGTGGCAACTTGTACTTAATTGCTGCAGGTATTTCTCGGAATCGCGTCGTATTTGTGCAATTTTGTCCTCCACTTTGCGTCAACAGCTGCACCGCTCACGGACCTGCCTAAAAAGGACGTCAATTCCAATTAGGACCATCCCAGGAAACAGCCTTTCGAACCCTCAAACACCAGCTGACACGTAGTCCTGTTCTGTTCCACTTTAGGGAGATTAGGCAACAGAAGTACACACCGATGCGAAACAGGTTGGCGTAGTAGCAGTCTTGCTTCAGCGTGACCCGGACGGCCGTGAGCACGTTGTCGCCTACGCCAGCCATAAACTCTCAGACGCGGAGCGCCATTACCACTCGAACGAACTGGAGTGCCTGGCTGTCATTTGGTGCGCTGACGAGAAGTTTCGTCACCACTTTTTTGACCTACAGTTCACGATTGTAACGGATAATTCCGCCTTTTCAAGGACGTTTCCAAGACAATACCTCAAACACAAGTTTGCACGATGGATCGTTCGGCTAGATGACTAAACTTACGACATTCGCCATCGTTCTGGCGCATAAAACCAGGTTGCGAACGCTCTATCAAAAAACGAAAACGTAACTGAGGAAAGCTCCCTACAGTACCAAGAAGGCTGGATCATGTTCTCCCAGCAAGACGTTTGGAATGCCCAACGCGTCGAGAAGTATTTGGTGTCCATTATGAATTTTCTTACAATTACGGGCCGTAATGCCAGGTTTGTTTTACGCGCAGGCACGTTGCATCATCGCCACTGAGCCAATAAGCAAGACGAACGCCACCATGTGGCCTTTCCTAGCTCCTTGCGCTCAAGTATTTTGCGTGCCATTCAGAACACATCCATGCTGCGCGATACTATGTTTATACCTTCTCTCTTCTCGTTCTCACTGTCCCCTTGCGTATGGAAGGTGGGAGGACGATAACGACGCAGAGCCATCGAACTTGTATTGGTCCCGGCCCACTCGGGGAACCCCGGGAACACTAACATGCTCGAGGATTCGTCGACCGAGCGGCGGGATAGTCCTCCGACCCGGAGGACTCGAATAGGGAACCTTTGACCTCATAAAGTGACATCACCACCTACTATAGAATCTCGAGACGATCGAGACCACCACCTCATCTTCGATTGACCAAGTGTGAAGATATCAGCCGGCGTCGCCTTCAGACGCAATCGTTTCCTTGCCCCCAGATCCCCTCTTACATATACCCGGAGCTAAGCGACCCCCACTATAAGCTATGTGGAGAGATCGCCACTGTCAACCACATTACCTTGGACTGCCGGAATGACCCTCCCCCCTCCCTCTCTCATGGCCGCTCCCACAGCCCGGGCATGGAATAATATCCTCGCCGGGACCAGCCTGGAGGATCAGCTCCAGGCCGTGTACAGAGCCGGGGAGGTGGCTGGCAGGCATGACCTGACAGACTACCTCCCCTCTTGAATGACACCTTTTGTCGAACAAAGTTGTAGCTACCTACCTATACTCTGCTTTCACTCTCTCTTCCCCAGCTCGGCGAAGCTGCGGACGACGGAATGACCATTTTAGCGAGGTTCTAACAGCTCCAATGTATAAACAACAAGTCCAGTGAAGCCAAGTGGGATGAGCATATTCAAGCGGCTGCACAGGCAGCTAACACGGTGTTGCAGAGCGCTACAGGAACATCCCTATACTATATTTTGTACCGCCAACAAATAAACCTAGGCCCTACATCCTGCGTGGATACGCCTGTGAAAGTTGGACGCCCGATTACACGACAGACACTCCTCCGCAACGTGCGAACAGGGGCGCGCAGGAGCATTGTACATGCCCATCAGGCGCAAAAACGGTACTACGACCGCCGCCGCCGTCTGGTGCCGCAATGCAATATCGGCGACGACGTGTGGGTGCAACGAGGTACGCCGTCCTCTTCAAACAAATTGTGCGCAGAGCACGAGAGACCCTTAATTATTACCGAGTGCCTGGGCGAAAACACTTGGCCTGTATGGTCTTCGGCTTCTGAAAAACGCACAGACGAAAGAAAGTGGAATAACTTTGCCGTGTATGTTCCGAGTATTACGAACCGCGTTCATGAGCAAATGCCAAGTGGCGCCATGTGTATCTTTCAGGGGTGCACCAGTTGCACATTGGCCAAGTGTAATGACGAAGAGCAACAAAAGAGATCGGGCGCTGGGAGTGCGGGAAGGACGAAGAAGGGCAGAACAGAACAGCCGACCCAGTGAATAGGTGTTGTTTCTATTCTCTTACTGCCTCGAGTGGCCAGTCGTGCGGCGATTCTGCGTGTATTCGCGGGCTTCGTTTTATGTAGCCCGTAAATACTTTTATGTAGCCCGTATTGAGCAACAGAAAGCTGTATCGGGAGTTTTTCATATTGCTCTACAGTTTTCTAATTGGCATTTCGATAATTAGGACAGTAATTGTCGAGTTAGATAATTAATTACAATTAACTAAATAAATCTCAGTAACGAAAAAATTACTGGCGGCTACTCCACTATACTGGAAACACTGCGCAGTAGGTTTGCTTCGCGTAGCGTCGTTCCTCTTTTTTTAAATCGTGCTGCATGATAGCTGGGACACCATGTATATATGTTAACAGCGAAGCTTTTTAAGCTAGCCGTAAAAAATTGGAGCCCGCTTAAGCTTCCCCTTTAAGAGTGGAACGCTATAGTTTTATCGGGCCCCATTCGCATCGCATATTTCATTCAGTGGAAGCGCTTGAATGCAACATACAACGTGGGAAAGCCAGCTTAAGAATACGAAGCTTTCACCGATCCCCTTAAGGTCGGCTTAACTTTCAAACATAAATGCATTGCTGGGAAGAAGTTTTCCAGGGGCAACATATGCGGTCTTATATCAAAATGGGAAGGCCCTAGCACCTTCCTTTATTATTTTATTAATTGTTTTGCTATTGCTCCGACGCGCGCGCGTCTCCAAAATCAGCGGACGTCCATATTTGACCTGCCGTAGAGAGCCTACATTACAGCGTACTAGAATAGGAATTCTAGTACGCTGTAGCTACATGAAACAGCATTGCGTGTAGGCTCCCTAACCTCCCAAGGATGCGAGCGCCATCTGGATAGCTCTTTCGCAAGTAAGGTACCCGAGCGCGCTGCTGTAGGTCTGGTAGAAAAGTTGGAAAAGGGGTTTGTGTTTCAGTTTCCTCGTAACAGAATTATGTTTTCGAGTACATTCAAATTACCATTGGATGCCGAATGGTAAACAATGCGACGCCCAATGCGATGCCGAATGGTAAATTCGTAATTTTCCATTTTTCTGACGGATTGCACTGTGAGAAATTCAATTTTTGTTCACCAACATCTTGCACCATGTGGAGGACCTGCGCGGTATGGGTGGTTAAGGATGATTTTTCTACGCCACGGATGCCGACATCGCACGCCGACACCGGATTTTCTGTGACACGGGGCCCTTAACGCTATCGCGTTAGAATTGCTCGTTTCCCGAAATTGTCATCAGCATTGGCTCTAGCGTCGTCGTCTTTTTCCGCACCTGGCTCGTCGGCGCCCCTCGAATAGCACTCGTGCTCCGCACGCGTTCGTGCTACTGCTCCCGCGCGTTTAACGAAAGTATCAGCATCAGCTCGAACGTCGTCTTCTTTCGCAGCTCGCTCGTTGGCACTCCTCAGTTAGCACTCGTACTCGCGCTCGGCACGCGTTCGTGTCGCTGCTCCCGCGCGTTTCACGAACCTATCATTATTAGCATTGGTTCGAGCGTCGTCTTCTCCCGCATCTGGCTCGCGCTGCTCGGTTAGCGCTCGTACTCGTGCTCGGCACGCGCTCGTGCCACTGTTCCTACGCGTTTCACGAAACAATCAATATTAGCATTAGTTCGAGCGTCGTGTTCTCCCGCAACTGACTCGCGCTGCTCGGTTAGCGCTCGTACTCGTGCTCGGCACGCGCTCGTGCCACTGTTCCTACGCGTTTCACGAAGCAATCAATATTAGCATTGGTTCGAGCGTCGTGTTCTCCCGCAACTGGCTCGCGCTGCTCGGTTAGCGCTCGTACTCGTGCTCGGCACGCGCTCGTGCCACTGTTCCTACGCGTTTCACGAAACAATCAATATTAGCATTGGTTCGAGCGTCGTCTTCTCCCGCATCTGGCTCGCGCTGCTCGGTTAGCGCTCGTACTCGTGCTCGGCACGCGCTCGTGCCACTGTTCCTACGCGTTTCACGAAACAATCAATATTAGCATTGGTTCGAGCGTCGTCTTCTCCCGCATCTGGCTCGCGCTGCTCGGTTAGCGCTCGTACTCGTGCTCGGCACGCGCTCGTGCCACTGTTCCTACGCGTTTCACGAAACAATCAATATTAGCATTGGTTCGAGCGTCGTGTTCTCCCGCAACTGACTCGCGCTGCTCGGTTAGCGCTCGTACTCGTGCTCGGCACGCGCTCGTGCCACTGTTCCTACGCGTTTCACGAAACAACCAATATTAGCATTGGTTCGAGCGTCGTCTTCTCCCGCATCTGACTCGCGCTGCTCGGTTAGCGCTCGTACTCGTGCTCGGCACGCGCTCGTGCCACTGTTCCTACGCGTTTCACGAAACAATCAATATTAGCATTGGTTCGAGCGTCGTGTTCTCCCGCAACTGACTCGCGCTGCTCGGTTAGCGCTCGTACTCGTGCTCGGCACGCGCTCGTGCCACTGTTCCTACGCGTTTCACGAAACAATCAATATTAGCATTGGTTCGAGCGTCGTCTTCTCCCGCAACTGACTCGCGCTGCTCGGTTAGCGCTCGTACTCGTGCTCGGCACGCGCTCGTGCCACTGTTCCTACGCGTTTCACGAAACAATCAATATTAGCATTGGTTCGAGCGTCGTGTTCTCCCGCAACTGACTCGCGCTGCTCGGTTAGCGCTCGTACTCGTGCTCGGCACGCGCTCGTGCCACTGTTCCTACGCGTTTCACGAAACGATCAATATTAGCATTGGTTCGAGCGTCGTGTTCTCCCGCAACTGGCTCGCGCTGCTCGGTTAGCGCTCGTACTCGTGCTCGGCACGCGCTCATGCCACTGTTCCTACGCGTTTCACGAAAAGATCAATATTAGCATTGGTTCGAGCGTCGTGTTCTCCCGCAACTGGCTCGCGCTGCTCGGTTAGCGCTCGTACTCGTGCTCGGCACGCGCTCGTGCCACTGTTCCTACGCGTTTCACGAAACAATCAATATTAGCATTGGTTCGAACGTCGTGTTCTCCCGCAACTGGCTCGCGCTGCTCGGTTAGCGCTCGTACTCGCGCTCGGCACGCGCTCGTGCCACTGTTCCTACGCGTTTCACGAAACGATCAATATTAGCATTGGTTCGAGCGTCGTGTTCTCCCGCAACTGGCTCGCGCTGCTCGGTTAGCGCTCGTACTCGTGCTCGGCACGCGCTCGTGCCACTGTTCCTACGCGTTTCACGAAACGATCAATATTAGCATTGGTTCGAGCGTCGTGTTCTCCCGCAACTGGCTCGCGCTGCTCGGTTAGCGCTCGTACTCGTGCTCGGCACGCGCTCGTGCCACTGTTCCTACGCGTTTCACGAAACAATCAATATTAGCATTGGTTCGAGCGTCGTGTTCTCCCGCAACTGGCTCGCGCTGCTCGGTTAGCGCTCGTACTCGCGCTCGGCACACGCTCGTGCCACTGTCCCTACGCGTTTCACGAAACAATCAATATTAGCATTGGTTCGAGCGTCGTGTTCTCCCGCAACTGGCTCGCGCTGCTCGGTTAGCGCTCGTACTCGCGCTCGGCACGCGCTCGTGCCACTGTTCCTACGCGTTTCACGAAACAATCAATATTAGCATTGGTTCGAGCGTCGTGTTCTCCCGCAACTGGCTCGCGCTGCTCGGTTAGCGCTCGTACTCGTGCTCGGCACGCGCTCGTGCCACTGTTCCTACGCGTTTCACGAAACAATCAATATTAGCATTGGTTCGAGCGTCGTGTTCTCCCGCAACTGGCTCGCGCTGCTCGGTTAGCGCTCGTACTCGCGCTCGGCACGCGCTCGTGCCACTGTTCCTACGCGTTTCACGAAACAATCAATATTAGCATTGGTTCGAGCGTCGTGTTCTCCCGCCACTGGCTCGCACTGCTCGGTTAGCGCTCGTACTCGTGCTCGGCACGCGCTCGTGCCACTGTTCCTACGCGTTTCACGAAACAATCAATATTAGCATTGGTTCGAGCGTCGTGTTCTCCCGCAACTGGCTCGCGCTGCTCGGTTAGCGCTCGTACTCGTGCTCGGCACGCGCTCGTGCCACTGTTCCTACGCGTTTCACGAAACAATCAATATTAGCATTGGTTCGAGCGTCGTGTTCTCCCGCAACTGGCTCGCGCTGCTCGGTTAGCGCTCGTACTCGTGCTCGGCACGCGCTCGTGCCACTGTTCCTACGCGTTTAACGAAACAATCAATATTAGCATTGGTTCGAGCGTCGTGTTCTCCCGCAACTGACTCGCGCTGCTCGGTTAGCGCTCGTACTCGTGCTCGGCACGCGCTCGTGCCACTGTTCCTACGCGTTTCACGAAACGATCAATATTAGCATTGGTTCGAGCGTCGTGTTCTCCCGCCACTGGCTCGCGCTGCTCGGTTAGCGCTCGTACTCGTGCTCGGCACGCGCTCGTGCCACTGTTCCTACGCGTTTCACGAAACAATCAATATTAGCATTGGTTCGAGCGTCGTGTTCTCCCGCAACTGGCTCGCGCTGCTCGGTTAGCGCTCGTACTCGTGCTCGGCACGCGCTCGTGCCACTGTTCCTACGCGTTTCACGAAACAATCAATATTAGCATTGGTTCGAGCGTCGTGTTCTCCCGCAACTGGCTCGCGCTGCTCGGTTAGCGCTCGTACTCGTGCTCGGCACGCGCTCGTGCCACTGTTCCTACGCGTTTAACGAAACAATCAATATTAGCATTGGTTCGAGCGTCGTGTTCTCCCGCAACTGACTCGCGCTGCTCGGTTAGCGCTCGTACTCGTGCTCGGCACGCGCTCGTGCCACTGTTCCTACGCGTTTCACGAAACGATCAATATTAGCATTGGTTCGAGCGTCGTGTTCTCCCGCAACTGGCTCGCGCTGCTCGGTTAGCGCTCGTACTCGTGCTCGGCACGCGCTCGTGCCACTGTTCCTACGCGTTTCACGAAACAATCAATATTAGCATTGGTTCGAGCGTCGTATTCTCCCGCAACTGGCTCGCGCTGCTCGGTTAGCGCTCGTACTCGCGCTCGGCACGCGCTCGTGCCACTGTCCCTACGCGTTTCACGAAACAATCAATATTAGCATTGGTTCGAGCGTCGTGTTCTCCCGCAACTGGCTCGCGCTGTTCGGTTAGCGCTCGTACTCGCGCTCGGCACGCGCTCGTGCCACTGTTCCTACGCGTTTCACGAAACAATCAATATTAGCATTGGTTCGAGCGTCGTGTTCTCCCGCAACTGGCTCGCGCTGCTCGGTTAGCGCTCGTACTCGTGCTCGGCACGCGCTCGTGCCACTGTTCCTACGCGTTTCACGAAACAATCAATATTAGCATTGGTTCGAGCGTCGTGTTCTCCCGCAACTGGCTCGCGCTGCTCGGTTCGCGCTCGTACTCGTGCTCGGCACGCGCTCGTGCCACTGTTCCTACGCGTTTCACGAAACAATCAATATTAGCATTGGTTCGAGCGTCGTGTTCTCCCGCAACTGGCTCGCACTGCTCGGTTAGCGCTCGTACTCGTGCTCGGCACGCGCTCGTGCCACTGTTCCTACGCGTTTCACGAAACAATCAATATTAGCATTGGTTCGAGCGTCGTGTTCTCCCGCAACTGGCTCGCGCTGCTCGGTTAGCGCTCGTACTCGTGCTCGGCACGCGCTCGTGCCACTGTTCCTACGCGTTTCACGAAACAATCAATATTAGCATTGGTTCGAGCGTCGTGTTCTCCCGCAACTGGCTCGCGCTGCTCGGTTAGCGCTCGTACTCGTGCTCGGCACGCGCTCGTGCCACTGTTCCTACGCGTTTCACGAAACAATCAATATTAGCATTGGTTCGAGCGTCGTGTTCTCCCGCAACTGGCTCGCGCTGCTCGGTTCGCGCTCGTACTCGTGCTCGGCACGCGCTCGTGCCACTGTTCCTACGCGTTTCACGAAACAATCAATATTAGCATTGGTTCGAGCGTCGTGTTCTCCCGCAACTGGCTCGCGCTGCTCGGTTAGCGCTCGTACTCGTGCTCGGCACGCGCTCGTGCCACTGTTCCTACGCGTTTCACGAAACAATCAATATTAGCATTGGTTCGAGCGTCGTGTTCTCCCGCAACTGGCTTGCACTGCTCGGTTAGCGCTCGTACTCGCGCTCGGCACGCGCTCGTGCCACTGTTCCTACGCGTTACACGAAATAATCAATATTAGCATTGGTTCGAGCGTTTCTTAATTTTGTCATGCAAAGGCGAAACGCCCAATTATCGCTATCTCATTTACTCTATAACTGGTACACAACACTCGTCCGATAGTATATTCTTTCAGCGTCGCATGTTTCAGCCCGTCTCGATAATGCACACTAACATACCCTCAATTTTGCTCTGACGAATAATTATCATAACTCGCCTTTGGCACTGTGCGTAACAGAATGGCACTCGGTTATGTCTAAGACTGACGACATAACAGAAATTAATTGTACTGATGAGTTACATCTCGAAAAAATTCTTAACCAATGCTCGGTAGCAATCTACGAATACCGGTTGTCCGACTATGGTTCCCAATGCATTCACAGAGGGGTTGTTGACGTCGAGTTCACATTTGGCGAGGATAAATTTCATGATGCGGTTAACGTGCAGCGAAAGTTTATAAAGTTTCAGGTTTCACTTTGTACGTTAGCCGTGATAAGAGGTTTATTGGCGGTGTCGTTCAACGACGCTACCAGTTCAAGGAACGACGAGCTGGTAGCGTGGGGTACCGTCTCCAAAGATACCAGCGACCAGCAGCGCGAGCAGAGCGTGCCGAGCAGTGGCAATGCTGCTGGACGGAGGCTTGTCTTTTTCACTGCAGGAATTACTGAATTCTAATTTCTCTCTATTTGTAGGTGTTTTATGAAGTGCTTAAAATTATTGCGTGCTGTCCTCGGATAGCGTATACTGGCTACTATTAGATATTTAGTACAAAAACAGGGCTTGTGTTGTGTTGCACGTTCGTGCACAAATTAACTTAAAGTCTTCCTAGATGAATGTTATAAGCATGCTTACCTAGTGTCACGAGAGTACGATTTATGACTGCGAGCTGAAATTTGCAGTAATTGGTGCCCAAGGCTTGAGCCATATGCGGACCCCTTAGAAACAATGTGGTTTAATTGTTACAGGCAAATAAAACAAATTAGAGACGAAACCATGTTGGGACATTTTCATATAGCGTGTAGCATTCTTTGTAGTATTACTTATGAATCCTACAGTGTACCTTTGAAATCAAGACAGCCGTATTTTAAGAGATAATCAAAGGCTAAGAATACCATGCACACTATGATGATTTCACCAGTAAACTCATTCTTACTGCCAATCTTGCGTAAGTTAAAGAAATCTTGCTGTAGTGTTTTTTTATATTGCTCAATTTCTCACATGCTCGCCTTCATTCCAACGCGTCCTGTTTAGAAGCTTCTTCCTGTTGTTGCAGACGCCAATGTCCGGCTGAATGCTTTATCCGTGCTTTAATTGTCCACGCAAGCTCTCGCCTGCCTTATAACTGCGCCTCGGTAAGGCCAAATGAAAATGCGCCAAGTGTCTCAACACGCTCCATTGCCCACGGAAAATACTTTAGAGTGTTCTAAGCCAATTTCCGGCGCAGCCATTTATAAGCCCTTTCTGTATTAATTTCTTGTGATACACAGATGCAAGGGGAGTGTCAGCTGACATGATAATGCGTTTGTGTATGAGGAGCCTGTGGAAAGCACTCATCAACGCAGGAATGCCTGCGTAAATGCAAGGTCTGCGCGGCAACACCTGATTGAAAGTCTCACAAATACGCACGAGGCCCCAAATCACTTGATTGAACCGGCAGAGGGGTTTCAGGAACTTGACGGTTTGGTGTCGGTGATTGTTTCATTGAAGTCCCTTTAAATTAGTACAGTTTAGCCAAATGATGCAATAATATTGTTTAGCACCAAGGGAACTGTTTCTACGTGGGTACGTATTGTTGCTAAGGAAGTAAGAAAAAGAAAGCGCTCATGGCGTATTGGTTTCAATATCTGGCTTCTGTACTAGTCGTCGTGTGCGCGAATCCTCCGTCGGACAATTTTAATGGCGTTTGTTTAATTATTTAAAGAACAGGACATTGTTCAAATTGACAAGTTTATAAATTCATGAAGCCCTTTGAAGCCAATCGGACGAAGCTTAGGCAAACATATGTATCAACCATCACTCCCACGTTGGCTGACAAAATGTCGCGTCGGAGGTTCGTGCCCTCCTCACAAGTAGGTGGCGGTAAGCGTACAAACGTTTGTGTATTCACAGGCACTCACCTATTTGAATAGGTGAATACCTGTGAATACCTAGAAGGCGGCGCAGGTTTTTCGGAACACGAAACTGAAGGACGAATGGAACGAGGCAAAAATTACCCCGGGGACCTCGCCAAAGAGTGCTACGCATTAAAATTTTGCCGCAATAGTTCAGCGGAAATCCGCTATGTGTAGAGAAGTAATTAAAGGAAAAATGAGACATCCACCCAATCGTAGCAATTGGTACAAAGGAAACCCATACGGTTTCCTCGAAAGAAAAGGCTTGCAGTTGAAGAAAAAGTCGTCCTGGTCCGGGACTCAAACCCGGTACGATTGGGTGGATGCAGTGTTGTACGGAACGGCGTTCCAAGGAACGGCGTTCCTAGAATTATAGTCCCTTTTGGGAGGAACGGAGTAGCACCACCGTTCCATTAAGGGTCGGTGGAACTGTAACGGTAACTCGTTACGTTTATGAAGGAACGGCAGAGGGAACGGCGTTCCTTCTGTAAACGTTCCACGGCATTGAACAGACGCACGTACGTACGTCGCACGCCAGTCAGGGCAGATGGGTGACCACGTGAGGCGCAAAGATCTACCGCTTGTCTGTCACGTGACTGTGGGGCATTTTTTTCGTGAGATCTCTGTTGTATGTTTTATTGCTAGGCTTCAAGATTGCCCTAGGACGCTCCCTCCTGTATTTTCGTTCCTCCATGCCGGCCTGCCGCAAAGGAACCATGACGTCAGGATCGCAGCGCCACCCGAGGGACTTCGTAGCGGATAGAAAGTTTCCAGTCCTCACGTCCTCACGGGCACCGAACCCTTCCAGCCGAGCACAGGATGAGCTGTAGCGGTACTTGCTAGTACCAGTTGACTACCCGCTGTTGCAGATGAAGAACTTCGAGTTAATAAACCAACTTTCCTTCAAGCACAACACGGCAGTACCATCAAGCGCTTCGGTGGAACAGCTCTTCAACATTGCCAACAATCACCAGACCTTTCCCTTTCGAGAAAGTGGGGGTAAGCGACGCTTGTGGCAAGACGACGCTGAAGCAGGCGTCCCGCTTCTTTTGCCCTAAACTCACGGTCAGCTGCTCTTCTCTGACGTTTGGCCTCAGCATCGCACTCCCGCAACTTGGGGTCTGCGGCACTTCGCTGACGTTTCCCCTGTGCTTCGGAAGCACTAACGCTAAAATCAGCACGTCGACGACGAGCCCTTTCCCGAGCAATTTCCCGTCGCCAACGCTCAAACGCAGCCTGTTCCTCGGCGGAACGCACCACGCCCGCGCCTTGCCTTCCGGACGCCGAAACTTATCTGAAGCGAGGAAAATCCGATGTAGCGCGCGCCAAGCTCCTTTCCTTTCCCTCCCCGTGGCACACCAAACGACCCTGATTGGTCGAGCGCGTCACGTGATACGGCGGCGGCTCAGCTTTCCCCGCACCTGCTCTAGCCTGGGAGTGGAGCTCAAATGTGCGGCCCCGGTATAAGCCATACATAATTTCTCTTTCGTTCCCTCTTTCTTCCTTTCTTTTCGTTGCTTCCTTCCTTTCATTCTTGTCCCTGGCTCATACGCGCATATCCAATGCGGGTATGGGCTAAGCGTTATTTTATTAACGTATTTTATTATCGTTAATCGTGCATGTGATGTTACTGATGTCACGACCTATCAGACATGTTAGTCATACATTAGTACCCTTCCATGCAAATTTTGGTATATACCAAGCGAACGAGACGCGAGTTTTCGACACGTTTGCGATACGGTTTTAGCATGACACCACCACCGCCAACACTTGTGAGGCAATACAGGCTTCGCTTGAAATGCGGGTTCATCTGTCAGTCACCAACATCGATATGCAACTCTTGCTGAGCTTACTTGCTGGCACAAGGGACATTAACTATGTTGCGAATATGTATTCTGGACATTTATTTTTCCCACTCATACTGCAATATTGAATTAGAATTCAATAAAGGGCTATGTATTGTTTCTTTCGATGTGGTTTCTTGTGAAATATATTTAATTATATTGGCGCATGTGAGTAACTTTCTATTTGCACATCTGAAGCGCAGTATCCTGACTGCGAATTTGAAGACCGAAGTGGAAATTACCGTATGTTTTGCACTTGTTATAGACAAGCACCAAAGTTGCAGTTAGACATCCCTGGAGTACGTCCGGTGCTCCCTGAAAAAATTCTTATAGGACTGTTTCTTTGTATTCTTTCCAGATAATCTGCTGCCGGCGATGTTCAAATTCGTATAACATACGTAGTTCGATGTGAGTTTTAAATTGCTCATTTTATTTCGCCTCCGGATTATCCGACACAATATTTTATTAAATAATCCTAAAATGTAACGTTATAGTAACGACACGTTCAAATGTTCGAAGTGTAACTGGAACGCGTTCCTTTCGCATTAAAGGAACTTGTAACGGGAACTCGTTTCAATATTGGGAAGGAAAGGTATCATTGTACAAACCAAATGTCTGATCTGTTCTGGAATATGCTTCTACTGTGTGGGATTCGTGGTCGGCACGTGACGTGAACATTTTAGAAAGAATTCAAAGCATAGCCGTTCGTTTTGTTTGTTCAAATTACGCCAGGAATATCAGTGTTTCAACAGCAAAAGAAAGCCTCGGTCAGCAACCACTGCAGCAACGCAGGAAATATCTCAGAGTGAAACTCTCTCACAACATATTCCACTCTCGAACAGGTATAGGCCCCAGGAAACTGTTTTTCAAGCCTGATTACGTTTCTCAACGGCTGGACCATGAAAAAAAGGTTAAAGAAATAGCCTGCCAAACTCAAGTGTTTAAACTGTCATTTTTTCCCAGAACCATAAAACAATGGAACAAGTTACCATCCGATGTAGCGACGATTCTCTCAAACCATGTATGTTCAAACTCTATACGCCCACTGATGTAAAGTAGTGTTTTTGTGTGTATGTGCGAGTATTAAAGTGTTCCAGGTCCTACCTGCGCGTGGGTATGCGATAATTAAATAAAAGACGACGTTCCTGCTTTAGAGGAACTTGTACAACACTGGATATGTCTCATTTTCCCTTTAATTACTTCTCACCACCTTGCGGATTTCCACTGAACTATTACGTCAAACAGTTGCCTTTGCTTCGAGTTGTTGATAAATTCGACTTCGCTCTGTCATCTGCTAGCCGCCTGGTTAGCTCAGGTGGTAGAGCGGCTGCCCTGGAAAGGCGTAGGTCCCGGGTTCGAGTCCCGGACAAGGATGTATTTTTCTTCTGCTGCGACGCTTCTCTTTCGAGAAACCCGTATGGGTTTCCTTTTAGCAATTGCTACGATTAGGTGGATGTCGCATTTTCTCTTTAACTAAAATTTTGTATACAACAGCTAAAAAAAAGACAGAGGAAATGGGGCTGCGATTCCGAAAGGTCGCCCAAGCTCTCTGTACAGTTTTTTTGTGCAGTGCGGCGTTAAAGAGACTAGGTGTTGTAGAGAATGTCCCTTGGAAATGTTTATTAAAATACACATACGAGGACAATCAGAGCTATAGCGCAAGGACATACGGAGGGGATCATGGCGATGTCAAAAGCGATGTTTGAAAAAAAAGGCTCAGTGCTTTGTAGGGTAGTTCATCAGCAGCAGCTTATCTATGTCCACTGCAGCACAAATGCCTTTACCGGCGACTTCCAATTACGTGTGCCTTCTGGCATCCGGGACCATCTGATCCCCTGCAAATTTCCTTATGTCATCCCACTGCCTCATTCTCTGCTGTCCACCACTGCTCTTCAGATGTCTTGGCAACTATTATACAACTCTAATCAACGAGTATGAGTCCTACGCATTAGATATACTAGGATTGAGCATTGCAATGCTTTCGTTATCACGCCATCGCCGTCATACACTCTTCCTGATACAGCAGTCGTCACGCCATCATCGTAATACAGTCGTCGCCATCCCATTAACCTCCTGCGGTCGTCACGATACCGCCTTTGTCGTTCTATCGTTGTCACTGGATCCTCGTCATAAACTCGCCGTCATGCCCACATTATATCATGGCTGATCTTGGCAAGCGAGTACCATCGGAACGTGGGACGATACCACAGAACAATGCCTCAGAACAGTTTAAGCGCATACACCCGAACAAATACAAATCAAAATGACCACAGCACATTCTAAATATACGTATCTTAATAACAAGTTGTGTCGCTAGATTGCTCTAATTCTAATCACATTACAGTGAGAAGTTATCGAGATATGGGCTCTGGCTGTTTTTTGTTTTGTTTTTAGGATTGCGGTAAGGTCTGGTCATGTGCATCAGACCTATTCAAGAGGAGATGATTGTTTGAAAGTAAACCAATTTTTTCAAGGGCATTGTAATATCGGAACTCAACATTTGTGTTGCCAGTAAAAGAGTGGAATAATTTGCTGAGTGAATAGCTGCATTTACGGATGTATAATCTTTTAGGACAGAATTTCTGATGTATTGGAGATAGAGTCGACATGCAGCAACGTTCATACCGCTTGTCTACATCAAATCAATATTTCGCGTAGTATACCTCTCTATTGGTTATAAGATGACATTTGTAATACCGCCCTCCTATGATTTGCAAACAGTCCATTTCTATTACAATTATGACATTTTATTCCTTGGTATTTATAACGGTGTTGTAAGTTACGATTTTGTAAGAATACCCCCCCCCCCCCTGTGTAATACCCCTTGGACCATTCGGGTATTAAAATAAAAGGTGACTTCCTATTGCCTACCATGAGCGCTCCCGCCCAATTGTGCTCTCCATTCTCATGACTAAGGCCCCAGTGACTAACTAGCCTAGATCAATGTAATCTCGCCCATATTATAGTGGCTGACTGTCACTCACGAATTTTCCTTCTTTTTACATGCTATTGAACATTACGCATGTTTATCAGTGAATAAATTTTAGACATACTGGGATAGTTGGTCGCCTAAGGATTTCAATCATTTCTTGCAAGTCGTCTCGATCACTGCCTAATAACAAAACGTAATCTGAAGACCGCTGCTTTCAGAAGTGTTCTGCGTTTGTTATTATATATATTTGGTCCACTTCATATATATATATATATATATATATATATTGCAAGGAAGTGCGTCGTGTAGAGCTCCGCAACCGGATCGCCAGCGCTACTGAAGTGGGGCTCGGGCTCGACGCTGTTCCTGGTGCGCCTGGCAAAACCTCCGCTGTTGTGTCTCCCTGTCGGCGCCCTTCGTGTCGTCCACAGCCGTGTTAGACTTCCTTGTCATAATATACAGGGTGTTTCAACGAACACTTTCAAAAATTCTTAAAGGTTGCCTGTGGCAAATAGCACAATTCTAGTTCATGAGCTGGTCTACTCGAAGAGGCGGACATTACTTGCACAAGAAATTGAAATGCATAATCGAATAATTAATAGAAATTCATTAATTAAGTTTTTAACTAATTACCTGATGGCCCATATCGCAATTTACCAATTGTAGCCGTGCAGTTCGCAAGGTGGATCCACTTGGAACGAATTCTCGGGATGACACCAGTTTCGAGATATTAATTCCGGAACTTTGCGGAGAAATGCATTGGCGTTCGAGTTAATCTTGTGCTTCAATGCATAAAGGAACGTTTTGTTAAGATCCTAACTGGAACGCCAAGGCATTTCTCCGCAAAGTTCAGGAATTAATATCTCGAAACTGGTGTCATCTTTAGAAGTAATTCTAAGTGCATCCGCCTTGCGAACTCCACGGCTACAATTTTTAAATTGCGATATGAGCCCTCAGGTGATTAGTTAAAAACTTAATTAGTAATTTTTTGTTAATTAGTCGATTATGCATTTCAATTTTTTGTGCAAGTAATGTCCCCCTCTTCGAGTAGACCAGCTCATTCACTAGAATTGGGCGATCTGCCACAGGCAACCTTAAATAAATTTTGAAAGTGTTCGCTGAAACACCCTGTATATACATATATATATATATATATATATATATATATCAGTGAAGCAAATAATTACAGGAGCCGGGGCACAGAAATAGTTCAAAAAAATCACAGCATATCCACGAAGTGAATGATGATGAGTGGGCGAAGCACCGGGGGATCATTCGGGTAAACCACAGCTACGGACGAGAGATAGCGTGCATCGGGAACGAGAGAGAAAGAGAGCGCGCGTCGGGAACGAACGCCCTTGTGCACCGCAGCGCCCCTAGCTACGGACGAGAAAGAAACAGAGCGCGCTTCGGTAACGAGAGAAAGAGAACGCGCGTCGGGAACGAACGCCCTTGTGCACCGCAGTGCACCTAGCCATAGATTAAAGAACCGACTTTAGAGAAGGGAAACTGTAGCTTCCACAGTGGTACGAAAATAAGAAGCGGCAGCGCATGGAACTTACTTAGGCATAAGACTGATGGCGCTGCTCAAACAGGAAGCGGAAATGTACTTTTTTTTAGCAAAATTCAATATGGCCGCTTCTTACCGGTCGCGTACGCTGGTACGCGCCGCGCTCGCCCGGATGGCGTTGCGGCACGCCTCATTGCCTTGGCTGCAGCGTAGTTTTCGCGTTCTAATTGCCAGGAGACCAAAGAGAATCTACTGACGCCCATAAAAACAAGCCACAAGTGAGTGCACGGAACGTGCACCTTTATTGGCAGAAGACAAGCAGTGCACCTTCTCGTACAAGAGCAGAAATAAAAATTGCATGTCGAGATACGCTGGAATCATTAACGCGAGCTGGTGAACGGCTCACTTTCGTCGTCGCACATGGCGGTGTGGTAACGAGCGACAACCAGCAGTGCAAGCAGATTGGACAGTGTCCCACCTGTTTGCACCGACAGTCGCCGTTAAACATGAGCAGCTTGCATTGCGAAGCAATCGGGTGACGCAGGCATCTGCTGCCGCAGCCAACACAACGACATAGACTACCCGGAAATTTAACGTTACCTCCGTTCGAACCTGCACGTTTCTTTCTTTTTTTTCTTTTTTTTTATTTCGGGGGCCGCGAATGTGTAGGTCACACCTTGGTGCCCCTCTATCTTTCAATATAGACATGGTCGGTTTCGCGGGCATCACCTTCGGCAGCCTTCTTGCGGGCCTTTCAACTTCACACACATCGGACCATGTAAGCATGTATGCTGGCCTAGTATTGCCTCAAAAAACACACGCGACGAAGAAAGAGATAACACGAAGCTGTGCTGACAACTATTTATTTAATGAAACGAACGCCGAACTTATATAGATCAGACACACGTGTGCACCCGAAAAGCAACGAGAAGTCCAATAAAAACACGGAGCGACTTTCAACAGGGTTGCGATACAAATGCTAAGATAAACACTTGGAGACTACCGAGGCACCTAACACGTGTGTATCACGTAGAAAAATAAACAAGTTCCTTCTGGGTAACAGCAACTGACTGAAAACTAACGCAATCACCATCCTTAAAGTGTCGCATGGCTATTGCCTCTACAACCTCTCCTTTCAGCTGGCCATTTTTTCTGCCGATAATCTGCTGTTACCCAGAAAGAACTTTTGTTTCTTTCCACGTGATACACACGTGTACGGTTACTCACTAGTCTATCAGCGTGTATCTTAGCATTTGTATCGCACCCATCTTGAAGGTCGCTCTGCGTTATTATTGGTTTTCTCGTTGCTTTTTGGGTGCACACGTGTGTCTGATCTATATAAGCTTGGCGTTCGTTTCATTAAATAAATAGTAGTCAGTACCGCTTCGTGTTGTCTCTTTCTTTGTCTCGTGTGTTATTTGCGGTAACTTCCCAAATCATGAATCACCAACTGGCCTACATCTATACTCTTCTAAGTGATGGTCACGCCAAAGCGTAGCCGAGGAAGGCCACATGCATAATTTGCCCATGGCTGCAGCAGAACGGGGAGCACCATGCAATCACGAAGCATGTAAATTGGGTGTCTATGTCATTGTGCGGACTGCAGGAGCGAATGCTTACCACGAGAGACTGCTTCCCAATGCAGCTAACCAGGCCGCCACGTCCGAGAAACGTAACATGGCAACCATAACCAAGTCAGATAACAGTGAAATGAGACTGCAATCAATGACCGCATAAGGTCCACACAATACATTATACATTGGTGAAGATCCATATGATAACAGCGAGCATTCACGTACATGGGTCACTTACGGCACATTCAGCTGACCGACTACATGCATAGCGCTTGCCTCAAACACACAGGGTGGTCTGGTAATGAGCGACAACAAGCAGCGCAAACAGATTGGGCAGCGTGTCCCACCTATTTGCACCGACAGTCACCATTGAATATTAGCAACTTACATTGCGAAGCAATCAGGTGATGCAGGCATCTACTTCCCCAGTCAACACAGCAACATGGACGACCCAGCATTTTATCATTAACTCCTTTCCAACCTCCACGTTTCTTTTCTTTGGAGGGCCACTAATGTATGGCTCACACTTGGTGCCCCAATTTGTCTCAGTATGGACAAGTCGGTTTCGTGGGCATCACCTTCGGCAGCCACTTTTGCAGGCCATTCCACTTAGGTGGCTATCAACTTCATACACCTGAGATCATGTAAGCACGTATGCTGGTTTATGTTCATGCCAAATTGCAGCTGACGAAGGCCACAAGCAGAATTTGCACATGGCTACAGCAGGAAAGGACAGAACGGGGAGCACCAATCACGGTGCATGTAAATTGGGAGTCTATATTGCTGTGCGGACTGCAGGAGCAGGTGCTTACCTCGAGAGACTGCTTCCCAATGCAACTTACCAGGTCCCCACATCCGAGAAACGTAACACGGCGACCACGACCAAGTGGTACAGCAGCGAAACCAGATTCTGTAATCAATCACTTCAGTGTAGCACAAGGTACACTGAAGGTTATCGAACAAGGCAAGGCTACACCGAGGCAAGGCTAGAACAGCAGGCCTACACCCAGGCTATTGAGCAAGAAGAGCAATGCTGAATGAGACTAGGAATTAAATATGGCAATCAGAAAGGTTGCGTTCATGAAAGAAGCCACTCGGCTCTGCAAGCACTCAAAGCCAAAAACATTAAGAAAAGTCAAACGCTACACAGCACACGGTGCAACGGTTTATGCAAGACGCATGCCGTTGCTGCATCGGCTATTTCTGGAGAGGAATTGCACATAGCAGCATACACTAAGAAATATTGCTACAGATATGGTATGCTACTAGACAGTGAATGGTATTAAGTATGAGCACAGAATCGGTTGACCTTCATGTTTGGATGAGGAAGAAGAATTATCCCTAGCAAGAGTGGGGAATGAAAAAGCTTGCATTTATAGAAAAAAATGTATACTCGGCACAAATAGAATTTGACATGACCAGGAAGCTGACTAAGGAAGGCCAAACTGATGGAACTCTTTTGGCCAGCGTCGTCCATGCTTGTTCAATGGTTGCAGGTGCATCTCAACATGAAGAATTTCTAGAAAGTCTTTGTTGCGGTACCTGGATGACTCGGCTAATATCCGTGCTGGTAGAATGATGGCTGAGGCTCTTTTCAGTTTTGACAGTCCTCCGTAGACTTGATATCTCATCCAAATACGCTGCATCCGCTTCTTTGTTTGTGGTGTAAAATCCTTGTCAATTCGGCTCCAGCCCCTTCCTGTCAGGCTAGATGGGGGCTCCTGTGATGAGGACCATGGTGTGCTTGGTGCAGATCCTGTTGGGGCAGACAGTAACACATGAGAAACAGCACAGATTAGCCAAACTCATGTAGGGCTTTCTTTTATGTTTGAACCAAGTATGCTGAACTGTAACTGTGGAAAGACATTCAATCATCTGCTACAAACAAATGACATGTATCTCAAGACTAGGGAGCCAATACAGTATATATCAAGCATATTTATTTCTGAACTTGTTGTTGTTTACCTTGTAGTAACAGCCAAAGTCCACACAATGGCCTTGTAGCAGGAAGTAGCTTGTCTTTGGTGTAAGGAGTGCTGCTTTACACTGGTGCCATCCTCTTTACTGCATGTCTGGAACAGAAATTTTGATTGCATCAGAAATTGAAAAAGCACAATTTTGCAATATGAAATGCACGAAGGTGTGACATATATATTGTAATGGCTTTAGACTGCAGAACGCATGGGACTGTACACTTTGTTCTAGGGTGCTTAAGCAACATGTTAATTAAATGAATATTGCTACCTGCCTAACTACAATGCGTGTCAACAGCTGAAGTATTATTAGGATCACAAATGAGAGCATTTGTGCGCTCATTTATACACCACAAGTTATCACGCTGCTGGTTCCACAAGCAAATGCAAGACAAACATGAAGCTATTAGAACTGCTGCATTCTTTTTCTGCACGAACGTGATGCACCCCTTCATTACTGCAAAAATAAATGCCCCAAGGTAAATCAAACGGAACAGCAAGAACACTTGGAACCAACAAGTACGAAATATGGGTAAATGATCATGCGTGCAACTCTTTAATACATTAAATTCAGTACTTTCACTTCAATTTACCAAAGGGTTATCCGGCTTTGCGGACGAAAGAAGTTGCCGGCGGAATCGAAAAAAATAATATATATATATATATATATTGATAAGACTACTCAGTCGTCCACGGCCACGGATACAACGAGATGAAAAATGTGACGGGCGTTCCGATATCGCTGTCTTTTTTTTCGTCATTAAGTTTGCATAACGACGGCCGCGAAACTAAACATTATTTCGGAAACAGCAACAGAGGGTCCTGACTGCCCATATGTAATGCAGGATCTAGTTCGTTAACTTGTCTCCGCCTGTAAGTTAACGAGACGAATATTAAATAGCGATTCAAGAAGCAGCGATGTTAAACGACTTACCGGTATTGCCGTCCTCAGTCGCAGCAGAATCCGGCTCCCGTTTCGATGCAGACACGTTCCGCATGGCTCACGACCGAAACCTAGCTTTCGGGCTTACATTTCTCGCAAACCCGTCACTTCACCCCAAGTTAAATAACGCGAGGTGTCGGAGCGCGATAAACTGGTTTTAGCACAAAATAAACAACCAGTATAAATGTACGAACCAATGAATCCGTGCTTGCCGTGTTCGCGAAGAATACCGGTAGAGTGTACTAGATAATGGTCGAGTGGGCCGAACGGCACTCTCCCGCTGAGGCGCCGCGTGTGGAAAAATTTTGCGAGGGCGCTGCGAGCGAACTGGATTGGGGCGGAGACGCGCTCCGCGGCATATTCAACGCACTTTCGCTGCGGGCGCCGAGGCCGATTGCGCATAATACGCTCTTAAAATAGTGCTTTATTTCAACTGCAAATTTATGTTTACACCATCTTGCCAAACATATATATTTGAGGCATGGATTATACAACGCGTCGTCTTCAGTTTTGCTGTCGTTGTCAAGCGCGTCGTCTGCTAGCGAGCGCGCGTTCGCTACGCGGACGCTGGCGGCGCCCAGTTTTTCTCGCAGAACGTCTGTGTAGTACATTTGTTTTATGCTCATGACTCTTGACGGCGGGTACCAAAGGTAGTTTCAGTCAAGTGAACCATTGTTTTTAACACTGTCTTCTAAAAGCAACTGGCATCTCTGCAACATGAAGCTACGTACGAAAATTTCATTATTGATAGCGTGTCATTTTACGCGCGCTTCTTGTCGGTGGATATTGATCAGGAACAATGATCGAAGAAAACAATATTAAAGTGAAATAAACCAGGTTTATTAGCTGCGTGGCGCGAAGAATGACCGATGTATTTGTACGTAATTAAATCAAAGGGTACATTGAGAATGGTACAAATGGTACAGTGAGAACTCCCGACCGTGCACGTTTGCATACGAAACACACGTATTAGTGAATACTGCACATAAAACTCTCATTCGCAGAAATATTATTCATAGCAGGCAATTAAGACTATATATATATATATATATATATATATATATATATATATATATATATATATATGAAAGTGTTATTGATATGCTGTACGACGCCGAACAGTCGTTTCCGTACGAATGTAACGCATAACCGCACTATTGCAGTCTCAAAGGTGAGAGACCGATGAAAGTGCGGACTGTTATTCCGAATGATTGTGCTGCCGGAGAGTTGTGGCTGTTGCGCAGAGGCGCAGTTCCTGAGAAAATTAACGCAGGGGTGTTAATAAGTCCGGCTAATAAGCTGCTAATAAGCCCGGCTAATAAGTGTAATAAGCTGTCATTCAATATAAACGCCCCGTTTTGGGGCAGCCTGTAAATCTGCTAACTTGATTCAGGCAAGGAAAATTTTTTTTTTTTGACAGTCTCACCATCTTTGCAACCCATTAAAACTGGGTGCCCCATGTGGTACCACACTTATCTTCTTGAACGAACGCAGCAGATCTACACATATCTGTACGTGTATGTGAGGTATGCGGTTTCTCTAATTGCTTCATTATTGTCGTTATGATAGTGCGTCGAATAACTGAAAGCAGCCGTTTATAATATACAAGCTGCTTAGTTGAGCGGACAGACATTTGGGAATGGCATTACATTTATGTACGAAATATAGGATAAGCGTAACATGTTTTTCTCGGAAATCGGACTCGAGAATAATTTATTTTGTTTACACTCCTAGCAAAAAGACGAAGAACGCAGCCACCTGTCTTTTTTGTTTAGTTCAAACAAATTTGTAGGTTTTACGTGGCAAAACTACGATATGAGTATGAGGCACCCGGTTTAGATTTCCCCACCTGGGGCTTTTTAACGTGCACCCAAATAGAAGTACACGAGTGTTTTCCATTTGTTCCCATCGAATTCCGCGACGGATTGAACCCGCGAGCTCCAGTTGAGCAGCGCAACGCCGTATATCGACTATACCGGGTGTTCGAAATTAAGGTTTAGGGGATTTTTAAAAATCTCCTGTGGCACTTAGCACAATTCTCATTGATGAGCTGGGTTATTCGAAGAGGCGGACATTAGTAGCACGAGAATCGAAACACCTATTCAACTTATTAACAAAATTGATTAATGAACTTCTTAGTTAATTACTTTACGACACATATTGCAATTTACGAATTGTAGCCGGTGAGGTTGCAAAACGCATCCACTTGAAATGAATTTCCAGAATGACACCAGAATGACACCGACCGCGATAAATGACCCCGTACCCATTACTCCGCATTCTGTTACGCGAGTAAGGCGGAAACTTGAATAGAATGTTGCGCTGCAGTTTTTTTTTTTTAATAACAATGCTTCCCGTAAATCTGAGTACCCGCCGCGGGGGCTCAGTTAGCTAAGGCGTTGCGCTGCTGAGGACGAGTTCGCGGAATCGAATCCCGGCCGTGGCGGCCGCATTTCGATGGAGGCGAAATGCAAGAAGCCCGTGTGCTTGCGTTGTAGTGGACGTTAATGAACCCCAGGTGGTCAAAATTAATCCGGAGCCCTGCACTACGGCGTGCCTTATAATCAGAACTGGTTTTGGCACGTAAAAAACCCCAAAAGAAGAAAGAAATCTGAGTACAAGGTGCCGGATGGGGCAGATATGCTTTACTTGTTTGAAGCGGCAAGCAGGAAGGTTACATATGTTTCTCCGTTTGCGTTCCGCAAGACCTACTGATGGAAAACTATATGCGGAACAATACACACGAGAGATACATGCTGCTTGAAGAACGAGAAAAATATTTGTTCTCCAAAGGGAACCGTACAATAACATAGTAGAATGAAAGCCGACACTGCGGCCGCAATGCACGGGCAATCACCGAGCGGCATTAAAAAATAAAATGAAGAAAGGCATTTGTTCTTAAGACATATATACATGTCATATTCGACTATGAACACCATTTGAGAGGTCTGAACGCAAATACCAGCGCGCGAAGTAGTGCGATTGACCCTGCCGAGCAGTATCGCCAGCAGTTTCCAACGGCGCGACCTTGATGCGGCCCAATCCAGTTCGATCGCAGCGCCGCCACAGTATTTTTCCACGTCGGGCGCCTCACTGCAAAGCATGCGCCGCCCCAGCCGCTCGTCCCACTCGACCATATTCTAGTACACTCTAATACCGGTAAAAATTTTAAATCCAGGCCCGAGGTCACGTGGGAGATCGGTGATGATGAACGTTATTTTGCGTTTATAATGGCAAAAAAG
This sequence comes from Dermacentor silvarum, assembly GCF_013339745.2. Taxonomy (NCBI): domain Eukaryota; kingdom Metazoa; phylum Arthropoda; class Arachnida; order Ixodida; family Ixodidae; genus Dermacentor; species Dermacentor silvarum. Next base: position 52,984,157 of record NC_051155.1, read on the forward strand.
AAACAAAGTTGGTACTCAACAGTACAATCTCTAATCAAGAATAATAATTTTGTACTCTATGTCAAGTAATAAAAACGCTTCGATGAGTGCGGGAGAAAGTTTGTAGGTTAAAATTACGCTTATTACGGCGCCTCTAGCGGGAGCTACTGAACTCACTTAGGCATATTTTCGAGGGGATGTACTATGCTTGTTTTGTTAGCAGAGATTTTTTCGCCCTCTGTGGCCATTTGGTGAACTCGCGAGTTTCCGGGGCCTGGCCGCCGCATGCGACTAACCTGCTGGATATAGTCGTACGACTGTGCGATCGGTCGGACGGCCGCGGCCAATGACAGCGCCGCCAGCGTGTACATCATGGTGACGTGGTAAAGCCGGCGGGGCGGCGCCGGCGAGCAAGCGCTCCGATCGTCCCGGTGATCTTTTTTTTTCTCCCTGGTCGAGGCGCTGGCCTCTTTGCCGCTGACGGCGTCACAAAAATCGGGTACACTTTGTTTCTGACACGAAATAACCTATAGAATGAAGTGAACTCAAAGTTGTGTATGTTATAAAACGTTGCGCTAAGTAGTAAATCTTTGACGTGGTATCGATTCGGAAGCGCTCAGCGCAGACGCCGCAACAGTCGTGTATGCGAAGCGGCTCGCCTGACTGGCATGTTTTCTCATCGCTACCAACGGCGTCGGGAAAACTAATTGTATTGTCACTTATGAGCGACATAAATGTTCAGACGTTGATTGTGTTGACGAATATGGGCGCTTTATAACGAGCTGCGGACGGATCGCAAGGGCTGTCGAGCCCGGATCCGACGGCCAGCGAGCTAGGCCTATATACCGTCTCATAGCGATCGCAAGCTCGCCTGGCTTGATCGTTCGCTTTCGTCCGCGCCGATAAAATCAAATGTATCGCAATTTAAGCGCGACATAACTGTGTGCACGTTGTGCTGACCGACGTAGGAGGTTTATTACGAGCTACAAGCGGTCGTGTCGCAAGCGACACCGGTCTCGGATTCGACGGCCCAGCGAGCTAGGCCTGGCAGCTCCTAGCCATCGGCGGCTGTCGACGGAGCCCACACTGCGGACGCGGCTTTGCGGAAACACGTCTACGCTGCTCGCACAGACGCGTTTTTATTGTGATCGTTTGTGCGAAACTAGAGAACTGTGCAAATACGTTTGTTTTCACTTTGCGAAGTTCCGCAGTATTCCGAGCGTCCATGTAGGGCCGCTGGTTGTGGGCGGAGCTACGCATCGCACGTCGTTCGTACCATGTGTCCCGAATCGTCGTATGCGGCAAGTCGGACTCCGACGCGTCGTACGACGAATCGCACGCAAAATCGCACCGTGTGTCTCGCGCTTAATAGTCGTCGTCGTCTGTCACAGCTGGCTCCGTTGCCGCTGATCATTCCAGCGTCGAATTTCACTTCTTGTCTGTCGTCGTAATTGGGAGGCCACTTTTACGGAGGTATGAGCCATTGCTAAAGGGGGTATGAGCCATTCATTGCGCGTTAGGACACGTCGTCAGTTGCTCCTCTGGGAGTGATAGGAGAATGACTAAGGCGTTAACCTAAGGTCTAGGGGCTAGCGCCAATAAAGACACTTATTAAAGGGAACATTAAAGTACCCTAAAAATTTTATGACAAATCTACCACCACTTCGAGAACCAAAGAAACATAAGACAGGTATTGTATAAAGCATACATAAAACTGCAGAATTACTATGCCTAGGCCCATATGGGCGAGATTCATCGAAATTTGTCGATTGGTAGATTGCTCGACGAGAGTTGACAAGTGGGTTTGTGCGACATCATAAGGAGTTTCGGTGGCGAATGCAGGGGCACACGCGCAAAAAGGCACAAACACACAAAACGGCGGAGTTGGGCTGTGCGTAACACTGGCATACTGCGCAGGTGGCCGTATAAGATGGCTAGTTTGCAATAAACTTTAACATTGAACAGGAAACGTAAAAATGTCACCAAGAAAATTCTGCAGCAAATACTGCAACGAAATCTCCACATTTCAAAAAGATTATAAGACTTTCAGCTGACACATGAACCCGATGGCTAGCAAGTTACATGTCGACATGTAATAGACACAGTAAACGTTCTTGGCTATACAATTCAAGGACTAACTACAGCAATAAGCAAAGTGCATGACGAAGTCAAGTGCAGATGAAGGGTAGGACTTTAAATAACACTCCATTATACTTCCGCTTCCGTTCACGTACAACGCACTCTGAAAGCACTGTTTTGGTACACTGAATACGTTGTGCCATCTAAGAAATCTTCAGACTTGTGCCATGAAACTTACTAATAATGACCTTGGGTCTTTCTAAAAAAAATAATGCAGCACAAATTCCATAGGCAAGAAAGCCAGAATATGTTTTCGAAAGAGGCCGATACCCGCCCAAAGACACTGCGTGGGATATGAAGCGGTCCACCAGCCTTCTCTGCCAAACTATTACTTATGGTTAAGAGCTGCAAAAGCTTGCAATCACGTTTACCGCCTCCCGCAGAAATGTACGCGCTCGCGCAGGAGATGTGAAATTCCTTTCACGACAAACGCACGTTTTTCGTGATAAACGATTTGAGTCGAAATAACAAAAGGCACTGTAGTTTTGCAAGAAGTGGAAGCAAAAACGAGGAGTGATAAAAAGAAAACAGGATTTGAATGCGTATTTCGCGTGTGCAGCAATTTCAGGCGCGTTGTTGACGAGAGTATAAAAGCTAGCTGGGTTCTGCAAGGAGCCATCAGAAGACATTCGCCATCGCCTGAGCGTCGTTTGCTGGTAAACTACGTCTCTGCACAGAAGTGGGAGCTTCATAAGACTTGAAATGTTTCCTGCGGTGAGACAAAGTTATGCACTTTATGCGTCAACGAACCCTCTCAGCAGTGTCCACTGATAGCTCAGTTTGTTTTTTCCTTGGTTATAATGCTTGAATGTGTGAGCGGCGACGCATGCGCATTGTACTTTCTGTGTGTACATTTCTGTGCTAAGTCATTACGTTCAGTAATTTCAGCACCGCAACATGCATTACAAGTTATCCGGAAATGATTTGGCCAAAGGCACCGACAGTATTGTTTCTCACTTCTGTACGCGGTATAGACGTAAAAGCGTTTCGCCATTGCCATTGCCGAAATACGATTATGGGAATTCCAGGTGTCCGGACGGTGCAAAACTCTTTTCGCAGGGAGCCATTCTACGGACGCCCTACTTCCCCGCTGTAGCAAAGTTTCGGCACAGATATTCTTAACGTGTGCATTTCTGTTGCTACACTAGAACAAAAGCTCTGACACGTATTTCTCACGTATCACTGCAACGCGTGTACAGGAGTGTGGCCTTCCCGTCGCATGTGTTCAGGCTTTCCTTTAAATGTCTACTCCCCGGTACCTACAGCGGTGCAAAAAATTGTAGCCTTCGCGGCAAGATAAAAATGCCTAAAACTCTCGGTAAGGCATTGACGTCTTGAGCATGATAAATGCCACCATTTCCTTCATCCGAAAAGTACCTCACGCACTCTCTTAGTTGACCTGAGTCGGATGAGTCATGCATACCAATGCGATTCCATACTTAGCCTGCCTCGGTCGTCTTACGTCTATTTATCTAGCCTCTTTACGTCGCCTCTTCAGTGAAAGAAAACAATAAAATGCATCCGGTGCTGGGCGGAAGAACCCCTGTGACACGGGTTCCTCGAGATAATTGCCCAAAAATTTATCGGCGAGCCAAGAATTCTCGCGGGTAGCGAGGGGTTAATTCTCCGTGTTAGCACGCACGGCGCGACACCGCTGAGATATCAGAGGCCACGCAAAAGGAGCGGTTATCACGCGCCGATCTTGGCGCGCGCGCCGCTAGATGGTGCAGCGCGTCGAACGGGAAGCGAGATGAGCCCGGCTGCCAGTACGCGGCTCATACATTGCTCGTTTCGGAGGTTGAAATGCCATGTCGCTACAGTGCTTGAATGTTATTCGTATTACCGCCGAATGTTGCCCGAATGTTATTCGCATTACCGCCGACCGTCATCGTAAGAGGGGTTCCGCCGGAATGTATTGATAATAATAAGACAGCACTGTCCGTGTAGAAAGTAGGCATATACATTTTCATTTATCCACACCAGTTATGTTTTTTCTGTCAAACACAAGGTGCAAGTGCTGCTTCTCTGGCTCGTTGGTATAGCCTACGCGCAACACCACAACCAGCCGACTCGGGCCGTAAACCGAGGAGTCGACTATCGAAACAACCTTGCTCCTGTGGCCCCTTACACACGAGGATACGACGCCTACGCATCTGTAAGTGCAGACTACGCTTATGCGCTTACGCTTTGAAACTTTGACTCGCTGCCCAGTGAAGGTAACCTTTCGTGTTCACGTGACCTACCCAGATAAATGATTTAGCAGAACTCGTAGATTTATTATTCTTACAATTATTATTCTGACTATATGATTTTCCAACTCATTCAATAAACAAGATATAAATCGTAATGAGTGTTCATTGCCTACTGTGTAGACCAACAATTGAAGCTGTGTCACTTTGCACCAATACACATTCAAAGCATTACAAATAAGAATTGATAGCCATGTCATACTTTTTCTTCGGCGCCCTTCGTGCCTATCTAACTCACAGTTCTTAATGCGTGCAAATAACAATTGATTGGGGATGGTTTTTAATGGTATACCAGAAGTCATGCGCCTTTCAGACTATATTTACACCGTCTTCAAAACTACGTTGATGTTTGTTAGAAGATGAACAGGCATTTCACTGAACGACGCCAAATGCTTCAAGCTTGAAGAATAGCGGAACCCGAGGGCTAATTTCTGTTTACCTACAACCAGAGAAGGAAGCAGTCAATGAATGTCATTGCTGCGACGTAGCGTTATGCAAAATTGTCGATGCTATTATTGCTGTGCTCTCCAGCTTTTCCAGACTCCGGCACAATACAGCTTTGGCTACGACACGGCGGGCGAGTACAATGATCGGCAGGACGGCTCTAACGTTGCAAATTCCGGCTTGTACGGCTACCCGGACCCCAGCGGCATCTACCGCCAGATGAACTACGTGGGCGCCGTGCAAGCCTTCCGGCCCACCGTGGGTACCGACGAGAAGGGCCCCATCCCTGGTGTCAGCGGTTACGCGGTGTTCAATGCGGCGCCGATCATCCTCCCTGTTCCCACAGGATCTGCCCAGAATGCTGAGGCTGCAGCCTACGGCGCAAGGGCAACGGCCGTGGTACCTATCACTGGAGGCTACAGCCGTTACGGGCGGCCAGCACCCCACCCGTACGCACTCGCCGCTGGCGCTTTCGAGTACACTCCGTACGGACGATACGGCTATGGATTCAATGAGGCGGCTCTCGGTGGACACGCATATGGCAGCTTTGCCCCCTATGGTCCCGCCGGCTACGCTGCCGGCTACACCCCCGGTGCTAATGCGGCATCTACCGGGTACGGAAACCGGCCTTCCGCCCAGCGGGGCTACCGCCGTCGTTAAGAACCGCGGCAAGACGACTGAGAGCAGCACGCGAAAAAAGTAGCGCGGGAACTGTGGTCAGTTGGCGATGAGAGCGTAACTGGATCATACTATACTTGAAGGAGAAAATAAAGAACTCGTCCAAAGCAGATTCACACTAAAGGATGGTCATTGTGGTTTTGTGAAGTATTTACGGTACCAAATTTATTGAAAAGTTATTCACAGCACATGATCCAGGGGTCCGTTGCCGGCCATCATCCTCCTCCGAAATGAATCATACCGGCGGCATTGGGCTGGCTCTAATGATCTCCTATTATGAATATATGTGGGCGCTAAAAACAAGAATCAAGGAAAACAAAATGTTGGCAAAGTGCTGTCCATCTCCACTAAGTCCTTTCTTTGTATTTCCGGTATCCCCGGTGGCAGCTGTAAAAGCATGTGCCAATTAGCTCAGTTCTGGGTTTTTTTTTTTTTTTTTTTTGGCCCGAATTGTTCCTGTTCTGCGCAGAGTGAAATTACAAAATGCCCAATAACTTTTCTTCCACAAATCAACACGGGCCTTCCTACTCAAAACAATACGAGACAGAAAGGCGGTGAGGAGGGATCCGGATTATTTTGGATCATTCGAGGTTTCTTGAACCTGCTTCGTTTAGCGGATCTTTTTTAGCTCCAAAGTTTTTAACAGCGGAGCTGTTTAAGCTTTTCATTTCCCCTCGTAGCGTTCGCAAAAACTCGCCTAGCGATGACGTCACTGCGCACAGCTGCGCCTCCCTTCACCTTGCGATACCCAATCGATTCCCAATCAATAGCTAATCGATAAATATTAAATAATTTCCGCAAAATGCTGGGGATGACATGGTAGTGCTTAGCTTAGTCCAAATACGTGGCCAATACATTGCGATAGCCAATCGATAACCAATCAATAGCTAATTGATAATCTATCAGTAATCAATAAATTCCGTAAAATGCTGGAGATGGCTTGGTAGTGCTTATTAATCATCATCAGCCTATATTTATGTCCAATTACCCCTGCCTTGCGCTAGCTGATTCCAACTTTCGCCTGCAAATTTCGTAACTTCATCACCACACCTAGTTTTCTGCCGTCCTCGACTGCGCTTCCCTTCTCTTGGTATCCATTCTGCAACTCTAATGGTCCACCGCTTATCCATCCTACTCATTACATGGCCTGCCCAGCTCCATTTTTCCCGCTTATAGTCAACTAGAATATGGGCTATTCCCGCTTGTTTTATGATCCACACCGCTGTCTTCCTGTCTCTTAACGTTAGGCCTAACATTTTTCGTTCCATCGCCTTTGTGCGGTCCTTAACTTGTTCTCGAGCTTGTTTGTTAACCTCCAAGTTTCTGCCCCATATGTTAGCACCGGTAGAATGCAATGATTGTACATTTTTCTTTTCAACGACAGTGCTAAGCTCGATTTGACAATGCCTGCCGTTTGCGCTCCAACCCAATTTTATTCTTCTGTAAATGTCTTTCTCATGATCAGGGTGCCCTGTGAGTAATTTACCTAGATAAACATACTCCTTTACAGATTATAGAGGCTGACTGGCGATCCTGAATTCTTGTTTCCTTGCCAGGCCATTGGTAGTGCTCAGCGTAGCCCAAATACGTAGCCAATACCTTGCTATAGCCAATCGATAGCCAATCAATACGTAATATATATTCGATCAATAATCAATAAATTCCGGGAAAATGTTAAGGATTACTTGGTAATGCTTAGTCTAGCCCAAATACGCGGCCAATACCTTGCGATAGCCAATCAATAGCTAATCAATAGTTAATCGATCAATAATCAACAAATTCCAGAATATGCTGGGGATGACTTGGTAGTTATCAACCTAGCCCAAATACGTGGCCAATACCTTGCGATAGCCAATCAATAGGTAATCGATAATCGATCAATAATATATAAATGCCGGGAAAGCATAACCCGTAAGGCCAGGACTGGCTAGGTGCCGGTCAGCTCCGCTGTTTCTTTAGCCTTGCGCCACTAGTGCAAGCTACGCAATTTTTTTTTTACTCGGGGAGCAGCTCGCTGATGGGGTGGTGTGCTGTGGTCGCCAAACTGGCGTGCTTTATTCGCGGCTCGTTACAGCTCGGCAGCCAGAACTGGCACAAGCTGTGCGACCAACTTCAGGACACACTCAGCACAAAGAAGACCTGGCATATACTGCAAGCCCTTCTAGCTGCAACCAAAACCAAGACCCAACAAAGACATGATCTCAAGAAAATCATTCACTCCCATCCAGGAACTGAGAAACAAGTTTTGGAAGAAATGAGGCATAAACTTGTCTGAAACAACGCCCCCAGGTTGACCAATCCCCCACTGTACAAAGGCGAACCAAACCTGACCCTCTACAGCCCTTTCACACTTCCTGAACTTCCCGCCGCTCTTGCCAAATTGACCCGTAACACATCGCCAGGAATTGCCAAGGTGACAAGCAGGATCCTACGAAACCTCCCATACAAGACCATAAATGGACTCCTCGGCTACATGAATAACTTCTGGGAAAAAGGCGAGCTCCCGGCATTATGGAAGCTCGCAGAAGTCACTATGATACCAAAACCCAACAAGCCACTACAAATCAGCAACCTACGGCTCATCTCTCTTACTTCCTGTGCCGGAAAGCTCCTCGAACAATGGTTCACGATTGCCTCACCACATACCTCAAAGACTCAGGACTCATCTCTGACACATTGTTTGCCTTCCGACTGCTCCTCTTAGCACAAGATATACTCCTACAGCTCAAGGAAGACTTCTTGGGCTACCTAGAACGCCACAAAAAGTTCTCTATTTTAGCAATGGATGTAAAAGGAGGCTTTGAAAATGTGAAGCATGAAGCCATCCTCTATAATCTCCTAGACACCAACTGCGGAATCCGGACCTACCAATAAGTACATGACTTCCTCAAAGATCGCACGGCTACTGTGTGTATCGGCAACCTCCGAAGCGACAAATTCGATATGCCCAACAAAGGCACTCCACAAGGGTCAGCCATTTGACCTGAGCTGTTCAATCTCGCCATGAGTAAGCTCCTGCAACAACGCGATGAGATATACGCCGAGACAATATACGCAATACCATGCAATATACGCCGACGATATAAGATTATGGACAAAAGCATCCACAACCGGCCAACAACAAACGACCCTCCAAGACGCAATCAATCATATAGAAGAGTACCTCTCCAAATGCGGTCTCCAGTGCGCCCCGAAAAGTCAGAGTTACTTATACTCAAGCCAAGGACCTGGAGAAGACCACCAGCCCACGTCGCCCCAGATCCCAAAGTCACATTCAATGGAATCGATATCCCTGAAGTTGGCTCCGTCCGCATCCTTGGCCTCACAAAATGTCAAGACGGTTCTGGCGTAGGGTTGGTAATATTGATGAAGGATTAATCGATTAATTGATTAAAAGTATCCCGCAAAACGATTATTCGTCATCGATGTCCACCTTTCATTTAATCGACTTGAACGATTAGACGTGTTCGATTAATCGTCTTCTAGATTGACAGGAGTGGCGCGAAAATTTTGAAATCGTACTATAATTGCGAGTACCACGAGCAGTGAAGGTGCGGCTGTAGTAGAGCAACTCGATGAGCAGCTCGCACCGCCGCTCATCTTAACTCTTTCTTCGTTCAGACAACGAAAGACTGGAACAATCGACCTGCCGAAGCGGTGCACCAATCCAGTCATTCATCCTTCAAGGCATTCGTCGAAAATGTGACCTACTAGGTATGCCCACCCCTCATGTAAAACCCCGAAAGGGGTATTTGAGGTACTAATAAATAAATAAACTGTTGACTGTTTTTACGAGTCCCGAGTAATGCCGAGCCCAGTGATTCCCCTCGCAGCCTCCACACGCCACCGCACCGCCCAAAGCCGGAGGCTTGAAATGTCCTCGCAATGCATTGCATACTATAGAAACGCAGTCGTTGATCTGAATCTGAATGTCGGTGGCAAACGGAGAGGGCGACCGAACATGCGCACGCGCTGGACAGACAAACACAGTATTAAAGCACAGAGGCAGTAGGTGAACGCTAAACGCTGCAGTTCATCGTCGAAAAAGGGTCGACAAATCATTATAAGTGCGCCGCAACAACGTAACAGCAATTACGAGAAACCAACGCCTACATGCACGTGCACACACTGATGGTTATTAAAACATTTATTTATGGGGTTTTACGTGCCAAAACCATCATCTGGTTAGGAGGCACGCCGTAGCGGACCACCTGGGGTTCTTTAACGTGCGCCTAAATCTAAGTACACGGGTGTTTTCTGCCTTTCGCCCCCATCGAAATGAGGCCGCCGTGGCCGGGATTTGATCCTCCGATCTCGTGTTTAGCAGCCCAACAGCAACTGGTGACTATAGCAGAAGGCGCCAGGAGCAATCGACACTACGCGTGGTGACGACGGCAACTCCACTCGATTTCGCAAGAAATAGTGTCCTGCAACATTCCGTATACACTGTTCTACAAACCTGCAGACTCGCCTTCCAAAAGCTCGAGCACAGCAGGTCGGCCGACAGCGTCAAGTGGCCTTCACGTTGCGAGTGCGCGCGCGGCAGCGGAGTCCCCCCTCTGACGTCACATGCGACAGGGCGCCATTCAAACATTTCTTAATCGGTTTCACCTCTCAAACATTAAAACAGTTGCCTACACAAGTAGATAACTGCGTTTCAACCTTTTAAATGTGCCCGGTAAAAATTTTGATTAATCGATTAATCGATGAAAACCTTGCATCGAGAGCGATTAATCGACTAAAGGCTAAAACGACGAATGATTAATCCTTAATCGAATAAAGCATTCATCGACCATTCCTATTCTGGCGCAGCTACACTTCCGAAGCTTCAGGAGACACCAGCACAAGTCACTCATCTCATTAGGCGCATAACCACCAAAAGAAGAGGACTTAAAAAGAAAAAAAATCCGACGCCCTGTAGGAATCGATGTTATGCGAAGAAGTGTTCGGGGAGCCTACCAAGTTAACGAAACTACCATGAGAGCACCAAGACGTAGGCGGCTCTTTCATGACCTACACGACACGCATGTTATGACATTCATGTGATGAGTCCTCAGGAGTCCCTTTAGCTACACCTAAGAGACCTTAAGGCGAAAGCCTTAGTCATGCTCATGATTATGACTTCGACCATCAACCTTTAGCCTTTTCTTTCACTTAGTACCAAATGCGAGCCCATTCCATTGGTTTCTCAGTGTTATTGTTTTTTCGCTTAGTCATTCTTATTTTTGCTGAGTCATGGTCATGCCTATGGCTTCTTCCATCATTCTTTCGTGTTTCCTTCACTTATGCCATATTCGAGTGGTCGTTTCAGAGCGCTCTGGCCGTGCTACAAAGTGGTGAAAAACAACTTTAAAGCTGCATTACGATATTAACCGGGCATGGAAGTGATGATCCTCCTTCGTTATCACCAGAGGAACCCGTTTATGCAAACGGTAACGCTTATTGTAGAGTGACGATGGTGAAGTGACGGCAATAGAACGACCAAGACGGCATCACGATGACGGTATGAAAATGAATGCATGGCAGCGACTTTCTGACGACGACGCAATGACGACGATGACATTAGAACGGCGGCATAATGTAGATTTGCGGAAATACGCGGAGTACAATCAACATCTCTATATGGCTTTCATAGATTGTGAAAAAGCATTTGATGCAGTAGAGATACCAGCAGTCATAGAGACATTGCGTAATCAAGGAGTACAGGAGGCATACTTGCATATATTGGCAAATATCTACAAGGATTGCACAGCAACCTTGGTTCTCCACAATAAAAGTAGAAAGATACCTATCAAGAAAGGCGTCAGGCGAGGAGAGACAATCTCTCCAATGCTTTTCACTGCTTGCTTAGAAGTATTCAAGTTCTTAGACTGGGAAGGCTTATGAGTGAGGATCAACGGCGAATATCTCAGCAACCTTCAGTTTGCAGATGACATTGTCCTATTCAGCAACAATGGGGACGAATCACAGCAAAATAATTGAGGACCTTAACCGAGAAAGTGTAAGAGTGGGGTTGAACATTGACATGCAGAAGACAAAATAATGTTCAATAGCCTGGCAAGGGAACATAAATTCAGGTTCGCCAGTCAGCCTCTAGAGTCTCTAAAGTAGTACGTTTATATAAGTCAATTACTCACAGGGGACCCTGGTTATGAGAAAGAAATTTACAGAAGAATAAAATTGGGTTGGAGCGCACACGGGAGGCATTGCAAATCCTGACTGGGAGCTTACCACTGTCGTTGAAAATAAAAGTGTACAGTCATTGCATTCTACCGGTGCTAACATATGGGGCAGAAACTTGGAGGTTAACAAAGAAGCTCGAGAACAAGTTAAGGACCGCACAAAGGCGATGGAACGAAAAATGTTAGGCCTAACGTTAAGAGACAGGAAGACAGCGGTGTGGATCAGAAAACATGCGGGAATAGCCCATATTCTAGTTGACTATAAGCGGAAAAAATGGAGCTGGGCAGGTCATGTAATGCGTAGGATGGATAACCGGTGGACCATTAGAGTCACAGAATGGATACCAAGAGAAGGGAAGCACAGTCGAGGGCGGCAGAAAACTAGGTGGGCTGATAAAGTTAGGAAATTTGCAGGCGCAAGTTGAATCAGCTAGCGCAAGACAGGGGTAATTGGAGATCACAGGGAGAGGCCTTCGTCCTGCAGTGAACATAAATATAGGCTGATGATGATGATGATAAGATGAAAGCGTCACAACGACGGCATGACGGCAGTTGTATGAAGACGACTGTGTAAGGACAACGGCGTGACGACGACTTCGTGACGAGAGTGGCATGACGCAGATAAATGACGTCTGTGGAACGACCACGAAGGCATCATAACGACGGTGTGATAACGAGTCTATGACGGCGACGGCGGGACGACGACGGCATGAAGAGAATCGGATAACGAAACCACAGTGACTGGCATAAAAAAATACCCTCTACCGCATCACGACAAAGGTATGCCAGCGAATGCCTGACGACGATATGACGACAATGGTTTGACGACGACGGCATGGTGAAAGTCACGCCGTCGGTGACGGCATCACGACCACGTGCACATACCTAGTGACTAAAACTACGAGACGATTTCGGCCAATGAGTCGGCGTAGAAGACGTGACGACGACGGCATGATGAGAGTAAGAATGACGAAGCTAGAATTACGACGATGGAACGACTGAGGCAGCATCGCGACCACGAGCATATGCCATGTGGCTCAATCTGGTACACAGTTTGGGCCACTGGGTCGGCGCAAGAGTATCGACAGACAGACAGACAGACAGACAGACAGACAGACAGACAGACAGACAGACAGACAGACAGACAGACACAGACAGACAGACAGACACAGACAGACAGACAGACAGACAGACAGACAGACACAGACAGACAGACAGACACAGACAGACACACAGACAGACAGACAGACAGACAGACAGACAGACAGACAGACAGACACAGACAGACAGACAGACAGACAGACAGACAGACAGACAGACAGACAGACAGACAGACAGACAGACAGACACAGACAGACAGACAGACAGACAGACAGACAGACAGACAGACAGACAGACAGACAGACAGACAGACAGACAGACAGACAGACAGACGGACGGACGGACGGACGGACGGACGGACGGACGGACGGACGGACGGACGGACGGATGGATGGATGGATGGATGGATGGAGTGGACTTGGCAGCACCGACAAGAGGCCCGTGCTCATCCCTACATTTTTCGTGGTGAAGGTTTCGCTGTGGTTTCACTGCCACGGCGTCGCTGCCAGCACCGCTGCGAACGCTTCTCTGGATGACAGCAGTGATACGGACACCAAGGGAACAACCAGCTTGGCCAACGATCATCAACAGCGCGTGCCAACAGCGCAGCTATTGCGTCACAGACGTGATCACGCCACATGAAGCTGCTGGACTCAGCTACATAAACCCACCTCGAGCGATAGGACGCCTCAGTGGACTTGGCGGCACCGACAAGAGGCCCATGCTCATCGCTACATTTTTCGTGGTGCAGGTTAGTGCTAAAGTCTCTGTTTACTCCATACGAGACGATGACGGAACTGCGTTGGTGCTGCCAAGTCCACATTTCTTTATTGTTATGTTTTGCGAATGCTACAATGTAGCGAAACTGCTCTTACTAACATCCGGCGACGTCGAACTAAATCCAGGACCCCACTCAGACTCAGACTCCGATACTCAGTGTAGCAATAAAATTTTGAAAAAGATCCTTAAAGAGCAGACCAAAACAAACAAAACGTTAAAAGAACTTGTCTGCAGCATGAGGAAGGTAGAAGCGACTGTTGATAGTTTACTAACATCACTTGAAAATGAAATGGCGCGGTTGAAAAATTATGAGGAAACAATACCCCAATGGGAAGAAACTCGCGGGGATACGCAAAAACAAATTGAGTAACTAACCATCAAGCTCTATGACTTAGAAAGCAGGGGTCGACGCTACAACTTAGTCATTTACGGTGTGGCTGAGCAGACGAGGATGCGAAATCACTTGAACGAATAGTGAAACATAATATCTTTAAGGAGATACTAGGCCTTGACGTAAAATCCCTCGAAAGAATCCAGAGGGTAGGCACCCGAAGCAGCGAGCGAAAGCGCCCCGTCATTGTCCGACGCTTTGACTTTACCGAAATAAACTAAAATTCTCTCCAACTGTTCTAAACTTAAAGATACATCGTTTTCTATTTCCGGGGACCTCTCGAAAAGAGTGAGAGAACTAAGAGCTCGATTATGGCAGTTTTCCGCAAACGACATAGCAAAAGGTGCAAAAGTAAAGCTAGCATTTGACAAACTGAAAGTTGACGGGAAAATATTTTCTTGGCACCCGATAAAATATGCCAGGACTGAAATAAAGCAAGGCATCCTTTCTTCCCGGAGTGACCATACCACTTCATCCACGCGCAGAGGCCGTAATAAAAATAACGCACACTGACAACACACGAAAAAAATCTTAGTTCTTTCCTTGAATGCACGAAGTATAGTAAACAAATTTGGTCAGCTAGAACATTTAATCCTTTTGTACCAACCTCACGTATTAGTAATAACTGAAACATGGCTGCATCCGGGGGTCCTGGATTCTGAAATAGTCCCCTCGTCATATAGGTTGTTTCGTAGTGATAGGGGATCAAGAGGTGGAGGGGTAGCAGTAGCAATTAAAAGCAATTTGAAATGTTTAGTATTAAATGGTATTCTGGACCATGAAAGCGTGTGGTGCAAGATTACGTATTATGATAAGTGCATAATCTTGGGGGCGTGAACAGACCACCGAATGCTGCACCTGAATATCTTGAAATGATGCACGACTATCTTTCCAAGCACACCAACACAACGTCATGAAGTACGAAGTTCGTAATCACTACTGGACATCGCATTCAGTTTTTCTTTAGATCAACTGGTTACTGAAGATACCCGGATAAATTCATCTTCATTGTCGCTCTTTCACCTAATATTTGTAAGCAGTACGCTGCAGAGATGTACAGTGTCCATAGAAGAGAGTATTTCCGATCACAAGGCGATCATCTTATTTTGCCGCGTATCAACGACTCGGCGACACAAAAAACCACTGCCCACATATGTAAAAGATTATGCGCGCGCTGACAATCCTGCCGTGTTCAGCTTCCTGCAGTCAAACTTGCCGGATTTCACTGGAATGACAGACGTGAACGAACCGTGGTCATGTTTTAAAGACATTGTTTCCTTTTGCGAAGCTAATTTTATTCCGCGAAGAAAAAAGCATATCAGCAGAGAATACCCATGGGTAACTCGACAAATAATATAGATGAAAAGAAAGATGAAACACCAGCGGAAAAAAAGGAAGGAACGCCGACACCCATGACCTTATCATTACTTTGCAACATAAAAATCGCAGAAGCCAAATCGAGTTTCCACAACATTGCTTTACCTTCGTTCATGGCGCAGAGCCGTCAGAAATTCTGACGATATTTGGCTGATAAACGAGAAATCATTTCACAAATAAAATTTCAGATGCCACTATTTCCAAACCGGAAGGTATTGCGAGGGAGCTTAACACGTTTTTCCGATCTTCGTTCCGATCCGAACACGTTTTCCGAGCTTCGTTCGGCAGTACGTCCACTCGTGCTCCAAGTGTCAACGCCGCAAGAGCCCACCTAACCAGTTAACAGGGCCGCTCCAACCATTGCCTTGTCCCTCCCGGCCTTTCGACAGTATCGGCATTGACTTGTACGGCCTTCTACCGTACACCGCGGATGGCAACCGCTGGGTTATCGTCGCCGTGGACCACCTCAAGCGCTACGCCGAAACTTCAGCGCTTCCGGCGGCCACAGCACGTGAAGTAGGCTTGTTCATCCTTCGCAACCTTGTTCTTCGACACGGTGCGCCTCGCGAGTTACTGAGTGACCATGGTCGTTCATTCCTCTCCGAAGCTGTAGAAGCCCTGCTCCGCGAATGCAACGTTGTCCATAGAACTACAAGCGCCTATCATCCGCAAACCAATGGTATGACTGAACGCTTCAATCGCGCTCTCAGCGACATGCTCGCCATGTACGTTTCCGCTGACCACACTAACTGGGAACACATCCTTCCCTTTTTGCGTATGCCTACTATAGCGCCACTCAGTCTACTACGTGATTTATTTCTTCTTTATGGTCATGAACCTTCCTCGTTTATAGACACGATTCTTTTGTATCGCGCCGACGCTTCAGAATCCACGACTCTATCCTAAGCTGCCATCTATGCCGAAGAATGTCGTCAGATCGCACGCTCACACACAGCCCAAAACCAGGCCAGCCAGAACATAGTCGAGACGCAGGCTTGTCTTTTCCATGATATTCACCTGGAACGCTGGTATGGTTCCGCGTTCCCTCGTCTACTCCCGGCCTTTCCACAAAGGTCAACTCAAAGTATGACGGCCCTTACCGGGTTTTCTGACAGACGTTCCCGGTCAACTACGTCGTTGAGTGTATTGAGCCATATACGGACCAACGGCGTCGCGGACTCGAAACTGTTCATGTCGACCGACTGAAGCCGCACTAAGACCCACCAGTGCTGCCTGTTCCATAGGTCGCCAGCAGGGCTCCTTTTTCACCGAGGATTTATTGTAACGACAAATACCGGCGCCAGCAGAAGACGAAGCAGAACACGCTTTTTGTTGTTGGTGCTCGCAGTGGCTCCGCTTGGCCATTGCCTGTTTCTGGCATTCGTAAAAAAGCCAAGCGCATCTGTCTAACCATGTCCTATCAAGAGGAAGAAGAAGAGAACAAGACTGCATGCTCTGGAGAATCATCAGATGCCAGAAGCTTCAAAGCAAAGTATGGCTGCGCAGATGGCTGCTCTCCATTACGGTCGTCGCCAAGTTCAACGTGCCACGCGCCTCTCGGTAAAGAAGCATCAACGCTCCCTGTCCTCTCCAAATATGAAATGCCTGCACCCAGCGAGCACAGACGGCCAGAAGGCAAGGAGAGCTGCGTCAGTGACCATCTGTGTTGTGTGTACGGAACTGTCATCGACCGAGAGCCAACCGCCGGTCACTCAGTTGCATCCTGCTGATGCAGGGCACCTACAAACGGCAGGACTTAAAAGCCGCAGAATAGTCCCGGTCGTTGCCGCGGACTTCAGGGACAAGAGGACGTACAAACCGAAAGCGATTATTAGTGGGCAAGGAATCAAAGCGGCTAGCATGGTTCACCGCACCGCCGGTAAGAACGATGACAAGGTGACCAAAAGGCCGACACTCGCAAAGTCGTCAAGGCTGATGCCGGGGTTCACGAACCATTTCCATTCGGCAACCAGCGAAGCTGACGGACGCACACACGACCCGCCTACAGCCTTTTGCAATTGTCATCACGGAACTAAGCAAGCCGCCGCTGTCTACCATCCTTCAGGAGAAGCCAGGAATGTTAGCCTCAGCGAAGCACTGGTCGAAGACGCGACGAGAAGGTCCCGATGCCACGGCTATCGTCGCGAGCTACGTCATACGGCCACACAGCTCTCGCTCACCGATTCGACGTCTCCATTTGTTTGGTGCGGCACCGAGTCGGAGAACGCGTTCCTCGCTGCGAAGCAAAGTCCGGAAGAAGATTCGCTGCGGGTGTCGACTGTGGGAGGAGCCTGCACATGGTTTCACATCGCCTTCATGGCACTAGTGTTGCTGAGCGCCTCACTGCTCACATTTTGCGTTTTCTACGCTGTCGGCAATATGACCCTCAACGCCAATGATCTCGCCGCAAAGAGAACTGCCTCTGACGACGCAAACATAGTGACGGTGGTTGCAGAGGACGACGCTGCAGCATTACCGAGAAACATTCACGGAAATGCAGCTTTCCTAGACTCCCGACTTTGTCTGACTGCGGCCATCCGCCGCAGCAAGCTTCGTCACCAAACTACTCCCAGCGAGAGCAGCACACTGAATGATGAAAAATAGTGGTCTTGAATGGAATGAGCGTATCTAAGGTACCGGCATTTGTGGGGGATTCTTGATATAATTAGCATATCGGTGCATCATCCGCGGAACATTTTTGAGCACGTCTAAAATTCACGCCATGGAATCACTAGCGCGCGGTGCATGCGGTGCAATATATATATATATATATATATATTCCACTCAAACCGGTAATAAAGCGCTTTTTGTTTGTTTTAACGGGGGCGCGGCGTTCTTTTACATGGTGTTAATCAGTGTTGCGGAATGGGCGCCCCCATTGCATTCCAATTCGATTCCGGGGAATTAGAACTTGCCGCAATTTTATTCCTTTAATTCCTCGAAAGGAAAAAACTGAGTCCAATCCCACTCCGGGAATGGCCAGGCAGTTCCATTCCTGTAATTCCTGGACGTAGGAAAGACGTCTTGATAGTTTTATATTATGAACGCACCATAAGGCTGATGTCATCAGACGCGTTAAGAGCTGCAGAAATGCGCAAAACATGTAACAAGGTCGAGGGAAAGTAGCTTGAGGGCATACCTGGTACAGTACAACCACCCTAATAATTCCCATAGGGGCAGTTCTGCCGCTACCTATAGTATTTGCATGGTCAGCGTGTTTTAACGGCTTGTGATGTTTTAATATTGCTTAACCTTAAATGTGTTAATGCTAAAATGACGACATAGCGCATTTTTATGTTGAGAAAAGTAGTGTTGATGGAGACCTTACATTATGGTGTCGTAATGCTTCGGCCCTGAGGGTACAATAAATAAATAAATAAATAAATAAATAAATAAATAAAAGCAACCTTTCGATGAGCAGGCACAGAGCTTCACCCAGCGATGAAGGCCGACGTTATCTTCGGCTGGCTTGCCAGCCCTTTCTCTTGTTGCCTGTCCTCACGTTCGTGCTTTCTTTTTAGGTGCCGAATCAAATTAGATGAAACTTCGACTACAGCATGTAAAGTTTCGGAGCAAAGCTTGCAGCGTGCAGCTTGTTTGTTTTCTTCACGGGTAATTTCAAAAGATTGTTTCCAATGTGCCATGTTGGCAGACTTACTGCGTGCGTGAGCCGCTGGGCGCAGGAGCCAGTGTAGCTCCTGCAATATTTTTTTTATTTGCAATAGAAGGCTGGAAAGGAGGGTGGGGGTGATAGCGCAGAAAGCCGAGGGGATGCTTCGAAGCATTGTCTAGCACTCACAGTATGAGAAACCATTGGGTTTCTCTAGCCGGCAACAGGCGCCAGCGCGGCGGCGGTGCCACCCAGACTTCCCCTCCCCTTCCCCCACTCTAGAACAGAGCTCACTAGAATAGAGCGAACGTGGGTTGTGTTCGGCGCGAATCGTCGCGTCGGGGCTCGGGGAGGCGCCGCTGTGGCCGCACCACAGTCACGTGGGCTCTCCTGCTTCGGCTGGCTTGCCGAACTAATGCTTTCAAAAGTTTATTCTGGCTCTCTCTCTCTCTCTGTACTCAGGGAGAGGGCGTACAGTTCATCGTGTACGACTGTGCGCTGCGCTGACCGGCAGACCTTTGTCGACAGAGTTTCGGGCACAAGTGTCTGTTGTCCAGACAGGGGGGACAGTATTGCAAAAGGATTGAGCGGGGGGGGGGGGGGGTACAAGTACGAGGTGAGACGACGTGCAAGCTGGTATGCGAAAGCCTGAAGTGAACACAAGCATCGCTCCAGCGTCAATACGCACCACAACTTAGAGCAGCGCTTTTTCGAATATGCGTCCGAGTCGTCGACGGCGACAGAAGCACGAACAAAAAGTGAAGGAGCGGGGGGGGGGGGGGGGGTGACAGGTGGGAAGACAGCAGGGGGGGGAGGGGGCGAAGGCGTAAGGGGGAGGGGGGAGAATGCCGCCGCCGTAGTTCCGCACGATGGATACCAACGCATAGAACCGCGGTTACGCAAAGAATCGAGACAAAATTCCGAGCAACTCAGTCTATAAGGACAGAAATGTGGTAGGCGCGTTGCTTCTAAATGTACCATATCAGCCAAGCCATTTTAAAAATACTGCTTTATTGTTAAATTCAAGGCTCTGACTTACTAATGTTTGAATGTGGGCTGGTTGGTTCTTCGGCGTATTTTGACAATAAACAGCGCGTAGACGAAACAGCGTTCTATTTTCACAAAAACACATGATTCCATTCCGGGCAAAAGGCGATTAATTCTATTCCCATTCCATTCCTCCAAGCGTTGACGCCATTCCATTCCGGGTCGCGAAAATGTGGAATTATTCCGGAGTCATTCTAATTCTGGAGTGGTAACTCCGCAACACTGGTGTGAACCACTTCCCCTTAACCTGCACAGCGTCTTTTATATGGGGGGTACTAAGAGGAATGTCTGCGATTTTGCCCCTAAGTACCGCATATGGTTCACACTTGGAAAGTCTGAAGAGTTAAATAGAAAAGGAAAGGCAGAAATGTTAACAAGGTTGGAGCTAGTTTGCTACCCTACAATGGGGGAAGGGGAAACAGGCGGAAAAGGAAAGGAAGAACAAGTGATGCGCGCGCGGACACATAACGGCGTTCACTACCCAATCAGAGACGGTCGTGGAGTTCAGTCGTCTTCAGAAAGTACAGCAACGCTCTCGTGGCTCGTTTAGCACCATTGATGGTCGAGGCCGTGGTCCCAGTATGTTTTTAAGGGAAACTGTATAGGCTCACTTGTGTTGGGGTCAGTGTACGCGGATGCGGCATCATCATCATCAGCATTCGCTCGAGCATCGTCGTCTTCTTCCGCAGCTGGCTCGTTGGCGCCCCTCGGGTTGCGCTCGTGCTCGTGCTCGGCACCCCCTGCCGAAACAGAGGCTCGGCGACAGCGACGGTCAGCTGACCCTGCCCTGAGTTAAAAGAGCGCGATGCCCAAGCTAAACGACAGAGAGTGGCGACATATCCTGAGGCCAGGCAACGCGACGTCCAAGCTAAACGTCACATAAAGGCAGCGGACCTTAAGCCATATAGGCGGACAGTTTTCATTTTACCTTCATTTTCGCGAGGGGAAGGGAGGGTGGGGGCCCGACCAGCTTTCTGAAATCTACCCATGTATATATATTGTGGGCATTTATTGTGCACTTCTTCATCATCCGTACATTATCATCATCATGCGTGTGCCCTTCACCTTCATCGCGCGTGAGGGCGCATCATCAGCGTGGACTGTGCTGTTCATGCCGGTTGAGGACGCCGCCCTCCTTCGCCGTTTCGTCTCTCGGGCTCAATAAAGGTCCGCCCTTGCTGTGAGGATAAAATATGTATATGTGACGTCACAATATAATAGGTATATACAGGGTGTTTTAGCGAACACTTTCAAAATTTATTTAAGATTGCCTGTTTCAGATAGCCCAATTCTAGTTAATGAGCCGGTGTACTCGAAGTGGCGGACATTACTTGCACAAAAAATTGAAATGCACAATCGACTAATTAACAAGAATTTAGTAATTAAGCTTTTAACTAATTACCTGATGGCCCATATTGCAATTTACAAATTGTAACCGTAGAGTTCGCAAGGCGGATCCACTTAGAATTAATTCTCAGGATCACACCAGTTTCGAGATAATAATTCCCAAACTTTGCAGAGAAATGCATTGGCGTTCCAGTTTATTTTGAGCTTCAACGCAAAAAGCGACGTTTTGTTAAGAACCTAACTGGAACGCTAATGCATTTCTCCGCAAAGTTCGGGAATTAATATCTCGAAACTGGTGTCATCCCGAGAATTCGTTCCAAGTGGATCCGCCTTGCGAACTCCACGGCTACAATTTGTAAATTGCAATAAGGGCCATCAGGTAATTAGTTGAAAACTTAATGAATTTCTGTCAATTATTAAAATATGCATTTCAATTTCGTGTGGAAGTAATGTCCGCCTCGTCGAGTAGACGAGCTCATGAACTAGAATTGTGCTATCTGCCGCAGGCAACTTTTGTGAATATTTCAAAGTGTTCGCTAAAACACCCTGTATATATATATATATATATATATATATATATATATATATATATATATACCTATTCCTAACAATTTTCTATTTCTCGCTTTATGGCGAAAGCAATGATATCGACACTTCAGGCGAATGTTTCCTGTTATCGTCGCCGTGATGTTCCGTATTAAATCCAAACGCCATATACAAGAGCGACCTGTGGGTGCGCCAAAAAGCACGTAATAGTGCGCCGAAAAGGATGGAGGTTTGATGGACATTATCTTCCTACGCGCTCCATATTCGTATTAGTTATAGGTCACATAATCACACGCGAATGGAAGGAGAGTACGCGTCTTCTCCTCTAGCCCTGCCGCAGCTGTGCATGACTGTGCGCGGCTGACGCTTATGCAGCCCGCGTACCATATCTAATTGTTGGTAATCATTGGTGGGTGCCATAATAAAGGGCTACCAGGGATGGCAGCTAACTTCATGTGTGCTGTCTTCCTTGTCAGGCTGTCTTTCCGCGCCCCTATTGTTACAGAGTCAAAAGACAGAGGTCATTGCAGATCACTGTCAAAGGACGTCTGTAGTGGACATAAAAATAATAGATAATGATGATGCATCTAATTTTCGTAGTTGCGGTGAATCGCCCGGCTGCACGAACCGTTCGCCTCCGCTGTCGGCGTTCTTCATAATGCTTGCGTTGTGAAAGCGAGTGCTCGAGGTCATCCAGTGAGGTATATACAGGTTCACATGGTCCGTGCTTTACACTATGCTTACTATTTCAATTTTAGGTGAATGTTTACCACAATTTATATGGCCACAATAACTAACGTATCGACTCGTGTAAGGGCCGCACTTTTCTGTCGTGATTTTCACGGGCCTTTGATGGGACCAGGCCATTTGACCTCATTTTTCCAACTACAAGTATGAAATCCGCCGTAAACATCCGCGATCGCCTGCTCTCGACATCCAGTAGCGACATGCGAAAGTACCCTGTGCGCGACAATTCGCTGTTGAGCCCGATCGGAATCAGTGCACGGAACGCGATTGCTTTTCGGTTGGATGTCTTTTTCTTTTAATATTGGCTGTCAAGTTGTGGGTGCGGCCCTTACACGGCTGCGATCCTTATACTGATTTACACGGTAAGAATCTTCGTGTAATTGTCTTCTACTTCGCTATCACTAATACTTATTCGGCAAAACTGCACTTTTTTTAAATGCGAAGCATTTCTTGGCGAACATTTTACACTTTGACAGTATCTATCTATCTATCTCTCTAGCCGCCTACGTCTTGGTGCTCTCACGCTCGTATCGTTAACTTGGTATGTACCAAAATTGGCATTGTATGACAAGAGGGTATGACGAACATAACTGATAGGTCATGACATGAATCTCACGACATGCGTGTCATGTAGGTCATGAAACAGCCGCCTACGTCTTGGTGCTGTCATGGTCATTTCGTTAACTTGGTAGGTACGAAAATTGACATATTATGAAAAGAGTATATGGCAAACATAAATTATAGGTAATCACATGAATGCCATGACATTCGTGTCATGCAGGCCATGAAAGAGCCGCCTAAAATGATAATGAACCAGAGCAAAAAGATAATCAAAAACCATTCGAATGGGTTCGGACGTGGGTACCAAGTGAAGGAAACACTAAAGGATTATGGCAGAAGTCATAGTCATGAGCAAGACTCATCAAAAATGGCATAACTCAGCAAAGGTGACAATGACTCAGCGAAAAAATATTAACACTTAAAAACCCCTGAAATGGGTTCGGGCGTGGGTACTAAGTGAAGGAGACACTAAAGGAAGATGGTACAAGTTATAGTTGTGAGCATGACTCAGAAAAAAGGCAACGACTCAGCTAAAAAATATTAACAATCAAAATCCACTGAAATGGGTTCGAACGCGCGTACTAAGTGAAGGAAACACTAAAGGATTATGGTAGAAATCAGTCATGAGCAAGACTCATCAAAAATGGCATGACTCAGCAAAGGTGACAATGACTCAGCGAAAAAAGATTAACACTCAAAAACCCCTGAAATGGGTTCTGACGCGGGTACTAAGTGAAGGAGACACTAACGGAAGATGGTAGAAATCATCGTCATGAGCATGACTCATCAAAAATGGTATGACTCAGCAAAGGTGAGAATGACTCTACGAAAAAAAGATTACCAATAAAAAACTCCTGAAATGGGTTCGGACGTGGGTACTATGTGAAGGAAACAATAAAGGATGATGGTATAAATCATAGTCATGAGCATGACTCAACAAAAATGACAATGACCCAGCGAATAAACGTTAACACTCAAAAACCACTAGAATGAGTTCGGACGTGGGAAAAGTGAAGGAAACACTAAAGGAAGATGGTAGAAGTCATAGTCATGAGATGAATCAGCAAAAATGGCAATGACCCAGGGAAAAAAGGTTAACACTCAAAAGCCACTGGAATTGATTTGGACGTGGGTATTAATTGAATTAAATACTAATGGATGATGGTTGAAGTTATAGTCATGAGCATGACTCAGCAAAAATAAGAATGACTTAGCGAAATAAGATGAACACTCAAAATCCACTGAAATGGCTTCGGACGTGCGTGCAACAAATGTTGAAGTGAGGAAACGCGGAAGAGGTAGGCATTGCTGTGCTTCTAATGCGCTTGTCTTCCTATTGTCAGGGTTTGCCGAAATAACGCTAAAGTATAAATTAAAAGCGCTGCACGACCGCACCAACAATGGTGCCGTAAGCTTTTAGCCACAACAAAAGTGAAAATGTAGAGGCAACGCAAGAGAATCCTCAAATTATGTGGGTAGCAGAACTCCGGTAATGACACTTTAGGGGCTGGGGGGCGGAGGTATGCTAAGGATCGCCGCCCCCCCCCCCCCCCCCCCCAGGGAAAGTTCCAAAGGGGGCTCAAGCCCCGGAGCCCCTTTAGCAGTGCAGTACTTGCAGCACTTTTGCATTGAAGTCGCCCATGACTACAGTATACTGAGTTTGCACCTTTCTCATTGCTAATTCAACATCTTCATAAAACTGTTCTATTTCTTCATCATCGTGACTGGAGGTTGGGGCGTGGGCTTATACTACCTTCATTTTGTAACTCCTATTCAGCTTTATTACGACGACTGCTACTCTCTCATTAATGCTGTAGAATTCATCAATGTTTCCCGCTATGTTGTTATGGAATAGAAATCCTACCCCGGATTCTCTCTTATCTGGAAGACCTTTGTAGCAGAGGACCTGGCCGTTAGTCAGCACTGTGTAAGCCTCACCAGTTCTTCTAACCTCACTAAAGCCAATAATATCCCAGGCAATGCCTGATAATTCCTCAAATAGTCCTGCTAAGCTAGCCTCACTCGAGAGGGTGCGCGTGTTGAACTTTGCCAGGTTCAGTTTCCATTGGCGGCCTGTCCGCCAATGCAAAAGTGGGGAAAAAGCAGGTTGGTGACCAAGCAATTGGCAACTACGGCATCGATTCTAGGAATGCAAAAGGAGAGATGTTGGTAGAATTCGCGGAAAGGAAAAGGCTCCGAATAATGAATACATTCTTGAGGAAGCGCAGCAACAGGAAGTGGACCTGGAAAAGCCCCAATGGAGAAGCAAGGAATGAAATAGATTTCATACTCTCTGCCGATCCAAGCATAGTGCAGAATGTAGAAGTGTTAGGTAAGGTAAAGTGCAGTGAGCGTAGGTTAGTGAGGTCTAGCATTTTTCTTAATTTGAAGAGAGAAAGAGTGAAATTAGTGAAGAGGAAACAGACCAACCTAGACGCAGTAAGGGTAAAAACAGACCAATTCAGGCTGGCGCTCGCAAACAAATATGCAGCTTTAGAAAAGGAGTGAGTGAGTACGAACTTTATTGAGGTCCCGAGGAGAAAGAATTAAAGCGGGGCCGGAGGCCCCGCCAATCAATCCGGTGGCTCCGCCCAGGTCGGGGCCGGTAGACAGAGTCCTTCGGCGACGGCCCGGGCCCTCTGGACAGCCTTGAGCTGAGCGATGAGCTCTGTACTTCTGAGCGCTGAGTCCCAGGAGGACTGGTTAGGAAAGACCGTGCCCGCGTTGGCAGGGCACAGCCAGAGCATGTGTTCGAAGTTATTGTATTCGTGGCCGCAGTGTGGGCATGCAGTAGGAAGGTCAGGATTGATCCTGCTTAGTGTTGTTGGTGTGATGTATGTCCTAGTCTGCAACTGTCTGTAAGTGACGGCCTGTGCTTTTTTGAGGTTTTGGTGAGGAGGAGGAAAAATTCTTCGTGCTAACCTATGATTTGAAGTGATATCGTGGTATGATACAAGCGGGTCTTTGTTGTCTAAATCCCTCCAGGCTGGGTTGAAGCGAGGAGGCGGACCGCAGACGCGGAATGTGAGTTCTCGCGACAGTTGGTGTGCCCGCTCGTTCGGATTACAGTCAGGAGGTACGGGATTGTTGCCCATCTGGGCCAGGAACCATGTGATGTGTGGGGAGGTGAGGCTGTCTCCTCCGGTTTCTTCGAAGATTTTGTTGACCACCGTTGCTGCTTTCCTAGAGACGAGGGCCACCGAGAAGGTTCTGATGGCTGTTCTTGAGTCCGAGTAAATGACGGAGGCTTCTTTGCAGCTTCGAAGGGCCACCGCGATGGCCATTTCTTCTGCTTCGTGAGTCAAGTTGGTAACCACCGTGGCTGCGTTGACGAGTGATCCATGGGCGTCCACCACAGAGACCGCGTATGCGCCTCGATTCCAATATCTGGCCGCGTCAACGAAGAGGACTTGCGTTTCATTACAATTAATGTTGTCAAGGATTGCCTTCGCTCTCGCTTTTCTCCGCCTTCGTTGTGGATCGGGTGTATGTTTCTTGGGATTGCATCAACGGTTATTGACCTCTTGGCATTTGTGCATAGTTGCGACCTCTCTGGTGGCATGAAGAGGGGCTGTATGTCTGCTTCTAGTAATATTTCGATGTCCACCTTTGTGAGTGAGAGCCGACTAATTTGGGCGTTTCGCTGTGCTTCAAAGAGTTCTGTTGCCGTGTTGTGTAGCCCCAATTGGAGGAGTCGTTCCGTGCTAGTGTTTCATAGGGAGGCTTAGGACCTTTTTCAATCCTGTTCTGATTAGTGTGTCAATTTTGTTCAGCGCCGTCTTCTCCAGTTGAGGAAGGGAGCGGCGTAGGTTACGTGGCTGATGACGAAGGCGTGAAATGCTTTCATGCGGATGTCCTCTTTCTGTCCGTCCCTTTTGCTAGCGACCCGTGTATGACCCTGGTGAAGTTGTGGGTGCTCTTTGTGATGCGTTTTAGTGCCTCCGCGTTGTCATTGCTGTAAGCCCCAATGACCATGCCCAGGACCTTTATTGTGTTACACCTGGGGATGTTTCCTCCGTCCCTGGTGTGTAGGTGAACGGGGAGGAAGCTAAGGGGCTGTTCTCTGCCTGGGGCCTTGTTTGCACAGGAGGAGCTCTGATTTGCTGGGGGAGAGCTTCAGTCCCGTGTTTGTAAGGAAGCTTTAGAACAGGAAGAAGAAGATAACATAGAGATAATGAATGAAACCGTAACTAGGTTGGTCTCAGAAGCAGCAATTGAGGTGGGAGGTAAGGCACCAAGGCAACCAGTAGGTAAGCTCTCCCAGGAAAGAAAGGCCCCAATAAACAAACGGCAAAACATGAGTGTCCAACTCAAGAGATCAGATAGAATTTGCTGAACTGTCAAAACTTATCAAGAAGAAGAAAGTAAGGGATATTCGAAATTATAACGTGGGAAAGATTGAGGAAGCCGTAGAATATGGACGCAGCATTAAATCAGTAAGAAGAAAGCTTGGCATAGAACAAGGCAAGATGTTTGCACTGAAAGATAAGCATGGTAATATCATCAGCAATTTTGATGACATAGTAAAAGCAGCGGAAGAATTCTATACTGACCTGCACAGTGCCCAAAACAGCCAAGCTACTTTCACTCGAAATAGTGATGAACCGGATACAGGGGCTCCTTCTATAACTAGCGATGAAGTTAGAAGGGCCTTGAAAGACATGACCAGGGGAAAAGCTGCTGGAGAAGATGGAATAACAGTAGATTTAATCAAAGGTGGAGGATATATCATGCTTGAAAAGCTTGCGGCCCGTTATACACAATGCCTCACAACTTCAAGTGTACCAGAGAGCTGGAAGGACGTCAAAATTATACTTATCCATAAGAAGGGGGACGTTAAAAAATTGAAGAATTGCAGACCCATTAGCTTGCTTTCAGTATTGTATAAAATATTCACCAAGATAATTTCCGATAGAATCAGGGCAACACTTGACTTCAGCCAACCAAGAGAACAGGCTGGCTTCAGGAAGGGATATTCTACAATGGATCATATCCACGGCATCAATCAGGTAATCGAGAAATCTGCGGAATATCATCAACCTCTCTATATGGCTTTCATAGATTATGAAAAGGCATTTGATTCAGTAGAGATACCAGCAGTCATAGAGGCATTGCGTAATCAAGGGTACAGGAGGCATACGTGGATATCTTAGCAAACATCTACAAGGATTCCACAGCTATCTTGGTTCTCCACAAGAAAAAGTAGAAAGATACCTATCGAGAAAGGGGTGAGGCAAGGAGACACAATCTCTCCAATGCTATTGCATGACTGCATGCTTAGAAGAAGTATTCAAGCTCTTAGACTGGGAAGGCTTAGGAGTGAGGATCAACGGCGAATATCTAAGCAACCTTCGGTTTGCAGATGACATTGTCCTATTCAGCAACAATGGAGACAAATTACAACAAATGATTGAGGACCTTAATCGAGAAAATGTAAGAAATGGGTTGACGATGAATATGCAGAAGACAAAGATAATGTTCAATAGCCTGGCAAGGAAACAAGAATTGAGGATCGCCAGTCAGCCTCTAGAGTCTGGAAAGGAGTACGTTTATCTAGGTCAATTACTCACAGGGGACCCTGATCATGAGAAAGAAATTTGCAGAAGAATAAAATTGGGTTGGAGTGCATACGGCAGGCATTGCCAAATCCTGACTAGGAGCTTACCAATGTCGTTGAAAAGAAAAGTGTACAATCATTGCATTCTACCGGTGCCAACATATGGGGAAGAAAATTGGAGGTTAACAAAGAAGCTCGAGAACAAGTTAAGGACCGTACAAAGAGCGATGGAGCGAAAAATCTTAGGAGTAACGTTAAGAGACAGGAAGAGAGCGGTGTGGATCAGAGAACAAACGGGGATAGCCGATATTCTAGTTGACATTAAGTGGAAAAAATGGAGCTGGGCAGGCCGTGTAATGCGTAGGATGGATAACCGGTGGACCATTAGAGTTACAGAATAGATACCAAGAGAAAGGAAGCGCAGTCGAGGACGGCAGAAAACTAGGTGGGATGATGAAGTTAGGAAATTTGCAGGCGCAAGTTGGAATACGCTAGCGCAAGACAGGGGTAATTGGAGATCGCAGGGAGAGGCCTTCATCCTGCAGTGGACCTAAATATAGGCTGATGATGACGACTTGCAGCACGTACATGAGACGGGAAAATAAGAACACTTTGCACACTTCATCACGACTGAACATTGACAAATTCCTCCCTCGCCATGAATTCACCTTACTTCGTATTTTTCCAACTTCTCCCGACCAGTGACTGTCGCTATTTCTATACTGTGAGAGAGGTACACCTAAATAGCGCAGATTTTTTTCCATTGAAATCCTGCGTAGTGTGATGGCATTGTGGCCCATAGTCCAAATAAAAAACCTGCACTTTTTACGAAGTTAATGCTAGCACCAGAAGCTGCACAAAATTCTTCTGTAATTGCAAGAGCAGTCTTTCTTTTTATCAGTAAAAATGAAGGCCATGTCGTAATCATATGCAAGAACCCGAATCTCATTCAACGGCAGTTTAAACCCTTGCAGATTTTGTTCTTTCAGAATGTTCACATGAAGTGCCTCTAAATACAGGCAGAACAGTAGAGGTGACAAAGGGCACCCCTGTCTTACTGATGATAAAAGGCTAATCGGACCGGAGAGAGAACCATTCACTATCAGCCTCGTTGAGCCATTGCATAACATGTTCTGACACCTTTAAGGAGCTGGGATGCGATATTTATATGCTCTAGTACACTAAACAGGAACGAGCGATTCACCCTGTCGAACGCCTAAGACAGATATAGCTATACCATTGCTATCTGTCCATTCCCCTCAGCTACACACTCTAGCACCGATCTCGCAACATGAATGTTGGTCCATAGGCGTATCTACCGGGGGCGCAGAGTGGGCACTTGCCCCCCCCCCCACTTTTGACAGTGGGGGGGGGGGGGCAACGCATGCCATTTGCCCCCCCCCCCCACTTTCGAAAGCGGGCACTTTCGGCTACACACTGGAAATTCCAACAAAACTACAGCTGAAGATAAATTTTATTTCTTAATAGAGTCACCACGTTAATAATGCTTTTCTTTACTACTGATCCCCGGTTTGGGCAGCGAGTATTGTGCCTCCTCATGACGCGCTGTAGTGGGCGACGTGCGAGATTCGCCATACACGCTTGCATTGCGCAGAAGTCCTGGCGCTGGACAGTTCCCGCAGTTACATATTACTGCCTAAGCATACTTGAAAAAACAAAACAATCGGCTTGATATATTTAACCTTCGGGCGAGGGGAGAGGTCCGGATAAAGTATTTTAATCAGCCACGCCCAACGATGGGTGTGCCTTACTGCATGAACTGGTTGGATTATCAAATGCTGGTCCAATTGAATCTGCGTCAACAGATAGTCTACGTAGCGTTCCAGTATAAATATATATCTTATCACCATCAAAAATCTAGTCAAACCACTTACAGGTGTAACTGCCGAATTTCTTTGTGTAATCACGACTTATCGTATATTTATTTATTTATTTATTTATTTATTATTTATTATTTATTTATTATTGCGATAGCAATTACATGGACACTTCCACCGCATTTCTGCCGTCGGCGTCGCCGTCGTCGTCGCCGTCGCCGTGAGGTTCCGTATAAAATCTTCGCCGCGCGCCGTATGCCCGAGCGGAAGCGGGGACGCACGCTGTCACGGAGAGCGAACGCACTCAATCTTCCACGCGCAAGCAAGGAAGCGGGAAGCGAGCGCCGGAGGGAGCGGAGGGGGGGGGGGCGCATTTCTACTCTGCCAACAACCGCGCTCGTCGCTCGCTCGCACCGTCTCTTATCTCCACACGGCTCTGTCTGACCTTTATGCGCCGCTCAGTTTCCGTTGAAGCGATAGACCGCACGTACCTTCGCTCGCTGCGGCGTATATGCGCTTGCTGCCAGCGTTTTGTTGGCGCTGAGCCGTGCTCCCTCAAGGGCTGCAGAAGATAGCGCCAACCTTTCCCTTTCCCTCAAGAACCACTTATCATCATCAGCGTTTTGACAGTCGTTGTCTCCAGTCATTCAGTGTGATCTATTCATGTTTGTTTGTGCGCGCTCACACCACAGTTAGTAATAGTCGGGCCACATTTTCCAACGCACGCTACACATGCGATGCTGCCCGGATCGGCAGTGCAGCGCTACAGGTGTGTCCCTTCGCACGCGCTGCCCACGGGCAGCGCTTCTCATAAACACCACCGTTTCACACGCGCCTTCTCGTGGTCATCGAGTCTCTCTTCATGTCGGTCTACTTACGCTGCATCACACCTGCTTACTTAATCAGCTCATGTTTACTACAATTCATATTGCTACCAAAGCCGCTCACCTTACTTCGTATGACATTGCTGTGTTGCTATCGCATTCATTGCTTCGCCCTTAGGGTGAAACTGTGACATTTTTTATTTATTTATTTATTTATTTATTTATTTATTTATTTATTTATTTATTTATTTATTTATTTATTTATTTATTTATTATTTATTATACCTCAAAGGTCCCAGAACGGGACATTACATGAGAGGTGGGCACGTAGAAAAATGGCGGGACAGGTTAGGTGGCGTGACTTGAAGGATGGTTTTCAATATCAGTTTTGAAACGGGAGATGTCGGGAATGAGGGCGATGTCAGAAGAAAGGGTGCTCCATTCTCGGGCTGAGTGCAGAAAAAAGCACGCTGATACGTGGTGGAATGGGCGCGTGGTAGATACACAGTATTGGGATGCGTATGGCGGGAGAAACGATGCGCTGGAATGGTGATTTGGTTACCTATGGGCAGCGAATGAAAGAACCTAAAAATTAAAAACGACGAGCACTTTTGCGGCGGGAGGTGAACGAGAGAAGACACAACCAGGATTTTAAGGCTGAGACACTTGTATTATAGGAGTAGTCAGAGAGAATGAACCTGGCCGCACGGTTCTGAACCGATTCAAGGGAATGAATTATATTAATCTGGTGGTTGTCATAGATAGCACTGGCATATTCTAGTTTAGAACGGATTAGGGTTTTATATGCAAGTTCATTTATTCATGATACCTCAAAGGTCCCAGAACGGCACATTACATGAGGGTCTGCGAGGTGGTATGTTCGTGAAAGTGACCTTGGTCGAACGTGCAGAGCCACTTCAGTTCCAATAGAACATTAACTGATTTTTTCTAAAGGCCTTTGTCACTACTGCTTTTATCGATTTAATTTTCAGGCCGTTTCTGAATAAGAGCTACCCTACTACTTGTTTCCCGGCAGGAGCAAAAACAGCACATATTTTATATTTTGAAGAAATGAAGACAACTTTATTGTGACGTGTTCCGAAAATTTGAACTGCGGTGGTTGCTTACGTACTCGAAAAACCGCTACTGAATACTCGCTTTCCCCCAGTTTTTATGCTTTATACACGTCATTTAGTTGTTGATCCCGGTATTCTCAGTAAACTATGCGGGACACGGCGTTAATATTTATTCGAAGTACGAAACAATATCCTGAGTGACGAGCGATAAATGTTTTTTCTGTGTAGGATTCATTGCAAGCCTTTGTAGAAAGTTACATATTGACGTGTTCTAGGGTGCCATACCGCCGCTTTCCCCGACTCCTAAAACAATTGCATGAGATATGCACTTTAAATTTCATGAAAATAGGGAGAATTTTAAGCGCAGTTGGTTGCGAAAATCTCACTTTCCTAGTTTAAATGCAAGTGTTGCAGATAATTACTAAACCCTTGTTTTCCCATTTGTTCCCGTGCATCATATATACGGGATGTGTATAGGCTGCTTCTTCGGTGTCCTCGGTGAGCTACACAAGGCATCTTGTTTATATCTGGGGATAATGAAATTTTCTCACTAAGTAAGATGTGTATTGATGAATTACTGTCTCTTTTAAGTTTACAGCAATAATTGCTTCAAAGCATTACACGGGGACAAGGTTTAAAACGTAACACTAATATACGGGTAACTTCTCAAGGTATGTGATGTAATTACAGGAAACTAAAACATTTAGTGCAACAATTCGAGAAAAAAAAAACAGCTCCACTAAAAATCGGGTTGCAATTCACCAAGTTCGCACACCTCTGCCGTCTTTCTTTCTTTTGAGTATTGAGAGTAATTTGTGTTGATTGTACTTCGTTCTGTATAACCTCGACAGTACTACTACCTTAACTAGCGATACATTTATTCTGTAGACTTAAACACTAAGCAAAATTCTTTAATTAGTAAAATTGACTGCAACAAATACGCATTTTTTGTGAGCTGCACTGCTGCTACTGGTTTGGATCAGGGACCTCTGGGCACTCAATGCCATTTGTCCCTGCATCACATATAGATTTTATAGCGACAAGGAATAAATGCAAATTCAAATAATTTTTCGGGCCTCGATGGTTCACCATGTACATGTGATTGAGCAATAGGTCTATATGTCTGTTACCTGAGAGAAAAATACCTGACAGATGCATTTCCAGGCTTTTTCACTTATTATAATAGTAATTATATATATATATATATATATATATATATATATACATTTATGGAGAGAGAGAGAGAGAGAGTCAGATCTGCGGTTTGCCCCCCCCACTTGAGAAATAGTTGGTACGCATCTGTGTTGGTCTGAATGGGCCGATGCCCGTTCAGACCAACGACTTGTAAACGGTTAGCTAATACTTTTGCAAGAATTTTGTAAACCACATTGCATAAGGAAATAGGCCGATATCCGTCCACTTCTTCCAGTTTAGTTTCATCATTGCCTTTGGCTATGAGTACAGTGTGCCCTTCATACATTGTGGCCGGTAGGTACCTTCCAAGGCCTCACGATACACCTGAAGTAATAATGGTGACAAGAAGCAACGAAAACACTAATAAAATTCGGCAGTAAGTCCGTCCAGGCCGGGCGTCTTGCCTTTCGCTAAGGAATCTATACATGCAGTTACCTCAATGATATGAATGTTATTATTTGTGTAATCATGATCATCCTGATTTAACTGGGGCAGCACCGATACAAATTTGGTGGCAGACGCACCTGTATCGAATGGCTTATGGCTTCGAAATAATTTTTGATAATGTTCAAAAACGCTTTAGTTATTGAGTCGGCTCATTAACAATGATTGCGTCATACTCTATATCTAGTATTTGTTTCGACAGCGCGTGTCGGCGCTTATCACCTAGGGACTTACTGCAAGGTTGTTCTTCCAGAAAACGCTGCGCTCGCGCACGCACTAGTGCTCTGTATTTTTCTGTGCACAAAGCCTGTAACTGCGCCTTGGTATTATAAATATCATCAATATATTGACCCGGATGCAGACATTCGAGCTTATGTAATTCACTTAGAAGTGAATACACTGCTTTGTAATTAGTCTTGTTTTCAAAGGCTAATATTGATGATCCTTTGACCGCTATCATTTTAACTTCCGGTTTGAATAATTCTCACACAGCAAACAGAGGCAAGTCCCTGCGGTATGACAGGTGAGCTATAAGCTCAGTACCAGGCTTTAGGAAGCACTCACGTGAAAGTAATTGGTTATTAAATTTCCACAAATCCCAGCGCATACGCCGGCATTGGTATCGACGGCTACTAGGGTATGAAGGTCATACCAAAAGATGCTGAGACTAGGCAATGGTCACTAAAGAACACAGGATGCACAGTGTAACCGTAAATAAGAGATAGCGCGTTAAGCGAAACGTAAATTCTATCAAGC
The DNA here is from genome assembly GCF_013339745.2 of Dermacentor silvarum. Classification (NCBI taxonomy): domain Eukaryota; kingdom Metazoa; phylum Arthropoda; class Arachnida; order Ixodida; family Ixodidae; genus Dermacentor; species Dermacentor silvarum. The sequence goes on from NC_051155.1 coordinate 53,019,024, forward strand.
CTTGCATGCGAGGTACCTTCGAAATGCGTGTAACGACATCTCGCCTTTTCATTTTCCCCGATGTCCACAAGCTGATAATCACACATCAGGCGTTGCAACGCGTCACTACTCGGATCACGTCTCAGCTTCAATGACGTACGATCATGCGCATTGCATACACAATTGAAGTCTCCAAAAAGGACCAATGCACGATCAGTAGACACATTATGTTTTAGAGATAAAAGAAACACTCTCGTTCACGTAGCTTGTTCGGGGCGTAAACACCGACGCTTGCAGAGCGTCCATTTATGGGATCCATAGGGTTGCATTGTACTGACGATTGTAACACAACTTCCTTTGCAAGAGAGAAAGAGAGAATGAGAGCGAGAGAGAGAGAAAGAAAGAAAGAGGAAAAGAAAGAAAGAGAGACAGATAAAGAAAGAGAGAGTGATAAAGAAAGGAAGAGATAGAGATAACCTAGCTATAACCAAGAGGCGCAATCCATCGACCAGATTCGCTGTGTCTTGAGCTTTGCGCAACCTAGTGCAAGCGTTCGCCTTTTTTTCGTTTCTTTCATGAAATTTATTACATATTGCAACGGCATCAGCCGGGCAAGAAGAAGAGGAGGAAGACAGTTAGCTGGCGCAACCTCTGGATACCATCTTTACTTCACCATCAACCTCGTCCTTTAAATAAAGCCGGTCCAACATTAACCGTAACAGCTTTGTGGTGGAGGTGCGGGGTACTTCGACCAAAGACGACGGAGCTGCTGCAGAAAGTGCCACGCCAAAGCCGACGCCTCGCTCGACTGCCTCCGACCCCACTTGATACCCCGATGTCTCACAGCGGCGACCAACAGCCTTCTCTGGCTGCTCCAGTGCGAACAACCGGTGCCTGGGTGCATCAGATGGAAGCCTGGCCTTTTTCAGGAAAATTCGGCGAGGACGTGGAGGACTGGCTCACCCACTACAAGCGTGTGAGCAAGTTCAACGGCTGGAACTCCACGGCTCAGCTCGACAATATCGTTCTGTTCCTCAAAGACACTGCGATAGTGTGGTTCGAGAACCATGAAGATACCTTCACAACGTGGGACAGCTTCGTTTCTGACCTCACAGAGTGCTTTGGCGATTCCACCACGAAAAGGAAGCGGGCGGAGCAGACATTGCTTCAGCGCGCTCAAGTCCCAGGTGAGACCTGTAATACGTACATAGAGGCGATCCTGAAGCTTTGCAAAACGGTCAATTCTCGAATGTCCGAAGAGAACAAAGTTGGACACCTTCTCAAAGGCATAGCCGAGTATGCTTACAATTATTTAATCGGAAAGGAGTCTTGCCTCGGTCGTGGTCCTCATCAAGCATTGCCGCACATTTGAGGCCTTGAAGCTGCGCCGTATCACGCCAAAATTCGGCAGGTTAGCGAATGTCACACGGTCGCAAGCGTTGACGATAACGACAACTACAGTTTTCAATTTGACCTTGCGGCAACTATAAAGTAAATTGTCCGCGAAGAACTTGAACGACACACCAAAGGGGCGGATGTCGAACGCTTGGTTGCGCTTCCAACCAACCTCAAGAACATGCATCTGCTGTGTCCGCATTGTCTGTCATGCCAGGCGTTGCAGACTGTCGAGTCGATCAGCTGCGACACCATCGACGTTCCTTTTCCGACGACATGTCGCACGATCAACGCAGTCGTCGTGCTACCACCAAGAATCGGCATTCGGAAGACCGCGTTTATTATCCGCAGAGTCCCAGGGTTCACCCCGAGGCTTACAATGTTTGTCGCGCATCGCCTGTGTGTTACAGCTGTGGCGCCTCAGGACACATTGCTCGTTTTTGTCGCCGGCGCCGACAGACAACAACGTATGGAGCACCACCAGCTTGGCCTAATTTTGAACGTGACAGTTATGACGACCACTGGCCGACAGACCCTGATACTGCTAACACCACAGGCGCGCCACCCCTAAATACTTTCCGTCAACATAGTCGACGGAGTGGCTCGCCAGCTTCAGACCGCAGCCTGACGCCCCCAACCAGTCGCCAACGCCGTTCACCGTCACCACGGCGACGTGCTACATCACCACCGCCGTCGGGAAACTAGCCGGCGCGACCGATGGAGGTAAGGTCGCTGGACAGTCTGCGTCTCTGCGCAATACTCCTCTGCGTATTATGATGGTGAAGAACAAAGTGCGTGTGTTAATTGATAGTATACCTGCAACAGCATTAGTGGATACTGGTGCTACCATTTCCGTCATGAGTGTGACTTTCAACGAGAGGCTGGGTCGGAAAGTTGTGACGTTTCGTGGAGTCAGTGGAGAGTGCCTTATTCCCCTTGGTATTCGTGTTGCAAGTGTTTTATTCGGAGAAGAAGACCTTAAAACAGAATTTCTCGCACTACCGCGGTGCACTCATGATGTTATTCTCGGGATTGACTTTCTTCAGGATTGTGGTGCTTCTGTTAACTGTGGCACAGGTGAAATTACCTTGAATAGCGCGCTTCTGGCCACCCTTGCCGACACTTCTTTACCAGAAAAAAAGCTTGTGTTGTTTCGAACGATTTGCTGCTACCGCCTTGGTCGCTGTCACGTGTCCCTGTCAATGTCGCTGCTACCGACCATTCATCGTTTGAGGCGCAAGTCCAGCCACTTACGTCGAGCAGCGCAAAGAAAGATGTACTTGTGCCACGCTCTCTCGTGAGAGTAGTGAATGGCGCCTCAAATTTGTGGGCTTTCAATTGTTCTTGCGTCCCTGCTGTTCTCCCGCGTGATATGAAGCTCGCTGAATTTGACGAGATTACGTACAGCTCCATCACAGTTCTAAGCGAGGAGGAGCAGTCTCATACTAGCGATCCCCACCGAAGCACTTCTGACGAGCAGATCCTACGGATGATAAACAAGGAGCTGCCCTCACGTGAGCGCCACGCTCTCGCACAAGTTTGTGGGCACATCTTTCTGTGTTCGACTTCACACAAGGCGACAGGCAGGCTTCATTCACTTCCGCGTTCTCGTGCTCGCCAGAGAATTGACACCGGATCTGCGCACCCCATTCGGCAAAAGCCTTACCGCGTTTCTTCAACAGAGAGGACAGTTATCGCTGAGCAGGTGAAAGGCATGCTACGGAAAAGTGTTGTTCAAGAGTCCTCTAGTCCGTGGGCAGCACCAGTAATCTTAGTAAAGAAGCAGGATGGATCGTGGCGGTTCTGCGTTGATTACAGGAAGCTGAACGCGGTCACCAAAAAGGATGTGTATCCACTGCCTGATGTCATCGATTGTCATCGATGATGTCATCGATTGTCTACATTCCGCTGCCTATGTTCATCACTGGATTTGCGATCAGGGTATTGGCAGATACCCATGCACCCAGACGATAAGGAGAAAACGGCCTTCGTGACACCAGACGGTCTTTATGAGTTTAACGTTACGCCGTTCGGCCTTTGTAACGCGCCAGAAACATTCGAACGATTTATGGACACTATCCTACGAGGACTTAAATGGAAAATTTTTTTGTGGTACCTGGATGATGTGGTGCTTTTTGGGAGCACTTTGAGTGAGCATAACAGCCATCTCAGTCTTGTTATTTATCCTAACCCTGTCGGGGTATTCATAAGGGGGGGTTACAGAAGGTAAGAAAGAATATAAATGTTACAATTTCCTACAGCCGTTTCATTTGAGAACACAACTAAAAAGAAAAAAGGAAACCAAAAAAAAAGGAAAAACTTCGCGGCACACGAATACAATGCAAAAGCAAGAAAAAAAGAAAAAAGAAAAAAAGAAAAAGCGAAAGAAGGAAAACACAGTACGGTCATTATAAGGTTAGAGTTTGGGTAATCATAAGCAGCCGTTTAAAGATAATGTGTTACGTCGACAACTCTATCTGGTAATCTGTTCCACGCGTGTGAGGCAAAAACGATTGATTAAAGGAAGATGAACCATGCAGCGCTGGATGGAAGAGTTAAAAAGGCGACGAGGCGGGTTGGTGGAATAAGAAGTCAGATGTGGGAAGTTATAATATATTCTGGAAAAGGCACAGCTTTGCAATTTTCCGACGAAGCAGTCCTAAGGATGATTTAATCACTGCTCTCTTCGAAGCACCAAAGTCAGTGCGGGAGTTGAGGAGATTCTTGGGCCGGTGTTCGTATTTTCGTCGCTTCGTCCCAAGATTCGCCGGCGTGGTGTACCCCCTGACATGTCTTCTAAAAAACGCCGTCCCTTTCAACTGGACATCGGCTTGCGACGACGCGTTCCGCCAGCTAAAATTTCTACTAACGTCAGCGCCCATATTCAGTTACTTCGATGCATCCTCACGCTACGGAAGTACACGCTGATGCCAGTGGCATCGGCATCGGTGCCGTTCTAGTGCAACGTCATGAATGAGCTGAACACGTTGTGGCTTATGCTAGTGGCTCTTTAACTAAGGCGGAACGCAATTACACTGTCACCGAACAAGAATGCTTGGCAGCTGTTTTCGCTGTCCACAAATTTCGGCCCTATATCTACTGGTCGCCCGTTCACTATCGTTACCGACCACCACGCGTTTTGCTGGTTGGTGAATCTCCGTCACCCAAGTGGACGACTGGCACGTTGGGCTCTTCGACTGCAGGAGTACGACTTCGTTATTTCCTACAAGTCTGGGCGTCGCCACGCAGATGCGGATTGTCTCTCCCACCTTCCTCTGACGACCACGGAGTGTGACGAAGACAATTTTAATCACTGCTTTGCTCTCATTTCTTCTACATTCCCAGATTTGATGACTTTCAAGGCAGAGCAGGAAAATGATATTAGTTTGGAACATCTATTTGTAGCTGCATCGCGTCCTGGAGCCACCGGTCGATTTTGTGTCCGTGACGGCCTACTCTACAAGACCAATTATTCGGCTAAAGGCGCACGCTTCCTTCTGGTGGTGCCGCAGAGTCTGCGAGCGGACATACTGAGAGCCATGCACAACGATGCGACCTCTCGTCATCTAGGATTCATCAGAACTTTGGAGCGGACACAGGAGCGTTTTTACTGGCCCAGAATGCGGGACACAGTCAAGCACTATGTCGCCAGTTGCGAACAATGTCAACGCTACAAGCGCCCTACGACCGCTCCGCCAGGTCTTCTCCAACCTCTGCCACCTCCTCGCCTGCGATTTGAACAAGTGGGTATCGATCTTCTGGGCCCATTTCCCCGATCATCTAACGACAACCGATGGGTGATCGCATGTGTCGACCATCTGACCCGTTACGCGGAAACGGCGGCCGCACCATCTTCAACAGATGCGTCCGATGAAACGTTTTTGCTTCGATTCATTGTTCTTCGGAATAGTGCCCCCCCCCCCCCCCCCCCGTGCCATCATTAGCGATCGCGGTCCTCAGTTCGTTGCGGACGCTGTAGAAGAACTGCTTCGTCTCTGCAGTTCGCAGTTCTGTCATTCAACGCCGTATCACCCATGCTTGTAGAACGTACGAACAGAACTCTAACTAACATGCTGGCCATGTACGTATCTTCCGATCACAGAAACTGGGATGACGTACTCTCCTTCATCACCTATGCTTATAATACTGCCAAGCATGAGACGACCTATTACAGTCGTTTTTATCTCCTTTACGCACGCCCACCGCTAAGCTGCATTGACACTATACTACCGTTAGACTTTCACAGCGAATACTCTGTTGCCAAGACGCTTTGTCTTGCCGAAGAAGGCCGGCGTATTGCTCGTCTTCGTACTGTGGCATCGCAACACCGATTGAAAGAGCGCTATGACAGCCGACACCAGTCCGTCTCGTACGCTAAAGGAGACTGTGTAGTTGTGAACCCCGCAACGTAAACGTGGCTTATGCGAAAAGTTTTCACCCCAGTACACGGGCGCATTCGTCGTTGTAGATCGCTTGAGTGAATTGACGTACGTGGTGGCACGCTTGACGTCAGCTGGTCGTCGGTCTAGCCGGACCCAGTTAGTACATGTTGGTCGTCTTAAGCGGTTTCACCCTACGCTTTCCGAGTGATTTGGACTTGCCCAGCGGGCTTCCTCTGGCAACCGGGGATTGCTACGGCATGAGTCGGGCAAGGAGAAGAGAAGGAAGGCGTTAGCTGGCGCAGCCTCTGGACGCCATCTTTACTTCACCATCAACCTCGTCCTTTAAACAAAGTCGGTCCAACATTAACCGTAACAATATGTAAAAACGTGCATAAAAATGTGCATGAAGTATACACGTAGGTTCCAAAACAGAGATAACCGCGCCTGCAAGATCAAAACAGACATTTCACGGGATAATTACCAAAGAAACCAGTTCTCTTTGACGGGGGCATACAGTATTACAGGTACACTTAACAAACAGGGGATACCAGTCTGGTAAGAGGTGTATTTTATCATAAAAGTATTTCAGCTGTAATATCATATGAATGAAATGCCACTGCGAAGATACCAACTGGTGCTGCATTCCGATCTAGCATGCCAGTTTTCCGCAAACTCATACTTCTACCGCTACAAAACCAGCCAGCTTATTTGAAACATCTGGCGCGTGTAGGGAGCCTTCATACACACGCCTGTCAGAGCGCGTGCGTCTATGAAGGCGCCTTTTTCCCGTGCCACATTCTCGTCTTTTTAACCGTGACAGCTCACGCTTTGGGGCGCTGTGTTACATTGCACTACCTCCGAGATCGGCCGACATTCCGCGGTACTTCAACTCGTAGCAGCTAACACTGCGTAGAAACTGTGCGACGTTGTAGCGACTTCATGATCCGCCCAAGTAAATCATGTTTTAGCATTGCTTCGCCGGAGTACAAATACCATTGTCGTTTTAACATAGACCTCATGACACATACATAGGTACGTACGATTGCAATGTATAACGCTTAGTCGCAGATCGCGTCACAATCCATGTTTCTCTCGCTGACACCCCGTTGAATAACTGTGTGGAACAAAACAAAAAATTAAATTATGGGGTTTTACGTGCCAAAACCACGATCTGATTATGAGGCACGCCGTAGTGGGGGACACCGGAAATTTGGACCACCTGGGGCTGTTTAACGTGCACCTAAATATAAGTACATGTGGAACACAACAACCGGCTTGAATAAGTTCGCCTCGAAGGGCCGCCGTGGATATCGTGCCGTTGCCGCGATACGATCGTCTTCAACTTCGTCGTCGTGCTGTTGTCCTCATACGCACGTACGCTCGCGTCGCGCGCACAACTCGATTTACGCAAACATGTTGGTCCCCCTAGTAACGCTTTGTGAAACTAAAACAAAAAGAAATGCTGCTAGCCAGTTACCTGCAAAATGCTTCACATAACATTGATTCCCACATTGCTTGGTATCAGCACAATTGTCTTTTTTTTTTCGTATGCGTATCACTAACCCATCAGTGAAGGACTGGTCGGACCCGATTCCATAAGGCTCTGTCATGAAAAGTCTAAAGCACTCCGACGGAAACCCAGAACAATTATTGTCAATTGCATACCTTAAATCACTTAATCCGATTCCTCCGAACATTTGATGAAGCACGCCTCTCAATTTGTGGAACTAAAATGACGACAAGCGCTATATAAAACAATGAAACCATTGTTATTTCATTTGCATTACAGCGCAAGAACTTTCGTTGACTCTCGTCTCTGTATAGGCGCACCCTCGGGCACTAGTGACCGAGAAAGTCTTCCTTAGTGGCATTGAGTCATCAGCACGTTTAGAAACTACTGTATCTTTCCATCTCGCTTCTCAGGCGGAAGTGATGGCACGAGGAGACTTTCTTCCAGCAGTCTACCTTCATTGATGCCGCCGTAACAACGACGACGTTACGCCAATTACACCGACGACATATACTAACCGCACGATGGTCACAGCCAAACACCGGAGACCAGATTAGCCGCAGGAACAATGTCAAAGTACCAAGGAATTGTGGTGATTTCTATGATAAACACTATGAAATATCGATGACGTATATCTGTCAGAGCTTTCTTTGTAATAATGAAGCTAATAAAATATCGCTCGTGCATCATGGAGCTATGCTAAAAAAAGCAGCACCAAACTATGTTGACCGCTCGGATTCCGTTGACTGCAAGTGGCAATGTATAATACAAATCTTTACTGACAATTCCAGCGAATTATTATTTTCTGCATATATCATCAATGTCAATGGGACCTTTGGCTCAAGACGCATCCGCGGAACAACGTGAGTTTTCTACCTGTTTACAATAAGTATTGCCTCGAACGAATTAAGTGTGTGTGCTCTACAAAAGCCCATATTTAAAACGATCATGAGCATCTTTCTACAGCGGCTTCCCCATTGTTCATGATTATAATGCGCTAGCTTTGACTGTTATCCCGCGGTGATCGCATATAAATTTCAAAATATATCGGAGCTCAACCCTTGGAATTGGTATAAGGTTTCGAAAGCTTTAGCAACTCTTTACGACTTCTGTCTTTTAACCTGACAACTAAAAAAATTATATTATGGTATTTTACGTGCCAAAATCACAATCTGATTATGAAGCACGCCGTAGTAGGGGACTCCGGAAATTTGAATCACCTGGGGTTATTTAACGTGCACCTAAGTCTAAGTACACGGGTGTTTTCGCATTTCACCCCCATCGAAATGTGGCCGCCTTTCGATGAGTGCGAAATGCGAAAACACCCGTGTACCTGACAACTTCTTTGATTTCTATGACAAGTAGCAACACTTTTCTAAAAAAATTATGAGGTTTTACTTGTCAAAACCACGATCTGATTACGCGGCACGGCCTTAGTGGGGGACACCGGAATAATTTGGACCACCTGGCGTTCTTTGACGTGCACCTAAATCTAAGTACACGAGTCTTTTCGCATTTTGCCCCCATCGGTATGCGGCCCCCGTAGCCGGGATTTGATCCCGCGACCTCATGTTTAACAGCCTAACACCACAGCCGCTAACCAACCACGAGGGTAACACTTGTCTCAAACCATGGTAATTTGTATCCCCACATTGCCTTCAATTCTCTTGTAGTGAACGCCAAAACATTGCACCCCACGACAGCGACTCCGTCATGCGAAACACATTGGAAGACAACATGCCAAGATTCATGCCAAGATGCTGACGTTTCAAAATACATGCGGAGCCAGTATGCTGACACCCATCCACTGAGTAATCCCGCGCGACGCACGCAATGGCAGACGCGCGTTGCGTTAGATAATTCATGAACACTTTCGCGTGCGCACCATCGCTCATTGGTGCGCGGTAATGACAGTGCTTGGCCCCACGCTGCCATCGGTGTGCGTCGTGTTCACTATAACGGCCATGCGAAATGTTGCACGGCACGCGGTAGGTGGCATAACCCGACGCAAGGATCAGTCGTCTCTTGCCAGTCAAATGGTCTGGCTTTGCCGCACAAGTTTTAATCGACAAACAACAGATTTCTTCAAGAGCGCGACACAGGAATAGAGCACTGACCTGGGCATATTTACTTCGTCCTGTGGTACGCTGTTGAAGAAATCTGCTGTGGGAAGAGTTGTACCAACCAAACGAGCACGCTGCTGAAGTATTAAAAGAACTTTTGGCGCGTTTTCAGGGCCGGTCCTTTCCGGGTTGACATCTGGTGGCATATGTAGGAGTGTCACTGGGTATGTTCCCCCGGAGACAGAAACTATGGGGCACTGCGTATGTGGCCCTGAGGCCACTGGGTGTGCGTCAATCTGCAATAATCCTCTTTGACGGCAACTTGGGTAACACCCTGGGGAAGGGTGCTGGGCACCACCAAACGGGCTCGGACCCCACCGCCTTCCCGCCTCTACGTAGTGACATCTAGGTAATCTCAACTAGATTCGACTATGCTTAGATTCTTTCTTTTTTTTCATCTTAAATTCCAATTTTCGTGACCTCATCGCATTCTTAGATTCACTGTCAGCTGAGGAGTGAGAAAGTGACGATGCCTGCGGTGCCTTCATTTCCTACCCCCTTTCTTTCTCTTATGGCGCTTGCACCTAGCGACGTTATGTTTCTCAAGGAGCACACCGGAAGTCGACCTCAGGCAACCGGGAGTTGAGGTATATACGAAACAAGAAGGTAATGGTTTAATTAAAAGGTTGTATAGGATAGATATGATATAGGAGCACAAGTTTAGTTAAGGAAAGGGCCAATTAGCCGTCAGGTCTTTCTGATCGTTATGATGGTTAACTACCATCAGCAATGACTCGAACGTCGGCTTCTTCCACAGCCGGCTCGTTCGCGCCCCTCGGCGCAACCGCGTGAACGCGCTCGTGCCACTGCTCACGCGTTCGCAGTTATCGTCTTTTTCCACAGGTGGATCCGTTGCCGCTCATCATTCCAACGTAGAATTTCACTGCTTTTCTGTCGGCGTAATGGGGGAGGGGGGGGGGGGCATTTACGGGAGCATGAGCCATTGCTTAAGAGCGCAAGGGCCATTCATTGCGCGTTAGGACACGTCGTTAGTTGCTCCTATGGGCGTGGTCAGAGAAGGACGAAGGCGTTAATCTAAGGCCTAGGGGCTACCGCCATTAAATACGCTTAAAGGGAATATTAAAGTAGCCTAAAAATGTTTACGACAGAGCTACCACTACTTCGAGTACCAAAGAAGCATAAGACAGATATTGTATAAAGCATACATAAAAGTGCAGAATAACTATGCCCAGGCCAATATGGGAGAGATTTATCGAACGTTGTCGTCAATTGGTAGATCGCTCGACGAGAGTTGATAAGTGGGTTTATTTGTACGACATCATAAGTAACTTTAGTTGCGAAAGCAGGAGGAACACACACACAAGAAGGCGCAAGCACACAAAACGGCGGAGTTCGGCTGTGCGTAGCACTGCCACACTACGCAGGTGCCCGTATAAGATGGCTAGTTTGCAATGACCTTAAACATTGAACAGGAAACGTAAAAATGTGACCACGGAAATTCTGCTGCAAATGCTGCAACTAATCTGCACATCTTACAAAGATTTACAAAAAGTTCAAGTGACTTGTGGCTACATGAATATAATAGCTAGAAAGTGTCATATCAACTGAAGAACGTAATAGACAAAATAAACGTTTCTGACACCTAGGGTGAACCGGGTCCTGGCTCGGATTACCGTTTCGGAAAATAAAAGTTTATTTCTCTCTTCTCTCTTGACTCTAAAATTCAAGGAATAACTACAGCAATAAGAAAAGTGCATAGCGAAGTCAGGTACGGATAAAAGGTTGGATGTTCAATAACACTCCCTTTTACTTCCGCTGCTGTTCACATAAAACGCGCTCTGAAAGCACCCTTTTGGTACACTGAATGTTTTGTGCCATCTAAGAAATCTGCAGACTTGCGCCATGAAACTTACAGATATTGACCTTGGGTCTTCCTTAAAAAATAATACAGCACAAATTCGATAAGCAAGAAAGCAAGAATATGCTTTTAAAAGAGGCCGATACCAGCCCAAATACACTGCGTGGGCTATAAAACGGTCCACCAGCCTTCACTGCCAAACTATTACTTATGGTTAGAACCTTCAAAAGCTTGCAATTACATTTACCGCCTCCAGCAGAAATGTACGCGCTCGCGCAGGAGATGTGAAATGCGTTTCACGACAAACGCTAGTTTTTCGTACGTTGATAAACGATTTCAGTCGAAATAACAAAAGGCACTGTGGTTTTATAAGAAGTGGAAGCAAAACGAGGAGTGCTAAAAAACAACATGATTTGAATGCGTGTTTCGCGTATGCAACAATTTCAGACGCGTTGTACGAGAGTATAAAAGCTAGCTGGGTTCGGCAAGGAGCCATCAGAACACATTCGCCATCGCCTCAGCGTCGTTTGCTGGAGAACTACGTCTCTGCACATAAGACACCGCGTGGGATATGAAGCGGTCCACCAGCCTTCTCCGCCAAACTATTACTTATGGTTAGAAGCTGCAAAAGCTTGCAATCACGTTTACCGCCTCCCGCAGAAATGTACGCGCTCGCACAGGAGATGTGAAATTCGTTTCACGACAAACGCACGTTTTTCGTGATAAACGATTTGAGTGGAAGTAACAAAAGGCACTGTAGTTTTGCAAGAAGTGGAAGCAAAACGAGGAGTGATAAAAAGAAAACATGATTTGAATGCGTGTTTCGCGTGTGCAGCAATTTCAGACGCGTTGTTGACGAGAGTATAAAAGCTAGCTGGGTTCGGCAAGGAGCCATCAGAAGACATTCGCCATCGCCTCAGCGTAGTTTGCTGGTAAACTACGTCTCTGCACAGAAGTGGGAGCTTCATAAGACTTGAAATGTTTCCTGCGGTGAGACACAAAGTTATGCACTTTATGCGTCAACGAACCCCCTCAGCAGTGTCCACTGATAGCTCTGCAGTTTGTTTTTTCCCTTGGTTATAATGCTTGAATGTGTGAGCGGCTACGCAGGCGCATTGTAGTTTTTGTAGGCACATTTCTCTGCTAAGTCAATACGTTCAGTAACTTCAGCACAACATGCAACACAAGTTTACCGGAAGTGATTAAGCCAAAGGCACCGTCAGTATCGTTTCTCACTTCTGTTTGCGGCATAGCAGGTAACGCGTTTTGCCACTGCCATTGTCGAAATACGATAGTGGGAATTCCAGGTGTCTGGACTGTGCAAAACTCTTTTCGCAATGAGCCATTCTACGCACGCCCTACCTCCCCACTGTAGCGAAGTTTCGGCACATATATTCTTAACGTGTGCATTTCTGTTGCTACACTTGAACAAAAGCTATGTGCAACACGTCGTTCTGACGTATCACTGCGACACGTCTTCGCGAGACGCATCCACGAGAGTGGCCTTCCCCATGTATGTCTTCCGGCTTTCTTTTAAATGTCAACTCCCCTGTACCTACAGTGCTGTAAAAGATCGCAGTCTTAGCGGCAAGAGTGTCTAAAACTCTCGGTAAGGCATTCACTTAATTCTTGAGCATGAACAATGCCACCATTTCCTTCATCCGAAAATTACCTCCCGTACTCTCTTGCTTGATCTTGAACGGATGAGTCATGCCTACTAATGCGATTCCATACTTAGCCTGCCTCGGCCATTTTACGTATATTTATCTAGCCGCTTTACTCTTCAGTAAAAGATAACAATAAAATTTCTTCGGTGCTGGGCCCTGTCTTCCGAACAGAGATCAACCGACAACATACAATGAAATTACGCAGTACTTTTATCTCGGCAGGAGAGGCTTTCCACTTCCTCACAAGAAGTTAAATAGAGCGCAGGCATTGACCCTCAGATTATTGCAAACAGGCTCGTATCCCAGCCCGGCTTTATTACACAAGCTTTATCCCGACACTTATGCCAGTAGTTCTTGCAGGCACTGCAATGACTTCGCTAGCTTGGACCATATGCTCTGGCGTTGCCCCTCGTTACGAGGCACGGAACAAATAAATGAGGACAAGTGGCTCTCCGCTATCAAGAGCCCCGATGCCGGGGCGCAACTATGGGCTGTCCAGAGGGCCCACGATGCGGCGGTCGGGCATGGCCTGACTGTCCCAACGTGGGAGCGGCCCGCTGCGCGCTGAGTCGCGTACCTCAGGACGTTCATTAAAGTTTTCCATCCATCCATCCATCCATTCGGTGCTGGGCGGAAGAATCCGTGTGACACGGGTTCCTCGAGATAATTGCCCGATAATTTATCGGCGAGCCACGAATTCCCGCGGACAGCAACGGGTTAATTCTCCGCGTTAGCACGCACGGCGCGCCACCGCTGAGATCTCAGAGGCCACGCAAAAGGAGCGGTTATCACGCGCCGATCTTGGCGCACGCGCCGCTAGATGGTGCAGCGTGTCGAAAGGGGAGGGAGAGGAGACCGGCAGCCGTACGATACATTGCGCGTTTCGAAAGTTGAAATGCAATGTCCCTACATTGCTCGAATGTTATTCGCAATACCGCCGAAAGTTGCTCGAATGTTATTCGCATTACCGCCGACAGTCGTGAGATGGGCTCTGCCGGAATGTTTTGATAATAATAACACAGCACTGTTCGTGTAGAAAGTAGGCATAGACATTTTCATTGATCCACACCAGTTATGTTGCTTCTGTCAAACACAAGGTGCAAGTGCTGCTTCTCTGGCTCGTTGGTATAGCCTATGCACAACACCACAACCAGCCGACTCAGGCCGCCTATCGCAGCAACCTTGCTCCTGTGACCCCTTACACACGAGGATACGACGTCTACGCATCTGTAACAGCAGACTATGCTTCCTATACAACCACTTCGCAATAGTATTTTGGAGTAACGGTGCTTTTAGACTTATACGCTTAGACTTTTAATCTTAGACGCACTGCCCAGCTAAAGTAACCTTTCGTGTTCGCGTGACCTACCAGGATAAATGATTTCGCAGAACTGTTCTTACAATGTTACTCTGACTATATGGTTTTCAAAGTTATCAATAAACCAGATATAAATCGTAATGAGTGTTCATGGCCTATTGTGTAGACCAACAGTTGGAGTTGTGTCGCTTTGAAGCAATGCACATTCAAAGCATAATGAAACTTTTGCGCACACAACAACACGAAACCACAACGAAGAAGTACACAAGGACCAGCGAGGCACATAGTGCGCTGGTCCTTGTGTACTTCTTCGTTGTGGTTTCGTGTTGTTGTGTGCGCAAAAGTTTCATTATGATGCCAAACCAACTAGCCCGCCTATCCGTTTTAATACATTCAAAGCATTAGGACTTGATAGTCATGTCATACTATTTCTTTGGCGTCCATCGTGCGTATCTAACTGACGGCTCTTAATGTGTGCAAAAACCAATTCATTGAGGATCGTTTTTCGTGGTATACCAGAAGTCATACGGCCTTTCATTCATACGCCCTATATTTACACCATCTTCAAAACTACGTTTATCTTTCTTAAAAGATTAACAAGCATTTTACTGAAGGCCGTCAAATGCTACAAGCTTGAAGAATACCGGAAACCAAGGGCTAATTTCTTTCAAAAGATGAAGCGCCAGCAGTGACAGCACATTAGGAAGGAACAAAGACAGGACAGGCGCTACTTGCAACTGTTTATTGTGGTCAAAGTTGGTTGAATACATAGCCATGGGGAGAGGGGGGACGAAAAAGGCGGAACACTGATTGTATGAATGCGCACGCGTGAGAACACTGAAGATATGCATGAAGGAAATGGCGAATCTAAAACTTATCTAAAAACACACTTTCATTTGTGTATATATTAAGAGACGGGGAGCTGACACACGTTTCCCCTCTCTTCCTAATCTGGTTGGCCTCCAACAATTCACGTGCCACAGAGTCTTTACTTTTAAACAAGATTGTAGTATCTTGAAGCCTTGCTTCACATGCTTGTTTATTTTCATTACCGCAGGCCTTGCAATGAAGAGGCAAGTTTGAGCCATAACCATATTTCAATGAAAGCTTATGCTCCCGTAGGCGATCATTAATACATCGGCGAGTTTGGCCGACGTACTCTTTCCCGCACTTCAGCGGTATACGGTATACAACTCCTTCCTCACACTTCACAAAAGGATTCGTATGTTTAATGGAGCACCCTGCTTTCTTAGAGTTATCAGAACCAATCAGGCGGCACAAAGTAGCAAGTTTTCTGGGTGCGGAAAAAACCACAGGAACTTTGTATTTCACGGCAACGTGTTTAAGATTGTGCGCCACTTTGTGAGAATACGGAATCACCACTGGTTTGGCTTTCTTTTCGAATGTTTGACCTTCTTCAGTGCTTCTTTTTCTTTCTTTTTTCACCTTTTTCAATAACGCCTCCGAAACTGCGCTTAAAACCGAACAAGGGAAGCCAGCCTTCCTCAATTTCAAAATCTGTTCGTCAAAGCTTCCTTGTACCTTATGACAGCACGATTTTTTAAGGGCGGATTCGAGGCACATAGTGGCAATCGCACGTTTAACAGTCTTGGAGTGTGTAGACTCATACGGCAACAATTCCTTGCGGGCACGGGGTCGATACATCCAGCAGGAACCTTCGTCAGTAAGGGTTATGTCAAGATCTAAAACCTGCAAGCTGTTATCCTTGGCTAGTTCAAAAGTAAAATCTAAGCCTTTGCCGTGCTGTTTAAATTCAGATAAAATGCCCTGCACAGTATGGGAGTAAGTCATGGGAGAACGTTCCGTCAGTAAAATTAAAAAATCATCAACGTACCTGAAAACCTTCAGCACTTTGCCATCGTCAAACACCATGGATAGCGTTCTGTCGATGTCCGCAAGGAAAATGTTGCACAGTACGGGAGCCACATACGAGCCAATACAAATTCCTTTCTTTTGCACATAAAACTGGCCTTGAAAACATACAGCTGTTGAGCACAGATAAAACTCCAGAAGTGTTATGAAGTTATCCACAGAAATTCCCGCGGTATTCTGAAAGGACACCTGCCCGTTCATCTCAATGCAGCTCAGGACGGCAGCTAACAGTTCTTTTAGCGGAATAGAGTAAAAAAGATAAACAACATCTATTGAAAACAAGCATCCTGGCGACTTAGTCTCACGTAAAAAACCTATGATGTCAAGGCTATTCCTTACCATGAATGGGTCATCTATAATCAAGGTGTTAAGCTGCTTGAGAAGGTAACGGCTAACGTTGTTTTGCCAGGAACCTCTTTCACTCACAAAACATCTGAACGGTATATCATCCTTGTGCGTTTTTGCAGTAAAAAATACATTCAAAAAGTTTTCCCGACTTTTCTGGACACCGTTCGCGAGCTTCTGTAGTCCAAGGTCTACACACAAAGATATGGCACGGCTCTTTTCCTTAATTGGCTTCAGTCTCGTTAGCTTGAAATTCCTCTGGATGGCTTGTAAAGCTTTTTCCTTGAACATGCCCGACGGCATGACCACAAACCCACCTTCCTTGTCGGCCTGCAGGAGTCGAAGGTTATTGTCCTTGAAAAAATTCACGATACGTTTTGTAGGGGTTCTTGGGCGAGTTCCTTTGTTGGACACCGTTCTGGCCAGGCTGTCAACTCCGTCCAGCAGACACCTTTCCTTGTCCTTTGGTGCAGCTTTGTTGGAAATCCTTCTATTCAAGGAAAGCAGCTCATGTGCCGGGATTTTCGGCTCGGAGCTGAACTTGGGGCCTTTCTTGAGGACGTCAGCGATGTCTTCCGGGATGAAAGCTCCGCCGAGGACTTGCAACGCTGTGCTGCTGGCTTTGTTTGTTTCGCTTCGCTTGGGAAGTATGGGTAGGGTCTTACGCCATAAAAATTCCGTGTTCTGAGCTGCCAGCTTCCGAAGGGACTGCAGCTTAGTACTTGCAATGTTCACTGGATCCAGCGAAAAGCATACCAGGTGAAGCTGTGTGATGATCATAGAGCAGGCGGACCTGTCGCCATATCTCCGAACGTAAAATCCGGCACATTCTTTTCACCTGGCCAACCGACGGTCTAACGAAACCGAACAGAGTGGCGAATTCTGTCGGCAAAAGTCCCTTCCTAATGCTAATTTCTTTTTATGTACAACCACAGAAGGAAACAGTCAATGAATTTCATTGCTGCGACATTGCCCAACGTACTGATATGCAAAATTGGCGATGCTATTATTGTTGTGCTCTCCTGAGCTTTTCCAGACTCCGGCACAATACAGTTTTGGCTACGATACGGCGGGCGAATACAACAATTGGCAGTTCGTCAGAGGGCACGACGGCTCTAATGTTGCAAATTCAGGCTTGTACGGCTACCCGGATGCCAGCGGCATCTACCGCCAGATGAACTACGTGGGCGCCGTACAAGGCTTCCAGCCCACCGTTGGTGCCGCAGATAGCAACGAGAAGGGCCCCATCCCTGGTGTCAGCGGTGACGCGGTCTTCAACACGGCGCCAATCGTCCTCCCTGTTCCCACAGGATCTGCCCAGAATGCTGAGGCTGCAGCCTACGGCTCAAGGGCAACGGCCGTGGTACTTAACGATGTAGGCTACAGCCGTTACTGGGCGGCCAGCACCCCACCCGTACGCACTCGCCGCTGGCGCTTTCGAGTACGCTCCGTACGGACGCTACGGCTATGGAATCAATGAGGCGGCTCTCGGTGGACACGCATACGGCAGCTTTGCTCCATATGGTCCCGCCGGCTACGCTGCTGGGTACACCCCCGGTGCTAATGCGACATCTACCGGGTACGGAAACCGGCCTTCCGCCCATCGGGGCTACCGCCGTAGGTAAGAACCGCGGCAAGACGACTGAGGCAGCAAGGGAAACAAGTAGCCCGGGAACTGTGGGCAGTTGGCGATGAGAGTGTAGCTCGATCATACTATACTTGAAGGAGAAAATAAAGAACTCGTCCGAAGCAGATGCAGATAAAGGATAGTCATTGTGGTTTTGTGAAGTACTTACGGTACCAAAATGTATTGAAAATTTCTTCTTCGCAGCACATGATCCAAGGGTCTGTTGCCGGCCATCATCCTCCTCTGAAATGAATCATACTGGCGGCA
The DNA here is from genome assembly GCF_013339745.2 of Dermacentor silvarum. Lineage (NCBI taxonomy): Eukaryota > Metazoa > Arthropoda > Arachnida > Ixodida > Ixodidae > Dermacentor > Dermacentor silvarum. The sequence goes on from NC_051155.1 coordinate 53,037,349, forward strand.
TTGGGCTGGCTCTAATGATCTCCTGTTATGAATATATGTGTGCGCTAAAAACGAGAAACAATGAAAACAAAATGTTGGTAAAGTGCTGTCCATCTCCACTACGTCCTTTGTATTTCCAGTAGCCCCGGTAGCAGCTGTAAAATTATGAGCCAATTAGCTCAGCTCGGAGGTTCTTTTTTTTTTGACGCGAATCGTTCCTGTTCTGCGCAGAGTGAACCGACAAAAAATACCCAATAACTTTTCCTGCACAAATCAACACGGGATTTCCAACTAAAAACAGTACAGCGAGACAGAAAGGTGGTGCGGAGGGCTCCGGATTATTTTGGATCATCCGAGGTTTCTTAAAGCGGCTTCATTTAGAGGATTTTTTAGCTCCAAGGTTTTTTACTCGGGGAGCAGCCTGCTGATGGGGTGGTGTGCTGCGGTCGCCAAACTGGCGTGCTTTATTCGCGGCTCGTTACAGCTCGGCAGCCAGAACTCGCATAAGCTGTGCGACCAACTTCAGGACACACTCAGCACAAAGAAGACCTGGCATATACTGCGAACCCTTCTAGCTGCAACCAAAACCAAGACCCAACAAAGAGATGATCTCAAGAAAATCATTCACTCCCATCCAGGAACTGAGAAACAAGTTCTGGAAAAAATGAAGCATAAATTTGTCGGAGACAACGCCCCCAAGGTCACCGATCCCCCCACCGTACAAAGGTGAACCAAACCTAACCCTCTACAGCCCTTTTACGCTTCCTGAACTCCCCGCTACCCTTGCCAAATTCACCCGTAACACATCGCCAGGAAATGACAAGGTGGCCAGCTGGATCCTCCGAAACCTCCTAGACAAGGTCATAAATGAACTCCTCAACTACATGAATAACTTCTGGGAAAAAGGCGAGCTACCGGCTGTATGGGAGCTCGCAGAAGCCACTATGATACCAAAACCCAACAAGTCACTACAAATCAGCAACCTACGGCTCATCTCCCTTACTTCCTGTGCCGGAAAGCTTCTCGAACACATGGTTCACGATTGCCTCACCACATACCTCGAAGACTCAGGACTCAATGCCGGACACATTGTTTGCCTTCCGACTGCTCCTCTTAGCACAACATATACTCCTACAGCTCAAGGAAGACTTCTTGGACTACCTATAACGCCACGAAAACACAAGAAGATCTCTATTTTAGCAATGGAAAAGAAGCCTTCGATAATGTGGAGCATGAAGCTATCCTCCAGAATCTTCAAGACACAAACTGTGGAATCCGGACCTACCAATCCGTACATGACTTCCTCAAAGATCGCACGGCTACTGTGGGTATCGCCAACTTCCGAAGTGACAAATTCGAAATGCCCAACAAAGGCACTCCACAAGGGTCAGCCATTTCACCTTAGCTGTTCAATCTCGCCATGATTAAGCTCCTGCAAGAAAGCGATGAGATTGAAGGGTTGAACCATGTAATATACGCCAACGGTATAACGTTATGGACAAAAGCATCCACAACGGGCCAACAGCAACAACCCTCCAAGAGACAATCGATCAGACAGAAGAGTACCTCTCAAAATGCGGTCTCCAGTGTGCCCCGAAAAGTCAGAGCTATTTATATGAGTCCCTCGCGGTTTTCAAACCAGAACTTTGCACTTTTTTTGAGGGCGAAATTGAACACGTCAAAACACGCCGGAGGCGTTGAAGGTGCGTGGAAAAGTCAGGAGCAAGAACAAGGACGTCATCAAGGTAGCAGAAGCACGTGTGCCATTTCAAGCCGCGCAGAACGGTATCCATCATGCGCTCAAAAGTTGCTGGCGCATTACAAAGTCCAAACGGCATGACCTTAAATTCGTATAAGCCGTCGGGCGTCACAAAGGCTGTCTTCGGTCGATCGTCATCTGCCATAGGTACTTGCCAATACCCTGAGCGCAGATCGAGAGATGCAAAAAAATTCTGCTCCTTGTAGGCTGTCAATAGCGTCGTCGATTCGCGGTAGCGGGTAAACGTCCTTACGAGTAATCTTGTTGAGGCGCCGATAGTTCACACAGAACCGTACAGAACCGTCTTTCTTCGTAACAAGGACGACGGGAGATGCCCATGGACTGTGCGAAGGTTGGATAACTTCGCGGCGGAGCATATCGGCCACTTGTTCATTATTCACGCGACGTTCTGTAGCCGATACACGATATGGGCGTTGCCGCAATGGCGATTGGGAGCCAGTAACGATGTAGTGCGTAACAGTGGACGTCCGGCCCAGGGAAGGTTGCCCGACGTCGAAAGAAGTACGAAATTCTTGTAAGATGCACAGAAGCTGTGATCGCTGGCCCGGTGTAAGGTCACCGGCAATAGAAGAATCGAACATATCTATGGGCAGTAGGTCAGCCGTAGAAATCGAGCCGAGCGTACTGTAACGGGCACAGTATGTCTCTCCGGGAACGCCCGTAATTTGTACGTCTTCGATAGCTTCGACACTGCCCAGACATTCTCCTCGGAGTAGCAGCACAGGGTACGGGAACGGGTTACAAATAAATATAGCACTCGAGCCCTGTGTGATGTTCACCATCGCAAAAGGTAGCAGAAAGCTTTTGCGAGTGAAAAAGCGGTCAGACGGAGAAAGTAGTGCGACGGCGTCGGAGAGGCTGCTGCAGTACATAGAGAAAACCATTGACGAGTTGGGAGGAAGTGTGTTGTCGTATCTGACGAGCAGTTTGTTCGGAAGAGAAGCATTGTCGGCGAGCGTCAAATCTGAGAGCGGCGACAGTTCTAGTTCGGCCCATGTGCAATGAATGACGGCATTGTGGCGGGAGAGAAAATCCCAGCCGAGGAAAACGTCATGGGAGCACGACGAAATTACAATAAATTCAATGGCGTACACAACGTCCTCAATGACAGCACGAGCTGTCCACGCCGCTAACGGGTGAATACGCTCTGCGCCGGCTGTACGGAGGGATAGTCCAGTAAGGGGCATCGTGACTTTCCGAATCAAGCGACAAAGTTTTGCGTCCATAACTGATACGGCGGCTCCGGTGTTCACGAGTGCAGATGTGTGAACACCATCAACAAACACGTCTATCACATTCGTCGGGCTACCCTGAGGACTTTCGCGTCGTAGCCCTTGCCTCGTGGACTACGACGATTAGTTTTGCTCTTCCCGAGCGGCGGGACGGGGCCGCATCGGTGATAGCGAGCGTCGGCGTGGAGAAGGTGAGCGGTGGGTATTGGGCGCTGGGCGGAACGTCGGTGACGATGCCGAAGGGTCGTCGTAACATACGCGGGGAAAACCGACCATACGACTTGGCGCATACGTTGTAGCGCTAGGTGACTGCACGCGATTAGAGTAGCGTGCGACGTGACCTGCGTAGCCGCACGCAAGTTGGTTGGTTGTCACGTAGGCTGGTTGTCAGATGTACGCCACCGAATCGCTGTGGTGGGCCCCGTCCACGTAGGAGGACGCGTTGTGCGGGGTGGCTGGTGATACGGTTGCATGGCGGGCTGTGGTCGGGGCATAGTCAAGACGTCGGCGTAAGTGAGAGGCCCACCTTGAGGGAAGGGGTGGGGCCTGGCGACGACTTCCGCGTAGCTGAGTGGTGCAGCCGGAGGGACCTGTTGGGGCCTGGCGACGACTTCAGCGTAGCGGAGAGGTGCGGCAGCAGGAACATGTTGATGGCACTCAGGCAAAATCTCGGTGAGTTCGTGCGCGATGGCGCGGCGGAGCGGGGGCTCAGAACTTGACTTTGGCTCTTGTGCCGGTGGCGGTTGTGCAAAGGCCATCAAGGAGAGCTGGCGTGCAACTTCCTCGCGCACGAAACCCTTCATTTCCGTCATCAACGCTGACTGATCAGAAATGGCCGTCAAGCCAGTGAGGTATTCGTCGCGCGATGTAGGACGACGGGTCAATGACTGCTGCCTGCGTAGCTACTCGTAACTTTGGCCCAATTTAATTATCTCTGCCACTGTGCGAGGATTTTTGGCAAGCAACATGTTGAAGGCATCGTCTTCTATGCCTTTCATAACATACCTGATCTTATCAGACTCCGACATGGTCGCGTTCACTTTCCTGCTTAAGTCCAGGATGTCTTCGTTTCGACGTAAGCTGTGAAGGATTCACCTACTTGCTGAGCTCGTTCCCGCAAACGCTGTTCGGCGCGCAGCTTACGAACAGAAGGGCGACCAAAAACATCGACAAAAGACGTCTTGAAGTCTGACCACGTCGGACAATCCGTTTCATGGTTGTTGTACTATAAGCTGGCCAGACCCGCGAGGTAGAAAAGCACGTTGCTGAGCTTAGCTGCTTCGTCCCATTTATTGTGGGCGCTTACCCGCTCGTCGGTCGTAAGCCAATCCTCAACGTCGGTGTCATCCGCGCCTGTGAAGATAGCAGGGTCCCTGTGGCGAGGCACACCAGAGCACGGTGTCGGTGCAGGGAGAGGCACTTGCTGGGAGGCTTCTTCAGGCATGGTCGACGGTACGATGCGGGATCGAAGCTCCAGGTTGCAGGTTTCGAGGGCGCAGCACCTCCACCAATTGTAACGGGCTTTATTAGAGTTCGGAGCAGCGCAGCGGCGACAGTCAAAACCAGACACGGCTTTCAAGCACGAGCGCCGTTGCCGAGCAAAAGCACTGGACCCACTAGCGTGTCTCTTCGCTACAATATATATATTGCCACATGCCGTCACATATGAGCCATCTGCTGTGGCACGTACTCGCTTGGGGATTGGAAGAAGAAGAGAACGTTCTTCTTTTTGGTCTGGTTCCAGTAAAGACGGGGACTTCTTGCTAGCTCTGTTGTTTCACCCGTGACATTACTGGTGGAAGTGCTGGGTAAATGCACCTTCGCTCCCAAGTTTTCGCCGTCACTGCTAGCACCTCCCAGACAGCCACAGCTCCCATAGCAAGAAGCAGCCGCCGCCTGCAAGGACTACCACCCGAATTCGTTTCCCTGTCGTCGAGACTAGAAACAACAATGTCAACGACCACTACAAACCAGGTGAGCCAAACCCACGATGCCCAGTATTCTCTCCCGCATGTTTTTATGCGCCACAGACGCCCAGACCGTTCCACGGAGACACTTTTGAAGATGTTGAAGACTGGCTGGACCACTTCGATCGGGTTGCCAGCATCAACGAGTGGGATGATGTTCGCAAGCTGCGGAGAGTTTACTTCGCGCTAGAAGACTCTGCGAAGACATGGTATGAGAACCATGAGGGTTCTTTTGCGACATGGCACGAGTTTAGCCGACAGCTCCGCGATGCGTACCGCAACGCCGAAAGAAAGGAGAGAGCTGAACAAGCCATCTCTTCTAGGAACCAGCGGCCCAACGAGAGAGTCTCGATGTTTGTCAAGGACATGCTTCGTCTTTTCAGACGCGCAGACCCTGCAATGCCCGAGGAAAAGAAGGTGCGACATTTAATGCGTGGAGTCAAGGAACAGCTTTTCGCCGGACTCGTACGCAATCCACCAACAACTGTGGCCGAGTTCGTGAGTGAGGCAACCACGATGGAGCGTACTCTCCAGCAGCGGTCGTCACAGTACGAACGCCACGACATCACGGCTACTGCGTGCTCTCTTGGGTTCGACAGCGAGAAGCAGGCCCTCGCAGACTTCATACGAAGCGTTGTGCGTGACGAACTGCGGCAACTCCAAGCAGTGTCACCAGTGGGACCCCAACCACCCGTGACAGCACTTTCGGACGTCATCCGGAGTGAAATCAGACAGGCGGTGCAACCACTCGCACCACCTAGACCTGAGGTCCCTGTGCTAACCTATGCAGCGGCATTGAGGGCTCCTGCACCACCATCTACAGATCCCATCATGCGTACAGTGGACCAGGCTACACATCTGCTACCGGACACCTCTTCGCATCCGCTATCCGGCTCAAGGTATCCGAGCGTACCTACGTATCGACCACCAGATCACTCAAGACAGAGCGCTACTAAGGCAAGTGTATGGCGCTCGTCGGATAACCGTCCGCTATGCTACCACTGAGGCGAAGCGGGTCACGTGTACCGCGACTGCCAGTACCGCCAGCTAGGTCTCCGCGGCTTTCATCCCGGCGCGCGGTGCCCACGTTACGGTGAGCGTCCCCGCGAAATCGAAGCGTATCTGACGGGCCAGCGAATTTCATCGACTGTTCAGCGCCGCCAATCGCGATCACCATCCCCTCGCCGGTCCGTGTCACCTAGCTTGCCCTCGTCGTCTTACGCTCCCCTAAGGAACCGCTCACCGAGTCCCCACAGGGGAAACTAGGAACCGCGACTTCTGGGGGTGAAGTCGCTTTTCAACGAACATTCAAAGAACCTCCCTCGACGCAACGACCCGACGACGACCGTTCCGATTTTTCTTTATTTTCCGACAGTACTAAGATTATTTCTGCCGACATCGCCGTAGTTGTTGATAACCATGCTGTCACTGCCCTCGTCGACACCGGTGCCGATTATTCAGTTATGAGCGGCGCACTGGCATCTAAATTGAGGAAAGTCACCACGTCATGGCAAGGGCCCCAGTTACGCACGGCAGGTGGCCATCTGGTGATGCCAACTGGAATGTGCACGGCACGTATTCAGATCCGTGCGTCGACGTTCACGGGGTCTTTCCTCGTATCACCTGTGTGCTCGCGCCCAATAATCCTTGGAATGGACTTTCTTTGTGAATACGGCGCAATCATTGACTTACGTGAGTTGCTGGTGTCGTTCGAGGACCCTTTTCCTTCTGAAGCTGACAACATCACCCAAGTACCGAAGACCGTGCTACGTGTGTCCGATGAATCCGTGACTCTGCCACCGCGCAGCAGCCTCTTTGTCGGTGTGGAATGTGAGCAGGACGTTCCCCACGCTGCAATAGCGGAGGCAAATTTGTCTTTCCTCCTTGCACAACAAATATGCGTTGCCAGAGGAGTTATTCAGCCTCGAAACAGACAGGCTCACTTGCTGGTCACGAACTTCAGTGAGGAATATCGTCATCTTGCCAGACGCACCGCGATTGCATACTTTGCGGAAATTGCCGACGTCAACGGTCCGCCAGTATTAGCTGCTCTTTCGCCATGTGACCATTCTGCCAAGGCGTTTGCGAGCTCTCTAGATGTGAACCCGAGTCTACCATCAGAACAACGAGAAAGGCTTCTGGACGTACTCGATTCTTTTCGAGATTGTTTCGCTACAACGACGAAGGTTAACCAGACGCCGCTTGCCCAGCATCGTATCATTACCGCACCTACCGAAAGGCCCGTTCGACAACATGCCTATAGGGTATCGCAAAAGGAACAAGACGCTATACGTCATCAAGTTCAACAGATGCTTAAAGATGACGTCATCCAGCCATCGACCAGTCCCTGGGCTTCGCCAGTTGTGTTAGTAAAGAAGAAAGATGGTACCTTGCGCTTTTGCGTGGATTATCGAAAATTAAATAAGATCACGAAGAAAGACGTTTACCCCCTGCCCCGAATAGATGACTCCTTGGATCGTATACGCAACGCTCGCTACTTTTCTTCCATGGATTTACGCAGTGGCTACTGGCAAATCTCCGTTGACGCGCGTGATCGTGAAAAGACCGCTTTTATTACTCCTGACGGCCTCTACGAGTTCAAGGTGCTTCCTTTTGGGTTATGCTCAGCGCCAGCTACTTTTCAAAGAATGATGGACACGGTTCTCTCTGGGCTGAAATGGCAATCGTGTCTCGTTTACCTCGACGACGTGGTGGTCTTTCCGGACACGTTAGCGCAGCACGTCCAGCGCCTCCAGACAGTTCTTCAGGCAATTCGAACAGCTGGACTTTCTCTAAAACCCGAAAAGTGTCATTTTGGATACGAAGAACTGAAGTTTTTAGGTCACATTGTGAGCCATGCCGGCATCCGCCCAGACCCAGAGAAAACGAGCGCCGTCGCCGCATTTCCCGTGCCAACAAATAAGCGTGATCTACGCCGATTTCTGGGGCTCTGTGCGTACTACCGACGCTTTGTCAAAAATTTCTCTAAAATCGCTGAACCCCTCAACCACCTGACGAAGGAAGGCATGCCGTTTGTTTGGGGTCAGGATCAGTGCCTCGCATTCGATACCCTCCGAAACCTTCTCCAGGCCCCACCTGTACTCGGTCACTTTGACGAGACCGCTGACACGGAGTTGCACACAGACGCCAGCAACGTCGGCCTTGGAGCTGTCTTGATTCAGTGGCAAAATGACATAGAGCGTGTGATTGCCTATGCGAGCCGAACGTTATCCGCTGCCGAGAAAAACTACTCTGCCACAGAAAAAGAATGCTTAGCCGTTGTCTGGGCCATAACAAAGTTTCGGCCATACTTGTACGGTCGCCCATTCAGAGTAGTCAGCGACCACCATTCGCTTTGCTGGCTCGCGAATCTCAAAGATTCTTCAGGTCGCCTGGCGCGTTGGAGCCTTCGACTGCAAGAATTTGACGTCACCATCGTTCACAAGTCAGGACGCAAACACACCGACGCTGACTGTCTCTCACGTGCACCAGTCGGAAGTACCCCCGCTGACCTTGAAGAGGACGACAGTTTTCTTTCTGCTGTATCAGTAACAGACATGGCTCAACAACAGCGCGACGACTTGGAGCTCAGTCCTCTCATTGACTACCTGGAAGGGCGTACGTCAAGTCTTCCTCGAAGTTTCCCACGCGCGCTAGCCTCCTTTTGTTTCCGGGATGGCGTGCTTTATAAGAAGAACTTTGACCATACGCAAGCTACATACCTGCTAGTCGCGCCGACCTCGCTTCGTGACGATATTTTACGTGCCTGTCACGACGAACCATCGTCCGGACACCTGGGGTACACACGCACGTTGGAACGAATTCGCCGCTCTTACTACTGGCCACGTCTCGCAAAGACTGTGAAGCATTACGTTCGCACATGTCGCGACTGCCAACGACGTAAGACTCCACCTGTGCGGCCAGCAGGGCTGCTACAACCAGTATCAATACCGCAGAGGCCATTTCATCAGATCGGTATGGACTTGCTAGGATCATTCCCCACGTCTTCGTCCGACAATCGGTGGATTGTGGTTGCTACCGATTACCTAACACGGTACTGCGAAACAAAGGCACTCCCAAAAGCTACCGCAGCAGACATCGCCCATTTTTTCGTGCACAGCATTGTCCTCCGTCACGGAGCGCCAGCGGTCGTCATTACCGATCGTGGGACAGCTTTCACCGCCGAGATGTTACAGGAAGTCTTGAGGCTAAGTGGCAGTGCACATCGCAAAACGACGGCTTATCACCCCCAAACAAATGGACTGACTGAACGCCTGAACAAGACAATCGCGGATATGCTGTCAATGTATGTGGCCATTGACCACAAGAACTGGGACGATATCCTTCCTTACGTCACTTTTGCGTACAATACCGCTATTCAAGAAAGTACAGGCTTCACACCTTTCCGCTTAGTGCACGGTCGAGAGGTCACCACGATGCTCGACGCCATGCTCCTTCCCGACAACTTAGGGATGTTTCACACGGATGCGGCCATGTTCGCTCAGCGCGCCGAGGAGGCCCGTCAACTCGCGCGATGCCGTATTCAGTGTCGCCAAACCGCAGACGCACGGCGCTACAACCTTCGCCACCGCGAGGTTGCCTACAATCCTGGCGATGAAGTGTGGGTGTGGACCCCCATCCGACAGGGGGGCCGGTCAGAAAAGTTGCTGCGTCGCTACTTCGGCCCCTACAAGATTGTACGGCGACTCAGTGACGTTACCTACGAGGTTCTCCCAGAAGGCACCCCAAGAAACTCCCGTCGGCTTCCTCAAACTGAAGTGGTTCATGTTTCAAGACTGAAACCATATTTTTCGCGCCGTGACTCGACCGTCGAGTGACTATACTGTAACATTGACGACTTACGCCGTTCTTTCTGCTTTGTTTTGTTCGTTTTCGTTGTGTTCTGTGTTTTTTTTTCCTTTTCTTCCTTCTTTCACAGAACCAGATTGTTCTTTCGCGTTACGACACATTTCTTTCATTTATATTGTCACCCTCATTTTTTATATATTTTTTTACCCTCATTTACAGCATCGAGACGATGCTTCTTTAGGAGAGGGGGTAATGCCACATGCCGTCACATATGAGCCATCTGCTGTGGCACGTACTCGCTTGGGGATTGGAAGAAGAAGAGAACGTTCTTCTTTTTGGTCTGGTTCCAGTAAAGACGGGGACTTCTTGCTAGCTCTGTTGTTTCGCCCGTGACATTATATACAGGGTGTTTCAGCGAACATTTTTCACAAAGTCTTAAAGGTTGCCTGTGGCAGATAGCACAATTCTAGTTGATAAGCTGGTCTACTCGAACAGCCGGACATTACTTGCGGAAGAAATTGAAATGCATAATCGAAAAATTAACAAAAATTCACTAATTAAGTTTTTAACTAATTACCTGATAGCCCATATTGCAATTTACAAATTGTAGCCGTGGAGTTCGCAAGGGGGATCCACTTGGAACGAATTCTCGCGATGACACCAGTTTCGAGATATTATTTCTCGAACTTTGCGGAGAAATGCATTGGCGTTCCAGTTAGTTTCTTGACAAAACGTCACTTTATGCATTGAAGCACAAAATTAACTGGAACGCCAATGCATTCCTCCGCAAAGTTCGGGAATTAATATCTCGAAACTCATTGCATCCTGAGAATTCATTCCAAGTGGATCCGCCTTGCGAACTCCATGGCTACAATTTGTAAATTGCAATGTGGGCCATCAGGTAATTAGTTTAAAAGTTAATTAGCCAATTTTTGTTGATTAGTCGATTATGAATTTCAATTTTTTGTGCAAGTAATGTCCGCCTCTTCGAGTAGACCAGCTCATTAACTAGAATTGGGCTATCTGCTAGAGGCAACCTTAAATAAATTTTGAAAGTGTTCGCTGAAACACCCTGTATATATGAACGTGAACGAAGGGAACCGAAGGGCCCGATTTTTATTAATCGTATCATAAGAAGCCAACAAACAGTGACACCAAGGACAACACTGGGGAAATTACTTGTACTTGCGAATTGAATTAAAGAAACGATAAATTAATGAAAATGAAAATGGATGAAAAAAGTTCGCAGTTTCGCCTGCAGGGCGAAGCATCAATTGCTATAGCAAATTTACTAGTAGAGAGCTATACAGAGTAAGGATATTATTTTTATCGGCTGCCTAAACTTGGACACATTTGCTTACTAACTCAATTAACAAGCATGGTGTCAGCAAACACAAGCAAACATGAATAGGTCACACTCGATGACCGCAGACAACCACTGTCAAAACGATGGCGTGAGCAAGCGCGGCCGCAGCAGCGACCGAAGGTTCGTGGGGGAGATTGAGTCGCCAGTTACCTTTGCGCCCGGCCGCAAGATACGCAATTGGTGCCGCAGCTAGACGTCGCCTCCCCTCCCTCCTTCCCATCCCCCACGGGCTTTCGCACGACGGAAGACGGCGCGCGTCGCGTTTGCTCTCCGCCATGCGTTCGCTCTCAGTGAAAGCTTTCACATCCACATACAGCATAAGGCGCGCGGCGACGATTTTATCGCCGTCGGTCTTTATACGGAACCTCTAGGCGACGATGACGGTGACGGCAGAAATGTGCTTGGAGTGTCCATATAATTGAACAAAATCAGACATTCAGCACTAAAAATAAGCACGGTGGTCCCGAGATTTCTGAATGGCTTTCTGATGGCTTCCCGGAACAAATTCTCAGAGAAATCCCCGGAATATATGCTTGTCGTTAGCACACCCACAAGGCGACACCGAAATTGCCTTGCTGGTTATCAATGGCTGCCCAGCATGGCAGCGGTTGTCAGGGTGGACTGAAAGGTACACTTGCGAGTAGAATGCGAGAGTGATCATAGAGACTGATCATAGCGTGTTATCTGGACCAAACCGGAAAAGCAGCTACACACCCATTCGCACTTACGACTCTATCTGCAATTTATGCATGCATGTGGTCTTGAAAGGCATGGTCGTGTATGTGGGCGCCGTATTCGTCTAAACATGGCCCACGCAAAAACTTCTGGCGCATAAAATGAAGCGGCTGGCATATATACTGTGCCCTACGTGCAATTTATGACATTACACAATTCACTTCATCTGCGGTTACAGCCTCTTCCCCCTCCACAGGATCGTTACGCACTCCAGACTGAATCTACCTCGGCGATGGCACCTCGGCTATGCCGAATCTACTCGTGGCATGAACTAGTGCCTCTTGTACATCCCACACCAAAGGGGAGCTTTCAGCTTTTCTTCTAGACCAAGGTCTCAACAAAATACCGTAATTCTGCATGTTGAATGTTTAATGTGTGCTGTGTGTATACCGTATGTCCTGTGTGCATCATTTTAGCATGCTAGGTAAACCGCTGTGCAAGCTCCTTCAGTTTCCATTAAAAAGCCTGTTTTTCTCACGTAAACTTCGGAATATCTTGAGATCCAGTGTAACTGTTTTGCTGCGTATAGGTGTCGAAGAAACCGTAAGCCAAATACGATATGAAGAAGCAATAAAATACTAAAGGTAAGGCCAGGGGCGGATCCAGGTTTTTTCTGAGGGGGGGGTCAGCTTCTGTCAATGATGATGATGATGATAGTAGCCTTTCTTATTTACCGAAATTTACCGTTTTTGCTCACGATAAACCCGCGTTTTATACGGCTAGAGCAACACCTGTAGCCCTCCGTGGTGGCTCATTCAGCTCAGGCGTTGAGCACGCGATCGCGGGATCAAATCCCGGCCGCGGTGGCCGCATTTCGATGGAGGCGAAATGCAAAAACGGCCGTGCGTGTTCTTGCGTTGTAGTGCAGGTTAAAGAACCCCAGGTGGTCAAAATTAATCCGGAGCCTTCCACTACGGCGTGCCTCATAATCAGAACTGGTTTTGGCACGTAAAACCCCAGAAAGAGGAAGAAGACCTGTAGCGAAGCCAGGTATCGGTTTCTCCGAGCTTATAGGAAAAGGACGTTACGCGCCTGATAATACAGGGTGTTCAAAACTAAGCTTTATGGTTTTCTTAAAATTAGGCACTGGGAGACACGCGAAGACCACCTATGCAAATAAGTTATGTGGCTAAGAGGGCACAAAGTGAGATGCTAATTATCGCTGTGAGCAACCCAATTAACTAAAATTGAACAATTATTTTTTGTTGACTGCAGTAAGTGGGTATGTTTGTATTGAAAACTTAGAGACAGTCGAGTTTCTACACAGTATCAGTCGGAAGAATTATTCTAGTGTGTCCGTGTTGCGAGGTATGCGACTGCAAATTTCAATTGTCGTACTGCGCAGAATAATCGAGTCGACGCGAGAGCGGTTTATGCTTTGCGTTGCTGTGGAAGGGAGGCATTTTGGACATTTTTAGGGTATTGACATCTTGATGGGTGAAGTGTTGTCATGAGATTTGTGCATGACAACACAAATTTAAAGCGGCAGTATGAAATATTCGTTAGCATAGCTAAAAATGTTTCTGCTGTTGATGGTGCAGTTGTTGCTCTTGATTTCAATAAAACTTACAATGCTTGAAAATCAGCAGTCACTTTATTTGCGTAGCCCAGACAAGGACCATGCTCGGTCGTCTAGTCACCATTACGCACGCGTACTGCCCTCCGGCTTCTCCGTTTGCGCCATTATCTCGGCATGGCAGCTGCCGCCATCGCTACAGGCTGCGCGGTCGCGTGTTACGACAGTGGTTACGGGTTCTTAGATTTTTTTTTTTTTCATTTCGCGAGCCGTGAGGGGAAGGTGGACAGTTATTATCTTTGCCAATGCCTCCGCCCCGTTGTCAGACTAAACGCCGCACGCAACAGCCGCGTCACATCAGGAAGAGCTTTGCGCCGATCCTCACTCTTTTGCATGCGTAATCATGCGAACGACAATTAAAATTTGGAGTTGGATATCTCGGAGCACAGACACGCTAGAAGAATTATTCCAAGTGAAACTGTGTAGAAACACGACTGCCTCTAACTTTTGAATACAAACATACACACTTACTGCAGTCAATGAAAAGTTAATTATTCAATTTTGCTTAATTGGGCTGCTGACAGCGATAATTATCATCTCACTTTGTGTCCCCCTGGCCACATAACTTATTTGCCCAGGTGGTCTGCATGTGCCTCCCAGTGCATAATTTTAAGAAAGCCATAAAACTTAATTTTGAACACCCGGTATATCTAGCCTGTATTGTTTCTTGAAATAAAATTTGGGATGATCTTTTGCAGGTTCGTTATAAATGCGTAAGCACGGTTCCGTCTTTGGAGTTCTGTTGGGACACCTTGATTTCCTTAAGAAGATTCTTTGTGTTCGGCTGAGACACCTTCGTTTGCTTTGGAGGACTAACTCCCGTGTTCTCAAACAGCCCTCGACTCGAAGCTCTTACTCCACTCCACCTTGATGAGCACAGCTCCGCCTCTCGACTGATAAAGACGCGACAATTCTCAAGAATTCCAGTGAATGATCATGAAGCTCGGTGACCACTTCTGTGGAGGGATGGCGGTGCCATCTTCTCTTATGAGTCGTGGTGGTGTGTTGACTAGAGGAACGTTCTTGAATACGGGCGTAACGCTCCGCTCCAACGCAGCAACCACTACGCTGGTTGTTTACGATATGCGAATCACCGCGTATGAAGACTCACGACGCCACCTACAAGAATAACGATGTGGTGTAGTAGCCGAGAGCGCGAGCCAGCGTCTTCATGTTTTGTTTCCCACGTGACGTCATCCTTTTGCACAAGGCAATCTGCTCCCGTTTCTCTAACCACGCGACGCCATCTATAGGCCCGCGCGCTGGCGTTGGCCGTTGACGTCACGCTCCCCCACTTCGCAGCCGCGGCTCGAGGCTTCGCCCCGCTCCGCGAGAACGCCCACTCAGATAAACGGATCCGGTGGGTTCGAGCCTCCTATGCTTAATGTACGACGATAAAACTGCGAAGTTACAATGAAAAACTTGTAGCGTACGAACGGCACTGTGCTCGTACTGGAGATTGCTACAGTTAAAGAAAAGTTGCATATGCGTAGTTCGTAGTTTAGCTGTTAGTTGTTATTATTTATATATGAACACTTCAGCGAGAGATCTCTTTCATTAAGCGGGTTGGTCGCGGAACCGATGACAGCAAATCAGGCAACCGATGACACCCCAAATGCGGTACTAAGTTGATCAGGCGCGAAGGCGCTCGCGCGGACATCGGCGTGCTTGGCAAAAGGGACGTCCCCTCGTTCATTCGACGCCTCCGACGGGACGAGTAAGGCACGGTCGGCGCCAGGAGGTCCAAGGTGTTCATGAGAAAAATTAACTACGGCAACTTCGCGACACCACACTCCTACGGAATACAACTAAGCTCGTGAGCGAGCTAGCTTTACTTCTACATGGCTGATACCACTGGTACTCGCGAAAAATACTTTTGAAGAATGCTGGTGACCATATTGATTTTTTTTTTTTTTTTGTTTTTGCGACAGCGCCATCCCCCTGTCAGCGAGGGGGCGATGCAGAAATTTGAGGGGGGGGGGGGGTCAGGACATCCGGACATCCCCCCTGGATCCGCGCCTCGGTAAGGCTTCCGCGCTCACTTACATTTATTATAATAATAAAGTAAGTTGAAGGGCGCGGAATCAAGCCGGCAAGTACTGCGCACATTACAATTCTAGCCACCTTCATGGTGGCCCGGGTCGTCTGAAGGGTCCTGCCTTAGCAGTGCATTCTCCGCCTCCAATTAATTCACCACATCGTCTTCTTCCCTCAGCCTCTGCGCCAGTTCTTCCATGAGGGTCTCAATTTTCTCCATTTTGGCTTTGTACCTCTGACACTCTTTTTCCTTCTATTCAAGGTTTCTCGCAGTGGCCTCGACACTCCGTATCAAATCATCCTGAATTCTAAGCTGTGCAAGAAAAGTCATATTTTGCTTTAGAAGAGCGAAACGTTTCTCCCCCACCGACTGCAACTGGGCGCTCTTATGGAGGAGCACTGCTTCTTCATAATTTTCCTTCTGCTCCTCCTCCTCGAACAGCAGCAGTAGCGATTTCTTATTTTTCTCCACATCTTGCTGCCGTGCTCTGAGCATATCTTTGGGTGAGTCCCGTCGCATGCTGTGATGTTTTTTGATGTCGTCCCTAGTTCTTGGCATTCGCCGTTCCGCTTTTAGGGCACGCGCCTGTACCGGCTCCCAGATAGATCTATGGTGTCGCTGTGGTCGCACTTTTGTTCATATTGGTAGAGAAAGAGATGAGATCGTTACTGTTGGCATCAGGCGCACTGTGCGTGCGGCAACGTGAATGGAAGAAACTTGCGTGGCAGACACAGTGATTTCTGTGACAGTATCGCGCGCCATCGGAAATTCATCTACGATGGTCGACGATGATGGATACTGGACGTTATTGGCAGTGAGGCATAGCGTCTTCTTATTCATTATTCTGTGCTGGTGCTCGCCATTTGAATCGGGTAACCCCCCCCGACGTAAGCTTCCGCAGCTCCCAAAAAACCTGGTTCTGCGACAGCCGGTTCCTGCGACTGATTGAGAGCCAGCACACCAGAGTGCGAGAGCTGTTCCGAGTGTTTTTTCATACGCGCTTCTTTGGCTTTCACGGGGCTCTCTACTTGCATATTTATTTAAATGCGAAGCATTTCTTGCCGGCGGCTCTGTCCATCCCTCCCGCGTCCCACACTCCCACAGCGCATGCGCGTCCCCTCCCCCTCTCCTACGCCACCCCCTTTCTCTCCTCTAGGAATCCTGTACGGAGCGGCACCCGCGTGCCACACCCCCACAGCGCATGCGCGTCCCCTCCCCCTCTCTCCCCTCTCCTACGCTCCCCCCCCCCTTTCTATCCTCTAGGAATCCGGAGCGGTGCTACAGTGGCTAGAATGGGGAAGTGTGTCGAACGCGCCGGCTCGCGCGTGCCCCTTTGGGAGGAAACCGCCAGGTGGCGCTAACACACGCTTATACGTCGGCCGCGACAGCGGCTAGCAGCCGCAATGCATGGGCGCTGCGTGGAATGCGATCGTCCGCGCGCGCAGCCGAATATGCAATAACAAAAAAATCTTCGTAATATATATTTTCGCTCGTGCATGGCGGCAAATGGCGATAGAGTGGCTATGCTAGCCCTTTCGTAATTGAAAGGCGCCAAGGTAACAATCCGATTGATCGCGCGTCGATGGTAGAATGTAGCTTGCTTTAGACGATTTACTCCGGCTGACACCTTATCGAACTCAAAGTAAGAAAATTCCCAGTGGTAACTCGGAAGTAAACATTATTTTTTTGACGCACTGTTTACGCAAACAACTAATTTTTGAAGAGTGCCTCACAATCCGTTTAAAATGCACCATTCTCCGTCAGCGATTATTTTTTGCTACGCGACGCACCTGAGCTGGTGCTTTTTTTCTCACAATAAAAAAATGTTTTAAATTGTTGACAAACAGTTGAAACAGAACGTTGTCAGCCTTATGTTATTCTCTGCTAAGTGACGCGACTGAGCTTCAGGTGCTTCTTCTTTTCACGGGAAGACTCTCTTTGTTGAGTGCCTTCGTGTAGAAGGGAAAACGGATGACCAAAAATAATTTTGTAACTTGGTTGGTAAGGCTGGGGCCATGCGGTGCACAGCCCAATATGACGTCGTTTTTGTGCAGACAGTAGACGAGCTCTTCCAAGCTGTCACTGTGCAGCTCGTTGCAACTGAACCACATCGAAAACAGTGCATGGTTTCAAGGGCGTCTATACAAATGAGAAGAGCTTCTCCGAAGGGTGAATGAGGCCCCCATTGACGCAGAACTTGGTGAACATCGCCACCTGTTCGATGGCTTTGCCGGTGGCAACAAGGAGCTCGTCAAAACATTTCTTGCGCAGACTACTGGGTATTTACCCTGTCATGCAGAAGACTAACCGCGAGTCGCTCATCTTTTCAGGTATAATCATGGTCGGGTAGCATTGCGGAATCAAAACGACAGACTGGTGGGCTGATTGGTATGACATTATTTACGCAGTAGCGCAGAAGCACACGGACGGCGAAAGAAACAGACGGGACACAGCGCTAAGAATTAAGTGAGTGTTTGTCGCGTTAGGCGCATGTGTCAGTTGAACTTGCTAGGTTGATTTGTTTGTGTCTTCCTTGTACATTCCTTTTCTGTGTCGATATATATATATATATATATATATATATATATATATCTGCTCTCGTCCAATAAACACTCAGTTGTTAGCGCTGTGTTCCGTCTGTTGCTTTCACCGTCCGTCTGCTTGTGCGATATATCCTGCGCAAATAAAGCATTCTGGACTTCTTTATCATGTGAGAAGCTTCTTCAACCTTCCCACTATCCAGCAGTGCGTCCAGTTCATGGTCTGCGTCCTCAATGCTGAGGAGAAGTGTCAGATCGCCCCCTTCACAGTTGCCACTGCTGGGAGCTTTGACCAAATCGTAGAAACAAAGGCAGTTCACGGCGAGCAAAAATTGGGCAGCAGTACGATAGTAGCATCCAGACACGAAACAATGTTTTTGCACCATTATTACGCATATAGACATGCTGCAGCACAAAAAGAAACGAACGTAACTTTCCACAGGTCAGGGCGGGCGGCGTCACTGAAGAGCAGAGCCGGCGCGACTCACAACGTGATGATGATTTATTGGCATCCCCTTTGAAACGGGGTGGCGACAAATAGTCACCTAGCCTGTTCGATCAGGTATACTACACATGTTCTGTACATATACACATGTTCTACACATACTACACGATGATGATGATGATGATGATGATCTATTGGCATCCCCTTTGAAACGGGGCGGCGACAAATAGTCACCTAGCCTGCTTGATTTAATCAGGTATACTATACATGTTCTTTATCTTGCATTTTTGTATACCTATCATTATTTTCCTTTTTCAAAAATTTACCTTGTACCGCTGCCTATGATTTTAAGAGATCAGGTCGCATCCATCTTTTCCCTACTTTTTTCCACCAGTACTCTAATCGTCTCTTGCTGATCTCTACGGCTGATCTGTTTATGTTTCCTTCCACTTTAAACCCAAGCGCTTCTGGGAGTTGCACGTTACCTACGGTTCTCGCTGGGTGGATCCCGTCGCATTCCATTAGGATGTGCTGAGTGGTCTCTGGATCTTTACTGCAGCATACACATGTCTCATCTAATTCCGAATATTTGTTCCGATATGTTTTCGTCCTTAGGCAACCGGCTCGAGCCTCAAATAGCAAGGCACTGCCCTTTGTGTTATCGTACAGATTTTCCCTTCTAATTTCTTTCTTCTCATTCTTGTAAATCTCCATTGTCCTTTTCGTTTCCATTCTTTGCATCCAATTCACGGTCTCTATTTCTCTCACTTCTTTCTGATGACCCCTGGTTGTCTATTTACAGTTTCGATTATCCTGTACTTGTTTGCCAACTTCCTTGACCTCTTCCTCCATTCTGTGTCCACGCTTTTCATGTAGAGATACTTGTGCACTTTAGCCGCCCATTTATTTTCATCCATGTTCCTGAGCCTTTCTTCAAAACTAATTTTGCTTTGTGCTTCTCTGACTTCAAAAGAGGCCCAACCCATGTCTCCATGCACTGCCTCATTTGTCGTATTACCGTGTGCTCCAAAG
>NC_051155.1:53056947-53219680 GCF_013339745.2 Dermacentor silvarum
CCTGAGGAAGGATTCCACAAAAGTAAAGAATCTACCCCCTAGGTTTAGCGCAGAGATTTCTTTGAGAATGAAGTCGTGAGCCACTGTTTCAAAGGCTTTAGACAAACCTAAGGCGAATATGCCTCTCACGTCCCTGCTTCTATTGCCAATAACCTGAGCCTTGAGCAGAAGCATTACATCCTGTGTGGAGAGTGAAGGCCTAAAGCCAACCATGTTGTACGGGAACAACTCTTCATGCTCTCAAGCACCATTTTTTTCTATAATCACCTGCAGGGGCAAAAAGAAAGACCTAAAGATTTTGCATAAGTGTGGCTGTTTTCACTCTCCATATATTAATCCAGAATATGAAAAAGTACACTGTTAAGCCACATACTAAGTTGAATTTGGTAGAGTGGAATGATGTCCACTTGCAGTGTTTGTGTAATTGTTGGTGCACAGGGAGTGGCCCGATTGTGTAATCGGGAGAGACTAAACCACTGCACGCACATGCCAACTTCATTGCTCTAGCCTTCATATAATGAAAATTGCCGTGTACGGCTAGTTTCACAATGAAAGAGAAAGCAATTGCATTCCCATTATTATTTTACAAGCACTAGTCTATAACGTGCTTAGTGTCTGTGCCAAGTTAGATAACCAATTGTTCCGGAACTTGCCAGTACGTGGGACTATTTACCCATTTTGCAATTACAGGAACTGTGTCTGCCATAGCACCTATGCATTATGTGACCAGAATCCTCGAACGTCAAAGCAGGACAAAAAGGGGAGGGGGGGGTTACTTCAGGGATAGAAGCAAGATTCTGCATTTATTCCAAGTTTTGTGTATATGAAAGAAAACTTTTTTTTTCAAGCTATTCAGGAAATTTTCACTTTGTGTTTTGGCATTATTCCATGTGCTTCCAACACCACATGCGTGACAAGCAAGACGACATGAAGCACTTTGGCTTCTACCACTCAGTAGCCAGTGCATCAAGAAGCTTATTGCAGCGCAGTCATAAGTGGCAGTGCATTCTTGGAGGGGCGAATTCTTAACAGTTCAGAAGGCTTGCCCTTGTGTCTGCTACATGGCAGCAGTGTTACATTTGAGCTTGGCCTGTTGTGCTGAAGGCCAGTCAGAGTGCTGCGTGCATGTGCAGATTTTTGGAAGGTATGTTTTTTTAATCCCTTAGTTTTTAATAAAGACGTTACAAACTGCATGAACTGTAAAAAAGGAAAATTTTTGTTAAAGGCCTTCTTCGCAGCTTAGTGCTGCATTCACCGGGACTTGGAGACAATTTTTATCAGATGCACAATACAAGAATACAATGAACATATTGACTTGGCTGCCACAAGTATGTTAAATTTTAAATTCTGGGGTTTTACATGCCAAAACAATCTGATCATGAGGCACGCTGTAGCGGCTGGTTTCGGATTAACTTGACTTCTTTGTGCACCCAGTGCACGGAACATTAGCGTTTTCGCATTTCGCCCCCATTGAGATGCGGCTGCCGCGGCCGGGATTCTATCCCATGCCGTCTGGCTTAGTAGTGCAATGCCATAGACACTACGCCACCACAGGGCGGGTCCAAGTATGGTAAATATGCACCCTCAGTTTTGTGTTATTGGCCAGTGTACAAAAATACTTTGGCGAGTATTGACAAAAATGTTTTCGATATTAAAGCAACCAGGGTAAAAACAGCATTTCTTAAGAAGCTGGAAATTAATGCAATTTCTAAAGCGAAATAGCGATTTCATTGCAAGAACTGTCACAGACACTCCTAATCAGTGTGATGTTTGACACAGGAATCCGAAGTGTTTTATGAAAACCATACAAGAAAATGATTAAAACCCACAATGCCCAAGAAGATGTGAACTCTGCACCAACAGATTGGCTATTCAAGTTTCTTTACTGCCTGTTTGACGCTGTGCAAGAACATTTTTCACACTAAAAAAAACCCAAAATAGATAAGTATCATTTTTTTTAAATTCAGTCATCGCTTGTCTGGTTTCGCCACATTAAAATTCTTTCGAAGTTAATTTCATTACGGTACAAACTATGTGCCAGGGCAGATGACATGAAAGTAGATCTCAGATTCTCTGATAATGCTACGGCAGAAATTACTTCATATGGAAGGCATGGTTGCATCTATTATTGACTAATCCCATGTTCGTACATATGTAGAGCATTAGCAGAAGAGTGAAGTTGTGAAAGTTGCAAGGCACACTTCAGCATTCAAGCGAGATCAAGGAGTGGGGCACGGCAGGGCTTGATGCGAACTGTTGGAGTACTTGTACCTCCGTAGCAGTCGTAAAGGGGCATGGCAGCGAAATTGAGGGAGGATGCGGAGTAATGAGCCGTATTGATTGACCCTTGAGATGGTCGTGGAGCCTCGAGAAGAATGGTGTCAAGCACTCAAGGCAGATCAGTAGGCACGGTGCCACCGGTGTCAAGGGCTGTGGCATCGGGCACCAGAGCGAGTATCCTGCACGGCTGGCATCTTTTGTTTTAGAGAACAGCAGCAAGGTTCAGAAAGTGGTCAAGAGAAGAGGTTGAGCCTTTAGTTCTGAAGAGCAGATTGGCAGTTAGCAAGGTCACTGGAGTGTTGTATAGCAACAGCAGCAGGAGGTTAAATGCATCAAACTTGCAGGATGGTTGCCCACAAGGTGTCTAATGGTCAATGTTAAAGCAAAGGAGGAGGCAGCATCTGCCACAACAGAGTGCTTTAAGGGCTGCACAATAATGCCATTGAAGTAAACTCCTGATCACAGAAATGACACCAGCGGATCTGTGAAAAAGAACTAAATTTTCTTGATCTTCGACATTGATCCTGAAACTGAAGAGTGCATTTGTGACTTGGCATTGCAAACATTGCAGCACATTCATCAATTTCGTGTTATGAGTTGGAGTTGTCAAGAAATTCCTTTTTTCACAGAACACTTGGTCTGCCTAATTTTGGTCACAGGTGTATGTTACCTCCAAGCTGTTCCAACAAGGTGTCAAGACTGCTAAGACAAAACCATGCACGGTGAGAGCTGAAATATGGTCCAGCAAGTCTCCAAAGTGCTTGTGGCAGGCAAAGTTGTTTCAGCTGTGCTTTCAGAATGTGTTGCAGAGGGTCAGGGTCCCCCAGCAATCATTGGCACTGCAAGTTGTATAAAATAACTGTGCACAACTTGGCTGCAGAGAGAGGCCATTATGTGCAGGAGCCACAACCCATTTAAGAGAGCCATGCGACAACACAAGCACCCCGCTTTATGCTACCTTTTCTCTTGGCTAGAGCTGTGTTCCTAGTGCAGGGAATGCTCTTTGCATTCTATGCAAGAATATTTGTCTGCAGTGCCCAAGATTGCACTGAATACTTGACCTTTGCAGATAATTTTAATGTGTTTGCCTTACTAATATATATTGATCACGCAATTGAATTACAGCAAGAATTTTGTGCAACAAATGTTGCTGATACCGTACCTCTGCCTTGTCGCTGTGAATGGTAGGTGGAAGAAACAAGTGCAGTAGCTGTTAAATGGTGAACTTGTGGCAGGATATAGCAGTACCCGACTAGGCACAGAATTGAAAGTAGCAACTTGCATAGCTGGAAGTGTCAGCTATACAAATACAAATTAAGAGATGACCTGTACCATTAAATATTTTGGAGACTGGCCTTAACACGTACTTAGCATTCAGGCCAGCTCTTCCAGGTTGAGGAAAGAACGAATGACAGATAAAAAGCTGTACAAATACAAAACGGGTAAGTTTACTTCATCAAATTTCGCTTCCAATAAAGCACCTACATCGACCAGAAGCTGCAGTAACAATGATGACAAAGTTGCAGCCAGTCAGAAGAGCAGGGTCAGCAAAATCGTGGAAACAGTGAACACGACTCCACTAGAATCATGTTCTAGTCATACCTCGACTGCAATTTTTTTTTCTTTTATGCCACATAAGTGTTGCTGTTTTGTGCAATGCCTTTGTCAACAGCCGAGCACACAAATAAATATGAACTTGTACAACGTAGTACGAATCTTCCTGCAGACCTTTCACGATACTCTGGCGCCATCGAATTATACAAAAATAGGTTCAGTCTTCAAACCTCGATAGTTTGTTTGCATTTGAAAATGTGATGGTACAGGTCCTGCGCAAGGGCGAAACCCATGCAAACGAGAACGTGCCCGCACAACCAACCATCTGCACTTAATACATGAGGAATACAAGGTAAAGACAGCGGCAGGGGGGGGGGGGGGGGGCACACTTGTTCAGAATTTCACCTATGTGCACTAAACACTCCTTCCTTTATACCCTCCTTTTCCTCCCACCATAGCCGTGCTCCCTCAAGGGCTGCAGAAGATAGCGCCAACCTTTCCTTTTCAAATGAACCACTTAGTAGTAAACACTCTTAAAAACGTGTGCATTAATTGGGGCTTATCTTGTCCTACCACCATAATCGTAGCACCTAACACTCAGATTATGCGTTTCAATACATCAAAACGGTAACCCATTAATATAAGTTTTCATATGCCCCCATCGCAACAAACACGTTTCGCGACTGTAGAGCACGGCAGCGCAACAAATGCAGCAGGCGCGTCTTCATCGCGGCTGTGTTTCAAGTTGTGCAGCCGTGCAGCCAGCGTAGCTAGGGGCGAATGGACCTAGTGGCGTATCCGGCGTGGTACCTAGGCAAAGGCGATCCTTAGGGAGCAAAAGTGCCCAGATCCGAGGCGCCGCCGTGTTTCAAGTTCTCCCGAGCGGCGGCGCCACAGTCGAGGGCCCAGCTGCCCTGGAAAATGAATTACGCCAGCTAGCGGGGGATGGGCTAAAATTCGGAGGTGGGGGGGGGGGGGGGGGGGTTGAACTCACTGACATTGATAGGAACGAATGAATAATTATTAAATGCAATAATTTTGGGAAGACATTTGAGAAGGGCTATAGGTAATCTGTCCCTTTTTTTCCTAGTTATACACGCAGCGCCTGGCACGCTCCCGCAGAAATGATCGCCATGCACGTTTCTAAAGTTTTTTGTTTGATTATTTAGGGCAGCTTTTTGTCCATGATTTCACCAAGAAATCAAACCAGTGACGCGGAAATCAAGGCTGTTAGCGATAAGCAGTAGATTAACTTGAAGGCGGAGTGCAACAAAATTTTGCTTTGGTTGAAACGACCTGTATACTATATCAAATCAACGTTTGCATAATTGCAGATTGGTAATTTTAGAATATTTTTAACGCCGTTAATTTATCACCTAACACAAAAGGGGTGCGTGGTGGTTTTCGAATATGACGCACATCGCAAAACATAGCCTCCAAGATATCCAGCGCGACGTTATCGCCACCCGATCTCGGTGGTAATGCCGAGCGCCCGCGCCAATTCTCAACGTTCCGCGTTTTGCGTCATTTCAGACGGGCGGGAGTAGCAACTTTTCTGTTTCATTTCGATGTAAAAACCGTTTAGTGTTGGGACCTTTTTTTAACTCTTCCACTCATATTTCATACGCAAAACTTTGCCGAGAGACCACTGTAAATCTGTACTAAGCTAAACTGCTCAATTTACGCATTCTAAAGTTCCGTTAAAATTGACGGAGTCAAATATTCTTCAAAGACATCTCGTTGGACCTTCAGGATTCCTGACGGCCATTCAGGAAATCCTGTGGGCACGCTTCCAATGGCATTAGGAATCCTGAATATCCATCGGGACTGTTTGAGGGCAGGCTTCCAATAACAATACAAATCCTGAATGTCCATTAGGACTTTCTGAAGGCACCTTTCCAGCACCAATAGGAATATTGAATGTCCATCAGGACTGTCTGAGAGCAGCTTTCCACCACCAATAGGAATCTTGAATGCCACTTAGGACCGACCTTCTATGGGCATCTTACCAGCACCAATATGATTCCTGAATGTCCTTCGAAGCTTTCTGTATGGGTCTTTCTAATACCAATAGGACACACATTACCAAGGTTTTGTCACTACATTGTGACATATATATACTTAGTGATGTCACCACGCTTTCATATATAAAAGGGAGACCCGTTTAGCAACTCATTCAGTTCATTATAAGACTGCCATAGGTAGACCACGCAAATTAGACACCAGAAGAACAGCATGAATACAATGCTCGACCATGTGTGGTGTTTGATACAGCTTCGCTGGACATTCACGTTCGCAGGGCGGGATGGCGGCCATTTTTTTATCTATATAGCATTTTTGTATCATCATCAGCCTATATTTATGTCCACTGCAGGACGAAGGCCTCTCCCTGTGATCTCCATTACTCCTATCATGCGCTAGCCGATTCCAAATTGCACCTGCAAATTTGCTAACTTTATCACCCCCCTAGTTTTCTGCCGTCCTCGACTGCGCTTCCCTTCTCTTGGTATCCATTCTGTAACTCTACCGGTTATCCATCCTACACATTACAAGGCCCGCCCAGCTCCATTTTTTCCCGCTTAATGTCAGCTAGAATATAGGCTATCTCCGTTTGTTCTCTGATCCACACCGCTCTCTTCCCGTCTCTTAATGTTAGGCCTAACATTTTTCGTTCCATCGCTTCTTGTACGGTCCTTATCTTTTTCTCGAGCTTCTTTGTTAACCACCAAGTTTCTGCCCCATATGTTAACACCGGTAGAATGCAATGATTGTACACTTTTCTTTTCAAAGACAGTAGTGAGCTCCCAGTCAGGATTTGGCAATGCCAGCCATATGCACTCCAACCCAATTTTATTCTTCTGTAAATTTCTTTCTCATGATCAGGGTCCCCTGAGAGTAATTGATCTGAATAAACATACTCCTTTACAGACTCTAGAGGCTGACTGGCGATCCTGAATTCTTGGTTAGTTAGTTAGCTAGTGGTAGATTTTTATGGCGCAAGGGCAACTGAGGCCAAAGAGCACCAAACACAAGGTTGATGGTCGACTCAGGTTAGTAAGCAGTAAAAGAGAAGGATAAAAAACAGTGGTGTATAGGGCCTAAAATAATTGAATAATGATTGGATTTGATGATTATGGGCAAAGCGCATGACATTTACAAGGTCAGGCAGCCTCAGCAACAGTCCTTGTCAGGGCAAGGAGTGCAGAGTGCCTGACATGTAAGATAAGAAATCTCAGCCATTTCCTCGGGAATGAGACAAGGCTGAGTTCAATGGTAATATGAAATGGCGCGTAGGAAGCCTACACTCGCTAAAAACTTAAAAACTCTTTTTAATGAAAACATTTGGTAGTCGCCGAGAAAGAAGGATGGGTGTGGAGGTATCTGATTTCTGTATAGTTCTGGGAAGTAACGTCTCCTGTCTGGTTCTAGCCTCTTGCACATGATTAGAACATGAATGACGGACAGTCGATCACCACATTTTGGACAGTGCGGAGCTGGAGAATTGTTTAACAGGTGTGAATGTGTTGCATATGTGTGTCCTATTCTAAGCCTGCATAGTGCAACCTCTTTATATCTGTCGCATTTCTCGGTAGCATATCTTCCTATTATGGG
This sequence comes from Dermacentor silvarum, assembly GCF_013339745.2. Classification (NCBI taxonomy): domain Eukaryota; kingdom Metazoa; phylum Arthropoda; class Arachnida; order Ixodida; family Ixodidae; genus Dermacentor; species Dermacentor silvarum. The sequence continues at coordinate 53,064,394 of NC_051155.1, forward strand.
CTTTATTGTGTGTAGTTTGTTTTCGATTGCTGAATCCCATTCTTCTTGCCATTGCCTACGAATTCTGTTTCTAATGTGTGGCCTAAGGTCCTCATAGGGTACATTGTCTATGTCAATAGAAATACGGAGGGCAGCTGACTGCGCAAGTCTGTCAGCTACCTCATTGCCAGCTATGTTGCAGTGCCCCGGTACCCAGCATAGTGTGATGTTAAGTTTGGATTTATGAGCCGACATGAGACATTTTAGAAGGAAATTAGTCACTGGATTTTTATGCTTTTTACCGGATGACAACGCAGTCACCGCACTGAGGGAGTCAGTGTATATGATGGAGGCTGGTTGTTTTTTCTGTAGGATGTGCCTTACGGCAAGGAGGATGCCACAGCATTCTGCAGTAAATATGCTTGTATTTTCGTTCATTGTTTTTGATTCGGAGAATTGAGGGCCATGTGCGGCACATGCGACAGCTGAGGACTTGGATGCATCAGTGTAATACTCGGCACACCTGTATTTTGCCTGCAAGTACATAAAGTGCTGATTTATTGCGAGCGGGTGCCCATGTTTGCCCACCTCAAGAAATGAGATGTCACAGTTAACAGCGTGTATTTCCCACGGCGCAATGGTGTCTTTATGGGACACCACCTGGAGGTTGGAGACCGGTATGTGCAGGCTTTCAATGTGTGACGCGACCCTAATGGGATATGGTGGCGTTGCTGATGATCGCCTCAAGAACAGCTGGGTGTTATTTGTGTCCCGCAGGAGTTCACCAGATGGATGTTCTGCGTGAGAGAGCACCTTAGTGGCATACACTAAGCTTGTGCACTGCCTTTGCCGTTCCAGTGACCATCTGTTAGCCTCAACATACAGGCTGACTATTGGGCTAGTTCTGAAAGCACCAGTGGCCAGACGGAGCCCAAGGTGGTACACTGGGTCAAGCATCTTTAGCACAGACTTTGACGCTGATTCGTACACTACCGAGCCATAGTCAATACGTGACAGTACAACGCTATTCAGAAGGTTCAGTAAACAGTCACGGTCTGTACCCCATGACTGATGGGAAAGGATCTTTAGTAAGTTCATTGCTTTCAAGCATTTCAATCGCAACTGCTTGATATGTGCAACAAAGGTGAGCTTTTTATCGACCACAACACCTACGAATTTGTGATCTTGTTTAACGGCTATGGTCTGCCCGTTCAGTGTGATGTCGGGGTCCGGCCTAATGCCACGTTGTTGAGAAAAAGGTAAACAGACGGTTTTCCCACAGTTGAATTTAAACCCATTTTTATCTGCCCAGCTTGAGAGTTTATTTACCCCCAACTGAGTTTGCCGTTCACAGATGGCCAAGTTGCAGGATTTGAAACTGATCTGGACATCGTCTACGTAAACAGAGTAAGAGATTGTTTTGGGCAACACACTGCTTAGGGAGTTCATTTTAACTATGAAAAGCGTGCAGCTGAGTACGCCACCTTGAGGAACGCCATTCTCCTGTATGAACCGCTTCGATAGAGCATTTCCAAGACGAACCACGAAGGTGCGTTCGGAGAGGTAGCTTTCTATAGTATTAAGCATGTTTCCCGAGACTCCAAGAGAATCCAGATCACGGAGAATGCCATAACGCCAGGTCGTGTCATAAGCTTTTTCCAGGTCAAAGAATACAGAAAGACAGTGTTGTTTGTGGATAAAGGCATCCCTGACATAAGATTCAAATGCTACAAGCTGGTCAGTTGTCAACCGGCCAGACCTGAATCCAGCTTGACTTTGGTCAAGAAGGCCGTTGTATTCAAGGAAATACACAAGGCGGCGATTTATCATTTTCTCAAACACCTTGCACAAGCAACTAGTCAAGGCAATGGGCCTGTAGCTAGCTGCAAGTGTGGCTTCCTTTCCTTGTTTAAGAATGGGTATGATAACAGCCTCTTTCCAGGCTTTGGGTAGGCGCCCAAAGGACCATATCTTGTTAAACAGAAAGAGGATGGTTATAAGGGTGTGTTCATGTATGTGCTTAAGCGTGCCATATGTAATCCTGTCTGGGCCTGCTGCTGAGTTGCCACATGTTCCCAGAGCCGCCTTCAGTTCCTCCATAGTGAAAGGGCTATTGTACCCTCCTGTGGATGGCCTTTTATCACGGATAGGTTTCCGTTCCTCCGCTAGCTTGTGTCGCATGAAGGAGTCTGTATAATGTGCTGAGCTGAAGATATATTCAAAATGTGCTCCTATTGCATCTGCTTGGTGTTCCAGTGTATCACCAGCAGTGCTGACCAGAGGCACTGGGTGAGCACTGCGTCCTTGAAGTGCTCTAAGTCTGTTGTACACTTTATGTGTATCTGTGTAGGAGTTTACAGAGGAAAGGAATGAGCGCCAGCTTTCCCGTTTGGATGCACGTCGGATACGCCTGCCATTTGCTTTAGCACGCTTGAAGTCTATTAAATTGTTAACTGTTGGATACCTGCGGAATTTTGACCATGCTTTGTTTTGGTTCTCACGGGCATTCTTGCACTCCGCATTCCACCATGGCCTACGTTTGTTTTGTGTCTTATTTGATGTCTGTGGGATTGATTTCTGTGCGGCTTCTATAATATGCAGGGTGATCATGGATTGTAATTCGTCTATACCTAGGTCTACGATTGAAGAAATCGGCAGTTTAGAGAGTTCTCGGAACTTCTTCCAATCAGCAGCCTGTTCTTTAAATTTCCTGTGATAATTTAAACCCATATTTATGTTTCCTGTGTGTTTTAAGCAAACAGGAAAGTGGTCGCTTCCATACAGATTATCGATAACAGCCCACTCAGTGGTTGCCAAGAGCACTGGAGAGCCAATAGCAAGGTCTATTGCTGTGTATGAGCTGTGTGCTGTATTAAAGTATGTTGGGTCTTTCTTATTAAATATACAGGAACCGGAAGACAATAAAAATTTTTTCGATTATCGCACCTCGGGAATCAGCTCTTGAACATCCCCATAGTGGGTGGTGTGCATTAAAATCTCCAACCAACATGAATGGACCCGGGAGCTGGTCAATAAGTTTTTCAAATTCTTCGACGGAGAGGTGATGGTCCGGAGGAATGTATAGGGAACATACAGTTATTAATCTTCCAAAAGTTAGAGCCCGTATTGCCACTGCCTCTAAATCAGTAACTAGTGTGATACTCTGACAGGGGATAGTGTTCTGCACAACAATAGCGACGCCACCCGATGAGTGGGCAGTGCCTTGCCTGTCTTTCCGGTATACTGCATATTGTTTTAGAAAGTTTCTGTGTGTTGGGTTTAAGTGTGTTTCCTGTAGGCAAAGTATGTTAGGTTGGTATTGTGCAAGTATTTCATATATGTCATCCAGATTTCTGAGTAGCCCTCGGCAGTTCCAGTGTATAATGCTCTCAGCAGCCATTTTTGCGTGTGATAAGGGGACGGGTTATTCAAATGTCACCGCCTTTATTAGGCGGCTTGACTGGCGGATGTTTTTTCTGTTTGAGGCGGTCTAGAAAACTCCGCCTCTCTTTGGGGGATTCTCTCAGCGTCTGAGACACTGAGGATCCCGGGGTCACTTCCATTGCTTCCGGCGGAGACTCGGAAGCGGATGAAGGTTTGTCAGGAGGGGTTGACTCCCTCTCTGTTGTCTGGGTTGTTCCAGAGGTCTGTGCGAAGTTGACCTCTGGGACTTGAAAGGTTGGTGCAGCCAATGGCTGCTTGCTGGGGGGCCGAGAAAGGCGCACGTCAGCAAAGCTGTATTGCGTGCCCACCGTAACTAGATGCCGCCCGGCCCCCCGGCGCGCTGGGTCAACGTAGGATCTTACGGAGAGAAGCGAGAGCTTCTTCCGGGCTTCAGGGAATGTGATGTTTTCCGTTACTTTGATTTGAATGATCTTTTTCTCGTTCTGGAACATTTCACAAGTTCGCGAGTACGCAGCGTGCGGCCCATGACAGTTGGTGCATTCTGTTTGGGTGGCACTGCAGCTTTCAGTAGGATGCTCGTGAGCACCACACTTTGCACAGGTGAGTTTTCCGCGACATGTGTTTGATCCGTGTCCGTACTTTTGGCACTTAAAACATCTTCTCGGGTTTGGAACATAGGGGCGTACTTTGCAGTGAATGAACTCTGCTTTCACAGCATCTGGTAGACGGGAACGACTAAAGGTCAAGACGATATGGGGTGTCACTACATCTTCGCCGTTTCGCCTTATGGTGATGCGGCGTAGGGCAATGACACCTTGATCTCTGAAGCCATCAAGGAGGTCTGAGTCTGTTTCACGGATCAGATCACATTCTGATATTACGCCTTGAACTGTGTTCAGACTGCGGTGGGGAGTAATGGACACCTGTAAATGAGCAAACTGCTTTTGCTTGAGTAGGATGTCAGAATGATCTTTCTGTGACACTTCAACAAGAAGATCGCCGGATGACAGTTTCTTTGCTTCATAGTTTCTTCCTATCATTTTCTGAAGGGTCCTAGCGATAACAAAAACAGACATTGCAGCGACTGAGTCGTTGTCTACAAGAGAGTGAATAATCAGGAAACGGGGAAAGTGATCGCAATCAGTTCGAGTTCTGTCAAAGCTTTCTTCGGTGCGGCCCCTTTTCAGGGACCGATCGGGTTTTTTGGAAGAAGAAATACTCATGCGATATGGGCATGCTGACGGTTCCTAGAATGTCACCTGTGTTTCACCGTCTTATTCACAGGAAGGTCCCGGGGCTCGCCACCTGGTAAACAGACGAAGAGCCCGTCGGCCGGAGCTTGACCATGGCCCCGACCGCCACCGTTCATGGTTTCTACCCTTCACCTCAAAACCTTTCGCCACGGTGCGGATGACAGCTTCGGTATGGGGGTAAGGGTCCGTGGTGGCGCCAAGCACCATCACCTTGATACTCAAGGTGCCCTTGCGGGGAATTCTTGGTCCCTTGACAGGCTATTTAACATTATCTTTGTCTTCTGCATATTAATCTTCAACCCCGCTCGTATACTTTCTCGGTTAAGGTACACAATCATTTGCTGTAATTCGTCCCCATTGTTGCTGAAAAGGACAATGTCATCTGCAAACCGAAGGTTGCCGAGATATTCGCCGTTGATCCTCACTCCTAAGCCTTCCCCTAAGCGCTTGAGTACTTCTAAGCATGCAGTGAATTGCATTTTTGTATACATATCCTTAATCTTTTCTTTTCCTTTCGAAATATACCTTGTACCACTACCTATAAAAATGCAAGCGACCTGATCAAAGAGAATCAATCTCTTCACGGCTTTTTTTCCACCAATACTCTAAACGTATCTTGCTTATCTCTACGGCTGATGGGTTGTTTCCTTCCACTTTAAACCCAAGTGCTTCTGGAAGTTGTACGTTACCTATGGTTCTCACTGAGTGAATCCCTTCGCATTACATTAGGATGTGCTGAGTGGTTAACGGATTTTGGCTGAAGCATCCACATGCTTAATCTAGTTCCGAATATTTCCTCCGGTAGGTTCTTGTCCTTAGGCAAGTGGCTCGATCCTCAAATAGCAAGGCACTGCCCTTTGTTTTATCGTACAGATTTTCCCTTCCATTTTCTTTCTTCTCCAATTAACATCCAATTAACTGTCTGTTTCTCTCACTTTCGTTCATGACTCCTGGTTGTCTACTTAGTTTCAATTACCCTGTACTTGGTTGCCAACTTTCTTGACCTCTTCCTCCATTCTGTGTCCATGCTTTTCAAGTACAGATACTTGTGCACTTAAGCCGTCCACCAATTTTTATTCATGTTCCTGAGTCTTACACTCAGGAACATGAACCAACTAAACTTAGAGACTCAAGAGACGTCAAGATAAATTATCAGGCAAAGCCGCCAAGCACATGGCTGTGTTGGGAAACGTCCTTTTCCTTTAAGTTTGGAGAAATCGATACCTGGCTTTGCTACAGGTGTTGCGCTAGCCGTATGAGAGGCGGGTTTATCGTGAGCAGAAATGGTGAATTTCGATAACTAAGAAAGTCAATCATCATCATCATTGACAGAAGCTGACCCTTCCTCAGAAAAAACCTGGATCCTCCCCTGCTCTCCTATACATTTTCTTTTCCCTTTGTGCTGACGTTTGACACTACATCCTGTTTGGCAAACGTTCATCAACCCATCAAGCGTGATGGCGATTTATCTTGCTACGCGGCTTTTTCAAGGCCTTGCTTTTAATAAAACTTCCGAGATCGAATGGCGCGACGACAAGATTTCGGAGGCCATGCCGAATGCTCAGCACTACGATCGGGTATAATGCGAGGATTCAATTCACTCAATTTAATTCCTTAATCACACCGCGTTCACGCGGTCTAGATTCTGATAGCAATGTCTACCCCACTCGATCGGATCACTGACGAAGCGCGAAAGTAAATCTTTTGATCGCAAGTCACGTGGCAGGTGAGAATTAAACATGACATTTTTTTGTTAAATGTTCAAACGTTCATGCAGAACTTGTCACCTGCAAAGAAAGAGGCCCTTTGCCAAGGCGGCACTCGAACCTGGTACTCAGAAGAGACACTCCCACCGACCCCAAGGCCGTCACCAATGTCAGATACGTGAGCAAAGGAGAGTGGCAGCACGAGACGGGCCGCCGTTCAGACCCGCCTATACCACTGCAGCTATTTGCTGCCGCCTTTCGGCGAATTGTCGAATGTGTTCATAGCGAAGCACCGCCGTTTCTACACCGCGCAAAGATGCCAAAAACAAAGCGCGCGGCGTCACCTCTTCCAGTTTCGGCGCCAGAAAGACGAGGACACCGCAGGAGTACAAGCACTGATACAAGCATGGCAGCACAGAATTTGTCCGGAGGCAATAAAGGGTTCTAGCCGAAGTACAAGATAGCGCAGGGTGGACGACTCGAGGAGGCGAATGCCGCACGTGACACCGCAAGCCGAAAGACGCAGTCCGGAAAAAGATTCAGGTGTGACAGAGACTGGAACAGCAGGACACTGGTGGTGCCCCCCTTCGACGGTGGCGGCGGAGGCAGAAGACTGTTCAGTCACGGACGGCAACTCCTTGGCAAGCTGATTGGATTTTGCGTCGACTGTCTACTCCCTCGCTCCTGGCGTCGTTTCATCGCTGCCTTCGTGAACCAGCAAAGCCCTACTGCCCCACCAACAGAAGGTGCAGCCGCAGGTGAAGGTCCACCTGCGGGACAAGAACTCCAGGAGGCGTCTGTGTACCAAGCCAGTGACACTGCTTCACCTTTTTTTTTTGTATAAGTACCTTGTGTGAATAGGTTTTGCAAAAAGAGGAAAAAGACTTTATTATCGACCACATTTTCTTTTTTCTGGATATTGGTCATCTCTTGACACACGGTGTTGTGTCAAAAGATGTCACGATGACAATGGGTTATGCTGTCATGTTTCAATGTCCTATACAGTTTCTCGACGTGCCATCACTCCCAGATGATGGCCACAATGACAACGTAAACCATCTGTATGTACTTCGGAGTATGTTTTGGAGCTGTATATCTCAAAATGATGGTAGTCTCAGCAATTGTGTCAATGGAAAGCTATGTGCCCGAAAGTAATGAATTATGGAGTTGGTGCAAATTGTCAATGGTCTATTTTTAAGTTATTTGTTGTATATGTAATGTAAGCACATTTCACCTCTCAAGCTTAAGAGGTAGAATTCTGGTATGTGGCAAAATTTTAAACTTTTTTTTTGAGAAGCTGTATCCGCAAGCACATAAAAAAAGGCTGTGGAAAAAGACCAGTATATGTGAATGCAGTGTGAAGAAAGCATGGAATGAGGAATCAAGCACTCAAATGATGAGGCAGATATAATGGTAGAATGTTTAATTATATAACCTAACAATCTAAAGAATAATCTCAAGCATAAACTAAAACATAAACACAGAAAAGGGGAACAGACACTGGACTGCAAAGCAAAATGTCCTTTAAATTATTAAAAAAATGCTTTAAATTTAAAATTTACATAGCCCAGAGCCCAAACTTTGCGCTCCCACTCAACAATCTATGTGTTTGTCAAGAACTTGTCGCAAAGAGGAAGTCGTAGTCATCGGCAGTCAGACGTCGTCGTGCGACGACCGATTCCGCGAGGCGCTGCTTGTGCTTCTGCAGTTCTAGAATGCGCTCTTCAATGGTGCCTGTGCAGATGAGCCTGTAGACAGAACAAAGATGGGTTCGGTTAGGGCCAGTGATTGTGCTCGCAATAATTCCTCTCAGTGGTACCTCTGCATTTAAGTTTCAGGTTTATTTTCTTAAAAAAAAAAAAATCGGAGAGCACTGAGACAGAAGACCTTGTGCAAGACTGAGCCTAAGTTGTCCGAACGTAGCTGGCACACCGGACAAACCTGAACGAAAATTGTCATTCACCCACAAATAGCATGAAGCTACAAAGGAAACTAAATCAGTTTAGGTTGATAAAGCATATTCTTGGAGAACTCTATTTTCATTGATGTCGCAGTAATATGCTGATTATCAAAAGGCAAAATAAAAATCACAGTTCCACTTTATATTTATTTATTCTTACAGATTTTTTAGGCACCTATTTTTGATAATGTATTGAATATATTAAATATAAAGAAAAATGAACTGAGAAGTTTACAACTATATAGCTCAGCAATAAAACCTGATATCACAATTCTGTAGCCTGAACCTAAGAAAGATACAGCAGACTCCCTTTAAGATGAATTCGAAGGGACCATGAAAATTTGTTCGTCTTATCAGAAGTTTGCCTTAACAGAAGTGCCCTCGGCAACATGACCAGGTGCATCCAAACATCTTGCTTCAAAACGGTAAATGAAGTGGACTCACATCGGGTGAAAAATGACATAAAAACCATTTATTTAGCTGAACTTAATAGAAAACTGTCTTCAAGTGGTACCCTTGCTCGGCTTTATCCAGTCCTCAATGGATGTTTGTGGCTTCTGTTCAAATTGGCGAGCAGCCACAAACTGCGTCCTCTCACCTAATGACCTTCAAAATGCTTCTTTGCTTTCGCGCTGCTGGAAAAAGCTCAAGAGGGAGCTCAAGCAGGCATCTGCTGCCTCGCAGGTCATAGCCTGTAGGATCTGTATGATGGCACGAGGTCACAAGCTCCCGCTGAGAAATGACATTAGTCAGGAGAGTTTCTCCGTTTCTTTTTTTAAACTTTTTTTTTTCCTCCTCTTGTTTTCGCCTCTGTCCGCGGGCGATGTGCGCCGTGGACATTTGCAGCGGTGGCGGTCCCTCTGAATGTTCGTCTTAACCGAAGAGTACGTCTGAGGCGGTTCGTCTTAAACGGATTTCTTTTTTGCATTGAGTCTATGGAAAAACAAAACAAACGTTACTATGTTGTTTGTCATATGCGAGAATTTGGCTTAACCGAGTTCGTCTTAATGAGAGTTCACTGTACATCTAAAGCAAACAAAATCAATGTACATGTATTACACACCTACTTGAATTACACCACTGAACTTTGAGCTGGACTTTTGCAAAACCATTGTAAACAGTGTAACAAAATCATGTGAGCTGCAATTTCTTATATCAAATTTGTTCGCTTTAAATGCTCTAATGGATGCAGTTCTTAATGCTGAGTTACATGTTAGTAAACGCCATGCTTGTATTTCTTTATTTTTACCAACTTTAAGAAATTTTCGAAAAATTTCAAGACCCTAAATCAATGTTCTGCTGCCTATAGTCACTTCTGCCAGTTTGGCCAGTGAGTTCAAACAAAAAGTGATGCCGCACAATGTGACTGATCAAGTATAAAGCCCAAGGAAGGCATTCTGCAGAGCAACAGTTTCATTTTCACACTTATGGGGTTCATCATCACTCACTGAGTGAGTGAGTAAAAAAGTTTATTGGAAATAAATAAAAGAAGGCATGATTGTTGGGGCCCCTATTCCCTATTCCACAGCCCCACTGGCACGAGTGGCTCGCTGGGCTTGGTCCAGAAGAGCCGATTGGCTCTCCTGGCCCTCATCTGCAAGCCATGCCTCCCACTGCCTATTCCTCATGAGTGGATGTTTGTGTATTATGGGGATGTCTATGTGTGGAGGCCTCTTCGGACACTCTTGTAGCGCCCACCGACGCTGCTAAGCGGGGACGCTTAGGTCGGCGCTCTTGGCCGGCGCCTTGGGGCCGGCTGCAAATGACGACAATAAAGATGGGCGGCGTGTGCTAACGGCGCAAGCATGGCACGCGCTAGTCTGTTCTGAAAACCTGCTGAGCTGCTGCTCTTGCTCTGGCGCTCCGCTGCGACCCCTCGGTTCCCAACAGTGGTGAATCCGGCCTAAGAGATGACCGACCCCAGCAACGTCCCGCCCTCAGGTAACCTTCCGCCTGACACTACCTCGCGCCCACGGGACGTCGCAGCTCTACAGCTCCACCTGCCCACGTTCTGGCGCAAGAACCCGCAGGTTTGGTTCGCCCAGGTCAAAGCCATCTTCGATCTGCACCACATCACCTCGGAGACTTCGCGGTTTCGCCACTTACTTTGCAACCTGTCTTCTGAGGTGGCTCAAGAACTGGCGGACGTTATCGCTGCATCTTTGAGTGATGCCCCATAACAGCAACTTCAGCAGGTTTTCAGAACGGACTAGCGCGTGCCGTGCTTGCGCCGTTAGCACGCGCCGCCCAACTTTATTGTCGTCGTCATTCGCAACCGGCCCCAAGGCGCCGGTCAAGAGCGCCGACCTAAGCGTCCCCGCTTAGCAGCATCGGTGGGCGCTACACTCTCATGTGATGTGTTTTAGTGTGGGTGTGTCTGTGCACCACGGGCAGTTGTCAGTGAGCCTCATGGGGTGTGTTCTGTGTAGGTGTTGCAGGTTGGGGTATGTATTTGTCTGAATATGACGTCAGTCCCTCTCCTGTTGGCTGTTTAAATTCGAGTGAGAATGACCAAAACGTCTCCGCTCCTGTCTTTGCTGTAAGATGCCACGAGAATTCGGTCGCAGGTCGTCGCTGGGCCCTGCCGTTGCTCGGACGTTTATTCCTCGAGCAATACAGTCTGTCCTCGCGTTCCCTGCCAGTCCCTCGTATGCCGGACACCATATGATAGTGTGGTGCTCTTCTAGTTGATTGGCCAAAATTTTGATTATTGAGTAGGGTGCAATCCCATTCAGATAATACGACAGCCGAATCGGTTTGACACTCGGCGTCCTGAATGGCCAAAGGCGATAGCTGCAGCCTCTGCCGCGCATGCCGAGGAGGCTTTGAAGGATGCCGTTGTTACGTTGTTCTGACACGTGGAGACCATGGTGAAGGTGTTGGTAATGGTTCAACTAGCATCCATATAATACGCTCCTGGTCCCATGCTGAAACCTTTGTTAAGAGTCTTTGCCCTCGCTCTGTGTTGTCCGGGATGGTACTTGAGATGCATGTTCTTGGGAGTTGGGGCCACCGCAATGTGCGATCGAACGTTGCAGTCTATCAGTGCCGTTTCCTCTCCGCAATACTGGGGTCTCAGTGTAAATACTAACCTCGCCAATACTTCCCTTACTTGTTCAGTTATGCAGAACCAACTAGCCCAACAATTAACTATTCCAGAGTGGTTGGCACCCAGTCTTTCTTTCCTGCGTATTTTGCACGCACCCGAATGAGTTCCGATTTCTCGGGTGCGCACATTATGTCTGCCGCCCTCGTGTGTTCCACGACTGCGTTTATAGCCTTTTGAAGAGTATCTTACTTGACCCCGTAGGACCCCTAGTGAGCCCAAAGTGTGATGTCATCGGCATATATCGCACAGCCGAGATTTGGGTGTTTATCTAGCTCCAGGGCTAGATTACTCACCCACTGACATTAAATATCAGTGGGGTGAGTACAACTCCCTTAGGGGTGCCTCTGTCGGAACAGTTGAAGGTGTCAGACTTCGTGGAACCTAGTCCAATTGTAGCCGTGCGGTCACTGAGAAATGAGCGCACGTAGTTATAAATTCGTGCTCCGCAGAGTACCGCTTCTAGTCCCTCCAAAATAGTGTGGTGGGAGATGGTGTCGAAGGCCTTTTTGATATCTAAATGCTGTCATATGTAAGAGGCCGCCTGTGGCGCGAAAAAGAAGAGGACGATATGAACGGAGCATTCCGAACGGCGCAAGCGCGAGGCGCGTGAACCAAGCTGTGATCGAGGGAGAAACAGCACAGTTCGGGCATTATCGACGCGGCTCCGGGCCAGAAAGGTCGCATCGCCAGCTCCGCTCTGGCGACGGGAGACTTGGGGGTCTGGCTGAGTCCGTGACGTTGGCCGTCCAAGGTGTGGCCGTCGACCTCGGCAAGTTCGAGTGAGGCTCCTGGACTGGCTGCAGCCTCTCACGGCAGGACCGGGCACCCCAGAGAGGATCCCCCTTCTGCGGCAGACCGGCACGTTCGATGATCCCCGGAATGCCACGTCGGCACTCGGGAAAGGAGCTGGACGGAAGCGGTGGCCGAGCGCGTCGCTAGGCCTAACCCATCAAGCCTTCCTGCCACGTCAGCAACAGCGACCGGGTTATACAGGCTTCGGAGGCGAACAAGTTGAAGGACCGACTGCAAGGCAGCAACGACTATGTGACAGTCGGCGAAGGCAACAACTTTAAGAAAGGTCCAACGAGATCCCGCCGGGAGAATACGAGCAACGAGAACTAACTCCGTAAGGACGATCCATTCTTGTAGTAGGCCAGAGTTGCCAGACGTTTGTGTAGGAAACGCCCAGAATCAGTGTGGTCTGAATTAAGGACACGTTAATGATTATTAAGGGTTAGGTTGTACATGTGTTAGTATTTTTCCTGCAGCGTGTTTTAGTGTGCTTAAGTTTATGGTTATGAATTTATTAGGTTGTACATTTTCCAGTATTTATTTGTTTAGTGTAGTTTGAGTTTTTAGTTTGAGGTTTTTGGGTTTTGTAGTGAGATTAAAATCTGCTTGCTGTGTTGCCATGCGTCTTACCTCTCCATCTCTCATAACACCTGCACGCCCCCGAGATCAGTGACAACAAAAAACATTATCACAAACGCCAATAAAAATTTATCGTCCAACCCTCTGCTGGGTTGCCGGACCTTGTACTTTAGAAGCAGAAAAACGTCCTGCACTGACACGTGGGGTCAGAAACTGAACATGTTGGAGGGGAACATATAGTTTACTACCATCTGGCTCGCAGGACCTGTGCAACCTTTTCAAAGAGTTTCCCTGCACATGACGTTAGGAAGATAGGTCGAAGGTTGTTGATGTTATGGGGCTTGCCCAGTTTTGGAATGAGGACAAATTTGGCTTCCTTCCATTATTTGCAAAGGACGCCGTCCTCTGTCCAGAACGTGTTGTTAAAGAATGCGGTCAAGCTCCTTAGCATGCCGTCACTTAGATTGCGAATCATTACGTTCGTGACCTGATCTAGCCCTGGAGCGGTGTTTTTCCTGAAGGAATGTGCCGCTGCGTAAACATCCTCAAAGGTTATGGGGCATCCAGTCCCGGTTGGTCCTGTCCTTCGTAAACGGGCTTGGTGGATTGTCCGGTCGGGGCCATTCCTACATATTGTTGCCTATTATGCTTCGGGCACGTTGCAAAGCACACCCACCATCATCCTGGCACAACTGCGCGACCCTGGCACCTTTTTCGGCACAGACAACACCGACGTTGAAGACTGGCTTCAACTCTACGAACGGGTGAGTGCAAGCAATCACTGGGACCAGACTGTCACGCTCGCTAACCTGCTATTTTACCTTGCGGGAATGGCACGCGTCTGGTTTGAGACCCACGAAGAGGAACTCACCAGCTGGGACCTGTGCAAGCAAAAGCTCACTAATTTGTTTGGCAAGCCTGTTGGCCACCGCCGTGCCACGCAGAAAGACCTTGCATGCCGAGCTCACACATGCGTTGAGTCCTATGTGACATATATTCAGGACGTGCTTGCTCTTTGTCACAAGGGTGATTAGAAGATGCCGGAAGCGGAAAAGGTTGAGCACATCCTTAAAGGAATCGCGGATGACGCGTTTACACTCCTTGTTTTCAAGAACTCATCGAAAGTGCAGGACATCAGTGCTGATCGCCGCCAATTCGAAGAAGCCAAAAGCCGTCGCATTGCTCACAACTTTTCTCGCCTTCCTAACACGGCTGCAACATCTACCTGCGAGGACCTCCGTTTCCCACCTGTACCGCCTGCATCCGACAGTATTGTGCGCATCGTCCGCCAGAAGATTGAAGCAGCATTACCTGTTCCTACCCGGTTCGTGGCCCAGACGACTCCCACGCAACAATATCCCTAATCCAGACTGTTCTATGGCAAGATTTGGCCAATGTCAGACTCCATTCCCTGAGCCCAGCCCACAGACCCGACTACCGCTCACCCAGCGTACTTGATCTACCACGAAGTTCGTACGCTTGTCCTCGTTATCGGAACCCGGAGGAATGGCGCACTTCTGATGATAGGCCTAATGCTTCTGCTGTGGACGCGTTGGACATATTCCTCGCCATTGTCGCAGCTCTTGGAACACGCAGCCTTGGCAGAGCTATATAAAATGAACGACGCCCGCCTCGCAGTCCCAGCCCGCCGGCACGCATTGAAAAAGGCATCACTCCAACATCTCTGCCCGCAAGACAAAACCGTTCCCCTTCACCATGCCCCGTCTTTCCCGCTCGCCTCTGCCTTGTTGCTCTCCGTCCCCTTACTCAAAACTCACACACAGCTCTGAGAGGTGAGCCTGCCAAGACGACCCAACCCGAAATTCCTCTGTTTCACTGCCTGGCCATGACAACCTTATCAACGTGGACGTGGACGGCATAGCTGTGACACCACTGATTGACACAGGAGCACACATATCGGTTATGAACTTGAACCTCCGTACGCGGCTAAAGAAAGTCCTCAATCCTGCCGCGCTCCCTGTCGTCTGCGTAGCCGACGGTGGGACTCCAGCTGTCACTGGGATGTGTGCCGCCCGTGTCAGGGCAGCCGGACACCATACTTCTGTTTTACGTTTTGGAGTAGTGCCCACATGAAATCATCTCAGGTCTTGATTTTCTGTCGGCACATTTGGCCGTTATTGATTGGTCTGCAAGTGTTGTCCAACTCGCCCTACCGTGAGCCGTTGACCCTCCGGATCCTACCCCGAGTCGACTATGCTCCACCGATTACATTCGCCTACCTCACCGAGCCGTGACCTATATTGCCGTTTCACCCGATCTACCTGTCGCCGCCGCCGATTACGTCATGTCGCCCAGAGCCACCGTCCTGTCGCAGAATGTCACATTCCCCCACACGGTAGTCCATATAAAAGACAATGTTACCTGTCTTCCTGTGGTGAATTTCGGCCTCTGTCCTCAAGTGCTACCTCAGGGGCATATCTCTTGCAACCGTGACCTCGGCTTCTGACTACCACATTTCTGCCTTGACTGGTGATACTGCGTCCTCTACCTCTGCTGGTTCAGACCCTACAACCCGAGCATTAGAACCTTTCTCGACAATGATCACTCCTCACCTTTCGGCCCACCATGTGGATGCACTTTATTGCCTTCTCGCCTCGTACCGGTACATTTTTGATCTCGATGACCAGCCACTGGGCCAAACATCCGTTGTGAAACATCGAATACACACCGGCGATGCCAGCCCGATCCACTGACGGCCCTACCACGTCTCCCCTACTGAGCGACAAGTCATACAGAAGAAAGTCAACAAGATGCTTGCCCGAGTTATCATTGAGCCTTCTTGTAGCCCTTGGGCTTCCCCGGTCGTGCTCGTAAGAAAGAAGAATGACAGCTGGTGCTTATGTGTCGAGTATTGCCATCTCAACAAAGTAACAAAAACGTATCTGTATCCCCTGCCGCAGATAGATGATGCACTCGATTGTTTACATGGTGCAAAATAGTTTAAAGTGATGCCGTTCGGGTTATGTAATGCGCCGGCTACATTTGAATGTATGATGGACGCTCTCCTTCATGGTTTTAAGTGGTCATTCTGCCTGTGCTACCTCGATGATGTTATTGTCTTTTTACCAGCTCTTGCCATGCAACTCGAGTGCCTTTCGACAATTCTGTTTTCCGCAAGGCTGGGCTTCAGCTCAATTCATCAAAATGCCACTTTGACCGCTGGCAACTTACTCGGACACCTTGTCGATTCTTCCAGAGTCCACCCCGATCCTAAGAAAGTTTGCGCCGTCAAGAATTTCCCCGTGCCAACCTGTGCCAACGACATTCGAAGCCTTGGGGGCCTCTGCTCATACTTCCGCCGGTTCGCACGCAATTTCGCTAATGTTGCGTGCCCTCTGACAGAAGTTCTCAAGAAAGTCGTGGTTTTTGTCTGGGGTCTGGAGCAAGCTACTGCGTTCGCTCAGCTTATCGTGCGGCTCACTTCACCGCCAGTTCTAGTCCATTTTGACGTGACCGCTCTAATGGAAGTTCAAACCGATGCCAGCGGTTATGGAATCGGCACTGTTTTGGCTCAGCGCCAGCAAGGTTGCGACCGTGTTATTGCGTACGCTAGCCGCCTTCTGTCCCAAGCGGAGAGTAATTACTCCATTACTGAACGCAAGTGCCTTTCCCTCATTTGGGCAGTGGGTAAATTTCACCCCTACTTGTACGGCCGGCCGTTCACAGTTATCACTGACCACCACGCTTTATGCTGGCTTTCATCTCTAAAGGATCCTATTGGACGTCTCAGTTGATCGGCGCTACGACTCCAAGATTACTCATACACTGTTGTGCATAAGAGCGGCCGACTGCATGAAGATGCTGATTGCTTGTCGCGCCATCCAGTAGACCCACCGGAGCTTCTCGACAGCTGCGAGTATACCTGCGCGCTGTCGCTTACTGCGTTTCAGAACATTGGAGATGAGCAACGCCGTGACCCTTACTTGCGAGACGTCATTCTTCGGCTGACTCCTGAGACACCTTCCCCTTCTATGTATATGTTTGTACTGCAGGATGGCATCTTGTACCGCTACAACATTCACCCTGACAGTCCTGAACTGCTCTTGGTTATTCCTACACATATGCGTCAAACTGTCATCACAGCTACAAGATATGCCTACTGTGGGTCACCTTGGAGTCTCTAGGACGTATGACCGTGTTCGGCATCGTTTCTTTTGGCCCCTTATTTACCATTCTGTCTGCTGTTATGTCGCTACCCGTGAGAAGTGCCAGCGCCACAAGAAACCAGCAGTACTCCAAGCTGGCCGCCTTCAACCCCTTGACGTGCCATCGGAGCGATTCTTCAGGGTTGGTCTTGACCTTCTTGGCCCCTTCCCGCTATCTACTTGCGGAAATAAGTGGATAGCAGTTGCTACCGACTACACGACCCGGTACACAATCACTCAGGCGCTTCCAACTCGCTATGCAACCGATGTCGCCGACTTGTTGCTCGAAGACATTATACTTCACCACGGCGCTCCTCAACAGCTCCTCACATATCGGGGCCGCTATTTCATTTCGAAGGTTGTTCAGGACCTCTTGCACTCCTGCGCTACAAAACACAAGTTGACAACGGCTACCACCCTCAGATTAACGGCCTCACAGAGCGTCTTAATAGAACTATCAAAGACATGCTTGCTATGTATGTTTCCGCCAACCATCATGACTGAGACGGTGCTCTGCCCTCCGTAACATTTGCTTATAATTTCTCCCAACATGACTCTGCTAGTTTTTCTCCATTTTACCTCTTGTACGGAAGAAATCTCTTGCTGCCATTTGACACCCTCCTTCCCGCCGTTCTCGACTCGTCGTCAGAATACACCCGTGACGCCATCTTCAGAACTGTAGAGGCACGCCAGATTGCACGCCTGCGCCTTACCGCTTCGCAGGACAAGCAACGACTCTTCTATGATGCCCGCCACCGCGATGCCCACTTCAACCCTCAAGATAGGGTCCTTCTTTTGACACCGTCATGACGAGTTGGCCTTTGCGAAAAGTTGATTTCGCCTTACTCTAGCCTGTACCGGGTCTTGCGCCAAGTGACCGATGCGTATATGAAATCACGCGCCTCGATTCCACCACGTCTCGACCTTCCATCGATGTCGTACAAGTCACCTGCCTCAAGCGATACAACTCGGACGATCTAGCCAGCACCGGGACGGCACCTTCGCTGCCGAGGGTCATGTCACCAAGCGCTGCTCGAGACGAAGCTGAGGACAGTATGGCAGACGACGACGCTCTATGATGGCGCGCAGATTGATGTTGCCATCTTGTATGTTTTGTATGGCAGTGGCCGCATTGTAAATATCCCTGTCAATATATTTTAAACCTCTCTCCTTGTAACAATATCACAAAAAAGGAATGAAGGAGGTAGATACAATTATATTAGTACAGGCCCTTGTAATGAGTAAGATAACGTACAGGCTACCTTTCCACACACTAAACAAAAGTGAAGAAGTAAACATCGAGTCTATAATTAGGTGTGCCTACAAAGTGGCCCTAGGGGTACCGGTAGGCACACCGACCCAAAAACTACAGTTAAACCTGCTTATAACGAACCTCCATATAACGAATTCCTGGATATAACGAAGTTTTTCTATTCCCCGCCATTGCTCCATAATAAAACTTGTTGTTGGGCTAGTTGGTACATTCTTCATACAACGATAGGACGCAACACATCAAGGAAAAGAAATACAGGTGAAAGGAAAGAGCGTCACTCACAACTAACTTTATTCTGAGAAAGCATCGCAATATATAGCTGAGCTAACACATGCGCGGCAAGGTTCCACGTATCACCCCACCTAGATGAGTCAATAAGAATCATGTGCTAGTTTAAAAAGCATCTAAAAAATTCAAACTCGGCGCCGCGCAACACCACTGACGTATCGCTGATGCAGATATCTTTTTTTCTTTTTATGCCTCGAGAATTTCTCGTGCCAGCACCTCGTTGCTTCTACCCAGAATGCTGATCTCCTTAAATCTTGCGTTACATTTACATGCCTTGCAGTGCGCAGGTAAATGTGTCGAAAGGTTATTCTTAATGGAAAGTGCGTGCTCTCTCGCTCTGTCGTTAACACATCGACCCGTTTGGCCGATGTAAACCTTGCCACAGCTGAGCGGAATTTCGTAAACCACACTCACCGCACAAGTGACGTTGGGATTTACATGCCTCTTGCCACATATAGGCGGCTTGGGTGCTTTGGAAATCCGCGGGCACAGGCCTGACAGCTTCTTTGGTGCAGAGAGGACCACTGGGACATTGTACCTATTCGCTACCTTCTTAAGGTTGTGTGCAACTTTATGTACGTAGGGTAGAACTATTGGCCTTGTTTCCATCGGTTGCCGTTCCTTCTTTTTTCCTTTTAATTTTTGAAGGAGTGTTTCAGCTACAGCACCAACGACGGAGCGAGGATACCCAGCTAAGTAGAGCTGGTTGACCTGACTGTCAAAGCTCTCCGCCATCCTGTGAGGGCACGATTTCGCCAGCGCACCTTCCAAGCACATAGAAGCAATGCCTCTCTTATTTACTCCATAGAAGCACATGTATTTGAGACCTATACGTAACGAAGTGGCAGTGGGAGACCCCCTTGATATAACGAATTTTCCCCACCAACAATCTAGAGATTTCGCCCCAAATTTTGTCATTTTTGTACAAGCAGCAACCGGAAGCACCTTCTCCGTCGCGACGGAATGCAAAGCGAGCGCACGTGTGCGAGGCGGGCCTGCATCCCTCGACCCGGCGATCTTGCCGCCGCGGGAGTGACCTTTCCCCCTCCCTTCATTCAAACCTGATACTGCCGCTTGCTGCAGCTGGCCTAGCCCGCCAAGCCGACACTCTCTCCTTTTCCAGTTGATGTTGCCGACGCGCTGGTACACGCTGTGACACATCACACTCGAAGAGCACGGACACGCGCTGTCAAACGCTGGCGGCGTGTGGAAGCGCCGCTGGAGACGCGAGCGAAGTGACCTTCGTGCTGTTGTCTATCGCTTCAACGCAAACTAAGCGCCGAGAACACACAGCATGCACAAAGCTACAAGCCGCCGACGCACCTACACTGCTAGACGCTGCCCCAACGCAGATCGCTTTCAAGATACGGCCCGTGCGTCGTCGCGCAGTACACAGTTGATGCCAGAGTACAGTACAACGCCGCCCCGCTATCCCTGCCCCCGCTATCCCTCCCCCCTCGCTCCCTCGCCGGTGCCTCGAGCGCAACGGAAGAAGGCGCGCTTCCTCCCTGCTTTTCTTGCGCGCGCGAGATTTAGACGCGGTCGTTGGCTCCCCTCGCACGTTTTCACTCGCACATACAGCATATGGTGGTGGTGGTGGTGAAAACATTTATTTCGCTATGGAGGGACAGGAAGTATGCTTGGACCAGCCCGTAAGGACTGGTCCTTACAAATACTTGGTGGAGGTCCCTCGTTCGGGACCCCAGTGGCAGTAGCCGCCGCCCGGGCGCGCCCAACTAAGGCTTGTTGGGCCTGTAAGTCGTGGCAGCCGAGCAGGGTCGCCTCCCAGTCTTCCCGGGTTGGGCTGGGGATGGGGGGATGGCCGGGTTGGAGGGGCAGGCCCACACCAGGTGATAGGTGTCTGAAGACACCACACCACAGTGTGGGCAGTTGCCACTAAAGGAGGGGTCAAAATGTTTTAGAACTGCCGGGCACAGCAAAGTATTGGTTAGAAGGCGGAGAAAGAGCCGCTCATCCTCCTTCCTAAGGCCTTTACATGGGCAGGGGTAAAGGCGATGACTATCTTGATAATATATTGTAATATCTTTAAAGGTATAGGCCGGATTAAAATCGGGTTCCTGATCGGGTGGGGAGGAGAAAACAGCCCGGTGAGAGAGCACACGGGCGGCTGCGTCTGCTGCCTCGTTTCCTACTAACCCCCGATGAGCAGGGCACCATATAAGGTAACGGTGGTGTGCGGGGTCCGTATCCCATATGCAACTTTTGTAGACATGATAGGCTAGAGAGGGGGTCCAGCCTTGTTCGACGTTCCGACAGGCCTCATGCAAGTCGGTGATTATGTATTTCGAATCGGAATGTGAGACCGCGAGAGCGATGGCGACTTCTTCCGCGTGTGTTGCAGTGCGGGCTCTAAAGGTGAGGCCGTTAACTATGTTGCTGTTGTGAACTACCGCCGCCGTGTACCATCTCCCATGGTGAGGACCGGAGGCGTCCACGTAGTAGACACCTATTTTGTTGCCATAATGTCGGGCTAGAGCTTCCACGCGCGCCAGGCGCCGGCCATTATGATCTTCATGTGACATGTTAGTTGGAACAGGTCGCACGTGGAGGGCGCGTCTCCACAGTTCTGGGATGCGAAACCTATCATTCATGGGAATGGTGTGTTGGATATGGAGTTGAGCAAGAAGGCGGCGACCTGACTCCATTTGCGACAGGCGTGTGTATTGGTTTGTGAGGTGCGTTTCCCGGAGCTCCCGGAAAGTGTTCACCACCCCAAGGGCCATAAGACGGCTGTTGGACGTGGTGACGGGGAGGTCCAGGGCACGCTTAACAATTTTGCGGAGGATGACCTCAAGGGCCTCCTCCTCTTGTTTCCGTAGGTGAAGGTAAGGAGTTGAATAGAGAATTCGACTGGTCACGAAGGATGCCTTGCGGCTGGCAAACAACATACGGCGCGCGACGACTGCGTTATCGCCCTTGGACGGATATCTATGAGCCAAAACCAATTTTAGGGCCACAACGCGTCATAGACACCATCTTTATATAGCAAATACGGATCTCAAGGGCCATACTTTTGCTGGCGGAAACCGAAAATACGTCATAGTTGTCACCCCCAGCACTTTGAGTGGCCACATTAATGCCATCGTCAAGCCACCAATCCAAGCGACATGAAAAGTCAAAATGGCCGCTCGGGCCGGCGTGGGGTGGCAGTTCACAACGTATGATGCGGGAACGGTCCCACAGTTGCGACACAACAGCGGGGTTACCAATGCATTGGGTTCTATGGGAGCTGTGCCGGGACCGGCCGAAAACAAACAGCCGGGAACAGCGGGGTTCTACTGTAACACTATACGACGCTACGACGCCATCGTGATGCTCGCTCTTCATTTCCGATGCCTCGCTCTTGTGCGAAACGACACGCGTCCACGCCTCCGGTACCTGGTGTAACATTCCAAGAATGAGTGCTTCGACGAAAACGGAAAACGGGTGCGCGTTACGATTGAGGGCGCGTTAGAATCGAGGAAATACGGTAAGCCTTTCTTTTTCGAATTTTCGTGCTGAACCTGCATATAACGAAATCCTCTTTATAACGAAGTTTTTCGGGAATTTGTCAATTTCGTTATATCCAGGTTTAACTGTATTAGAGCTTGGAATACATAATGCCTACTCCGAGCTAAAGACGGCGGCGGTACTGACCGTGCAGAGAAGTCGTCGTAGCCAGGCGAGGGAGGGGAGAGAGATAATCGGTAAGGTGGGCTTCCCACCGTACCCCCAGAACCTGGACGAGGTACTGGTGGAAGTCCCGGATCCCGTCTGATGCAAGATCTCGATCGCTCCCCTGCCCAAGAACATGGACCCAAACCAAAACAAAAAGCGGGGAGAGTAAGATGGCTCCGTAAACAACTAAAAAACAAAAGAAATGTTTTGTATGTGGACGCTTCCAAGTACAACTGGAAACGGGCCGTTGCAACAGTAATTGGCAGCGACAAGAGAATGATGACGAGTGCTTCCCTGTACATGTTGTCGATCGCCAAGGCGGAATGCTTTGCCATTGTCCTGGCGATCAAAGCACAAGAACGGAGGGAGGAACCACACACGATTATCATCTCCGACTCACAGGATGTGTGCCGTTTCTTTTTGAACGACCGCAAGTAAAAATAAAAGTAAAAAATTTCCTAGGCGGGAGATTTACAAATGGATACAGGTTGACATGGTGTCCAGGGCACACAGGCCTGGAGGGAAACGAGAGTGCGGACGTTTTTGCTCGAGAGCTCACGAACAGAGCAGAGCCTCGACAGCACTGTCAATCCCCCCAAACATTCCAGGACAAGCGAGAAGGTCAACGACCCATCCCAAAAGGCCCCTCGCGAAGTTCTTGCTCACCAGCGTAGCACGCGACAAAAATACAGCACCCCACACAAATCATTAGAAGGGGAGGACGCCATAGATCTCCGCAGGATCCTTATGGGGTCTTTCCAAATCTACAAAGATTAAACAAAAATTTCCAACACTGTTCGGGCACGCCTGGCCGTGGTGTGGCAGCTCGCTGTCGCTATATCCCATTTCGTGGGGCTGGCAAAATAGACATCCAAATTTAAATACCTTTTTAGGTAAATTTGAACTATCGAACACTTTGGAGCATTGGGAGGCACAACTCGCCAACTCTGACCCGGAGGTGCAGCTACGCTTCTGGGTCACGTCAGGCAGGCGGCAGAAGCCAGTGGAGCCCTGGTCTTGTGGCCCCGCCCATTGAGCTCATAACCTTTCGCCCTAACCCCTTTTCAAAAGCAGATATGTTTTAAAGCGAAGCTTTATATAACTAGGCGAAACAAAATTAACCTTGCACTCGGCCGCGCAACACTTGAAACAGCAAAGCTGGGCGACTGTAGCCCAGCATTTTCCGGAAGTGCGCGCAAACTTTTCATCTTAATACTCATGATGATAATTTCTTTTCGCGCGTCTCGGACTTACGGCTGTCGCTGCGCGTTGCATAGTGCAGCTTGCAACACCGACACCGCGTTGCAATGCCGACAACGCGTTCCAGCAGACCTGCTCCGTGAATGCGTCTCGCTCTCACTCTCATTTTTTTCAACTCTCCCCCGAGCAAAACGCAAAAAACCTTTTCTTCACCTCGCAGAGCGCGAGCGTGCGAGCTCGCCAACTGTGGACTAAGACGATAACGCTCGAACGCAACCACATGTTTCGCATAAATGCATGCTCTGCAAGCGTGGCTGTATAGCCTATTGGTTACGACGCTTGCCTTGGAAACGTGGGTACGTGGGTTCGAATCCCTCCTCAGCAAGAAAGATTTATTTTCTTTTATTTCTTGATACGAATCACAAACTACGGCTGGCTTAAACAGCTTCGCTGTTAATAAAGTTATTCCTTCCTTCCTTTCTTCTTGTTTCCTTTAGTGAAATACTTCATTACATCGAGGTTTAACTGTATACTCACCTGTTGATGACAACTGTCTTGGTCTGTCCCACACGGTGGATACGATCGAATGCCTGTGCTTCCAGAGCCGGGTTCCTGGAAGGAGAACAAAATGTGGTGGTGGTGTCCGATGGTGTATAGTACTAGCAGTACAGGCTACACAATTCCATGCTGTGACACTTTGGGAGCAATTCTCACTGGTGCTCCTTGCCGTTTTAGTTTTTACAGCGATGGCTCTTTTTGATTCATGCATGGCATGTATAGTCGAGCCCACTTATACCAATATCAGTTTTAACAGTGTATCAGATACAACAATAACCAGCCACGCCACTGTGAACTTTTGAGTGTCCTATAGTATGTAGGAACACCAACATGATTAGCGGCATCAGAGCTAACTGTGGTTGAAGAAGACGAGAGACGCGCAAGCTCCGGCTGGGCGCTCTTGGGTGCGGACAGCCTAAACTGGAGCCCTCTGGCGTGGACTGCGAAATCGAGCTGTTTTCCACATTTGGCACACATAACGTGCGGCCCCGGCTGTGTTCCAGGATGGACCATGGTCGTGGGGAAGGCTGACGGTGCCCATTCCACGGCCAGTAGCGATTTCTACCCTGACCTGATGCCTGACCATTTCCTCGGTGCGAGCTGCACCTCTAATATTCGGTGACGAGCGCTTCCACCGGTTCCTCCTCCGTCGCCGTCATAAAGCCTGGCGTGGGACCTGGTGGTGGCGTGGTTTCCTACGTGCTGCTGCAGCTTCCACCACCGCCATTCGAGAAGGGCAGGTGATGTCATGAACATGAAGGCGTTGACCCCATCTCAAGAGCAGCTGCGTCCCTCGGCGCTGCAGTGTGTTGTTCTACACAGACGGCTCGAGAGGACTTGGTGAGCGGTGTCCAGTGTTCTGGTGAGATTTCGGGAGCTCGACGCCAGTTGCCAACGGTAGCGGTGGCAGCAGCATTAGAGTGACGATCGGGATCATCTGCGATCTTCCCCTCCTGTGATCTGCGTGCTGCGGTGCAGTGTGGTCTGTGGTGTCAAGGCATTGAGCGGGTGGCGGCTCTTTCTGGCGACCTACTGCGTGCACTCGTCAAAACGAGGTCGGAGATGAAAACCAGACCAGGTGTGCATCAGGGGACGGTTTAGGGCCTTTAGATTCCTGCAAGACCTCAAATCTCAGGCTGCACCACCTGGTCTGCCCAATTTTCACGAGGAGTCTGTCCTTGAAGCCAGCCAGGTTTAGGACCTGCGGGTTCCTGGAAGACCTTGGTGACTCGGACGTTGCCGGCTCTGCCGATCCTCATTCGGTGCATTAGCAGTCTACAAGGTTCGCCCACCGGTAGGGGTGTCCTGCCGTCGCTGCCAGCCACCGTGGGCCAGTGCCGTCAACGCATTCGCAGAGGGAGGGGTAGTGAAGGAACGCCAATATGATTAGCAGCCTCAGAGCTAACTGTGGACAAAAAAGACCAGGGACGCGCGAGCTGCAGCTGGGCGCCTTTGGGCGCGGCCGGCCGAGACTGGAGCCTGCTGGCGTGGAGGACTGCGGGATCGAGCCGTTTCACAATGTTCCCATGCCGGATTATTGGTTATAACAATTTAACTTGGCTACTGGGTCGATGTGTCACGAGCTGAAGTGAAGAAAAAGAAGAAAGAGAAGAAGGAAGAGGAAAAAGGCTGACATGGTCTGGAAGGAGCGAGGTGGAAAATGCGAGAAGACCGCTAGAAGAAAAAAAGGAAGAAGTCCGCTAGGATACTGGGCAAAGAGAACAACAAAAAGGCGGTGAACGACTGGTGTAGAGATCGAAGAGTTGAGTAGGAGGAAGGACACCAGTGGCCCTGCACCAGTCGGGCTTGATCCTCCACGTCCCGCGGCTGTGCACCGTGGTCGCCAGGAAAGGCTTGGTTCGAGGACAACGGCCCCGTCCTATGCTACGGGGACAACCTCGCCCTCACCAACGACATCACTCGACAAGCCAGGCCAATTCTAGGGAGACAACCCTCATCAGAGAAGCCAGCATTCCACCGGGCCATGCGCAAGAAGCACATCAAAGCAGACACGTAAGTGCCACATCGCACGTGACTTATTAGGACGTTTTAAGAAGTAGATATCAAACTCAGTGTAACGGTTCTTGCGGTTTTGTATAGATTTGACGTGGACTTATCGCTGGGGTACATCATAAATGTGTTTTGTGTGTCTTTGTCCTGATTCATGTCTCGTGCACCGGTAACCGTGACAAAATAGTGGCGAGCCTGCCAGGATACTCATAGTTACGGTTGTCGAGCAGCGCGAGCCATGGATTTGGACAAGTTATCTAATGTGGTGGAAAAGACAGGTCTCAAGGGGGAAGAACTCACTAATTTCTTGCGTGATAAGAGGGCGGCATCACGTGAGATGGCATGCGAAGAACATGAGAGGGCTGAACGACGAGCACAACTAGATAAGGAAAGAGCACAGATAGAAAAGGAGATATTAGAACTGAAGTTACGACAACCTTAATCAAATGCACAGAACTCAGCAAATGAGATACGGTCGGTGTCGTCAGAAACAGGGTCGACCCGCGCGCAGGAAATATGCCCTAGAGAACTAATGGCGCCTTTTCATGACAAGAGGGACGACCTCGATGCGTACCCACAACGATTCGAACGGATAGCCCTCGTTCAGGGTTGGAACAAGAGTGAATGGGCAACGGCGTTAAGTCTTTGTTTGTCAGGAGAAGCACTGAGTGTGTATGGCAGAATGCCAACATCAGAATCATTGGACTATGACAAGGTGAAAAGCACCCTACTACAGAGGTTTAGATTGACAGCGGAGGGATTTAGGGAAAACTTCAGAAGTACAAAACCGTATGATGCGGAAACGGCGAAGCAGTTCGCATCGCGTATAGCTAACTACTTCGACAGGTGGATAGATATGTCCAACACAGAAAAAACATATGATGGAGTAAGAGATTGTGTAGTAACGGAGCAGTTCTTGACATGCTGTAGTCCGAAGCTGGCAATCTTTCTGAAGGAACGTAACCTAAAGAGTATAGCAGAATACGCAACATTTGCCGACCAGTTCATAGAAGCACAAGGCTTGAAAAACTTGGGGAGAATGATGGATGATCGTTACGACACGCAAGGGTTCCCCCGCACCGAAAAGGCTGTTGGTGTAGAGACAAGGCCGCTTCAAAGTTGTTTCCTTTGCAACTGGCTGGGCCATCGAGCTGCGGACTGCAGAGTCGGGGCTGATCGCGGACAAGTGCAAGTATGTCAGATATGCCACAAGAAAGGACACACGGCTGATGTGTGCAGAGCATATCAAGACAAGACAGCTTGCGCGGTATATCCAAAGGACCAAAAGATGGTATGACAGCTGATTTATATGACTGGAAGAGAACGAGTATTGAGGACAAGCGAGAACAAAGGACAGATGAAGCAGGGCCGCATATGCCAGTGGTTGATGGCGAGATAAAAGGAAGACGGGTGTCGGTACTACGAGATAGTGGCACAAATACAGTGCTGGTAAGAAGCAGCTTAGTGGATGATGCCGAATTCACTGGCGAGCAAACATCGGTAGTCCTTGCAGACGGAACGACCAGGTGGCTCCCAGAGGCCAGGGTTTTTGTGTCAACACCGTACTACACGGGCCTGGTGACAGCAAAATGCCCAGAAGCACCGTTATATGACCTTATATTAGGGAAAGTGCCTGGAGTAAGGCGCGCTTGATTATCCCAACCCCCAGTGGTCGCCCATAAGGTCAAGGAGACATGCATGGTCAATGATCAGTAATGAGACAGATGAGATGACCACTGAAGGTGATCATGACGACGCGAATAATTACACGCCCCAAGGACGTACACGCACCAAAGACAAGAAGTATGACATAGTTGCATTAGCGGTGCAGACGAGAGCGGCAAGGGCAAGCCGACCTCTACACCCGTTGAAGGTACCTGATATACAAATCCTAGATGTCACTCCTGCCGACCTTGCCAAGAAACAGAAAGAAGATGAATCCATAAAAAAGTGTTTTGAAAAAGTGGGGACCACATTCAAAAGGAAGAGAAGTCACACTTCATTTGAGTTTGAGATGCATGGTGGGATATAATTTAGGCGTTGTCTATTCACGTGGGGAAGACAATGCTTAGAACTGGTAGTGCCTAAAACGCTGCGGACCGCTGTCTTGAACCTTGGACACGTTGCTGTTATGGCTGGGCACCAAGGAGTGAAAAGAACGGCAGCAAGAATAACAGAAGAGTTTTTTTGGCCTGGAGTACACAGTGACACGAAGAGATATGTAAGGTCATGCGACCAATGTCAAAGAACGATTCCGAAAGGTAGAGTAGGAGGAATAGCCTTGGGGAAGATGCCAACTATTGACACACCGTTTCAGAGTAGCCACTGATATTGGACGGAGCATTTGGCTACTCTGGAAGTCTTGTTTCAGAAAATAAGGAAAGCAGGACTGACAGTGAAACCCACTAAATGCGAAATGGGTTTCGAAACAGTTTCTTTCCCTGGACTGAAGTTAGGGATGGGGCATATTGCAACAAAGGAGGAGGTTATGAATAAAATACAAGCGGCACAGCGGCCAACTACCAAGAAAGAGGTCCAATCGTTTTTGGGATTAACAGGATACTACAGGAAATTCATTCCTACTTATGCAGCCACGGTCGATTCGTTAGTAGAATTGACAAAAAAGTAGCAGCTAACACTGTAAGCTGGGCAGCAGTGCACGAAAGCGCATTCGCTGTTCTGAAACAACGCATGTCAGAACCTCCTGTGCTGTTAGCACCAAACATGGAAAAGGAGTTTGTACTGCGTACGGACGCATCCAGTAAAAGGCACTCGGAGCAGTTTTGCTGTAAGATGAAGGTGAAATAATGCACCCGGTATGTTATGCTAGTAAAAGATTAAGTGAAGCGGAAAGAAATTACTCGACTAACGAGAAAGAATGTGTGGCGGTTGTGGGGCATTGCAAATTCCACAATATCTATACGGGCGACATTTTCGTGTGCAGACAGATCACCAACCCTTAGAATATCTAATGAAAGCCGAGTCCACATACAGCATGCTGAGGCGTTGGAGTTTAAGCCTACAGGAGTATAGCTTCCATGTAGGATATATAAGAGGCCAAGATAACGTGGGAGCAGAAAGCCAAATTCGCCTGATGTGAAGACAGTAATATGAAATGCTTTGATTGAACATGTTTGTGATGGGTGTCTACAGTAAAAGGTAGATGAGTTAAAGGTGAACTGAATTATACTATGTGGTGTGTTGATTATGCACTTGTAGGTAAAATAGGTGGAACTTGGTGACGTAGACAAATTCTCAGCTCATGTGCAGAGCCATTTAAAAGAGCAAGAAAGATGTGCTAAGTAGGTGATTGTGATATTCGACATGTGAAGTGCAAGAGCAATGTGAAAGTGATGTGTTCGGTGCGGTGTGCTTATGGCGATTATTACAATGGTGATTACGTGGACATTATCCAAAACAACGATGGAGAAGCAGTTTTTTTTTAGAAAAAACTCTTTTAATGAGGGCGCATTGTCACGAGCTGAAGTGGAAGAAAAAGAAGAAAGAGAAGAAGGAAGAGGAAGTCTGGAAGAAGCGAAGTGGAAAAAGTGAGAAGACCGCTAGAAGAAAAAAGGAAGAAGTCCGCTAGGAGACTGGGCGAAGAGAACAACAAGGCGGTGAACGAATGGCGTCGAGATCGAAGAGTTGAGTAGGAGGAGGACACCAGTGGCCCTGCACCAGTCGGGCTTGATCCTCCACGTCCCGCGGCTGTGCACCGTGGTCGCCAGCAAAGGCTTGGTCCGAGGACAACGGCCCCATCCTATGCTACAGAGACAACCTCGCCCTCACCGACGACATCACTCGACAAGCCAGGCCGATTCTAGGGAGACAATCCTCATCAGAGAAGCCAGCATTCCACCGGGCCATGCGCAAGAAGCACATCAAAGCAGACACGTAAGCGCCACATCGCACATGACTTATTAGGACGTTTTAAGAAGTAGATATCAAACTCAGTGTAATGATTCTTGCGGTTTTGTATACATTTGACGTGGAATTATTGCTGGGGTACATCATAAATGTGTTTTGTATGTCTTTGTCCTGATTCATGTCTCGTGCACCGGTAACCGTGACACAATGGCCAGCTGCCGGCGTAATCGACTCATGTTCTGGAGAGGTGGAAGGGAGACGGGAGAGAGGCATGCTAAGCTGGAGATGCGGTGGATTTCGCATCCCTTTTCCTTGCGGTGCAGACACCCAGTTAGCCATATTAAATTGTTATAATCAATAATGCGGCATGGAAACATTGTATAGTAAGCGGTTTAGTTTACCACAGAACACAATGTCACGAGTCACCGGCAGGACGTGCGATAATGTGAAAAAAGACGAAGACGCCGGCCGAAGAAACAGAGAAGGAACCCACAGGCGAGAGGCACATGAAGCGCGAGAGAAACAAGAAATTAAGAAAAAGGAGACGCAGGCGGAGATGAACTGGCATTGCTGATGTGGTCAAGAAGCAGTTCCATCTCTAGCTGTGCTCTGGAGACAGGAGGCAGCAGCTTCGGGGACCACGGACCAGAGAGGGAACGTTCGCGAGTTGGCCAGCGACAACTCCAGAGCCTGAGCCCCTACTGCGTCGCCGTGGCTGTGTTCCGTGGCCCCGGTCCAGCCCCAAGTTGCCATAACCGGTTGCTGTCCTTTGCCACGAAGGCAATCGCCAAGGCCACGTCAGCCCAGACCACGTCCTGTGCCACGCAGGTCTCGGTGCAAGAACGCAACCCCATCGCTCTCGAACCAAAAGATGTTGGCCTGTGTTGGAACCACGCAGTCCAACAGCTTTTGCCACGCTGAGCGGAAGTCCTGACACGACTGGCAACGGTCAGAACGTTTCTTTGTTCGCGACTTCGCATGGGTTAGCTGAGCGGAGGACTAATATGTAGTGAGGGATTGTTTGTTTATTTATCTGTATAGCTAGTTTTTGGAGTGTGTCGTGTGTGTATAGTGTTTATAGTGTGTTAGGATAGTTTGCTGTTTGTTTTTCATCATTACAATTTTTCTGTTTGAGCTAAATGTTCTTCTACATATTTGCTTTCTGTCTCTGTCCGTTTCTGGAGCGCCGAAATTCGTGACACACACAAAGGTTATCGGTGCTACGGCTGCTCACTGTTACCTTCATTATATAAGTCGGTTTGACTATACTTGCTTTGTCTATTTAAGACATTTTCATTTTTGTTCCCTCTGTTTTTTTTTTGTGCAACCTGGTTATATAATAATTATGGGCTAAAACACTGAAACCTTCTTGGCACAAGAATAGTGTTTATAAGTAGGTTCAACTGCAGTAGATTACTTGATTCAGGCTCGGCTGTCTGCACTTCAGCATGTGCCTGTGTGAAGCAGAGTTGCGGAGTGGAGCCCTCCACTCCATTCTCACTCCATTCCGGAGAGTGGAGATCCCCATAATTCCACTCCTCCTAACTCCTTGGAATGATGCGAGTTGGACTATCTCCACTCCTGGAGTGGCTGGGCTGGTCCATTCCATTTCTACAATTCCAGTAAATGAAACACTTTCTCTATCATTGTTTACTACTTGCCCTTGCATGCCTAGTAGTGACAAAAAAAAAGAAAAATAAAGTCCTTTTTATTGAAGTCTTAAGCATAACAAATAATGCTACTATTTTTCCGCACGAGAACAAACGTGCTTCGTGGCCTCTTATCCCTTGAGACCATTGTTGCCTGTAGTCATTAAGATTACTGTATTTACTCGAATTTAACAAGCACCTTTTCTCAGAAAAAATGAGCCCGGATATTGTCTACGCCGTTACAATCGAATATGAAAACGATGTTGGCAACAGCCTACCGTCAGCGCCACCAGATGTCAGATTAAGCGCCATCTCGATAACAAGATGGCGACAGAGCAAGCTTTCACGAAACTTGCTGGGGGTCAATCTGTGGGTTCATTTTGTGCTTGGCTAGGACTTGGAGTGGTATTCTCGATCAAGCACTTTTGAAGATACTATCACTTTCATGAGATTTCACGTGACGCGGCACGAGATGCATCGGCGTGTATGGCTGCCAGCGTTTCTGGTGCTATGGTATGCTCCCTATCTACACACATGCCAGGAACGTTGTTGGCTGCATACGTTGACCAGTCCAATGCAGAGTCGCGTAAGACATTGCAAAAGTGATACTAATACTATGCCCGACTCGGGAACAAGAACCTCCAAAAAATAACTGCGAAAGAACTACTGCAGTGCCAGTGCCAATCACGGTTTTTTGGAGAGATTTAGCATACCGTGTACCGCAATCCGTGCCCGCCAGCATGCTAAAACGTTTTTTCCTCATCTACACACAAACAGTTTCTTAAAGACTTTATTTGAGCCACAAAACAAGAGCTTTCTTTCGAGTGCAGCAACTACGTCTGCAAGGAGGTCACCTACGCCGTGCCGTCTCTTGCACGGATGAATCTCCAAATGTTGGCAGTGCCACATAGCACATCCACAAACGTAGGCACAGGCAAGGTAGCATCTGTGGCGTCATCCTCATCCGAGGTGGAAGTCAGCACTATCTACATGATGCAATGCTTCCTCACACAAGCCATCTCTTAGGACGACTCGTGCGAAACCGGGCACTCATCAATGGATGCATAGAAAGTCGCTCAGGTGTACAGAAACCTCCGAACTGCGTGCATGAACACGTGTATCCGATATGATCTGCATGCCTTCCAGTGGCTAATCAGTCCGATCTTCGCACATGCTTTCATGCTGAGGCAGTATTCTTGGGTGATCACTTTTGGAGATAGTGTCACTTTCGTGAGACCCTACACTGGACGCGTTAAAGTACACAGCCGACAACGCTCTTGGTACTGTGCAAAGATAGCGAGCTAGGCACAGCGCCGAAAACGCTCTCAGCCGTACACGTGAATGCATCTGGTGCCGAGTCGCACGAAATCTCATGGAAGTGAAACTATCTCCGAAAGTGCTCATTTGGGCGATGGTTGAGCGACATGAAGAAGGGGAACAGAAACGAACGATGAGAGGACAGCGAACGCGAGGGAAGGAAGAAATGTGCAGAAACCATTGATGAAGATCGTCAGTGTTAGCTAATAGCCTGAACGAGCGAGTGAGCGGCAGTCCCCTCCCCCCCCCCCGCCTTTACCTGCAACTCTGCTGCACGAGCACGTGCCCTTTCCCTTGGCGCCTTTGTATCGCGAGTCCAACCATCGATCACCACCAAATGCCGCCAACCGCGAAAATGGGTGAGAGAGACAAAGAAAGCTATTCATCTTCCCGCATGCGAAGGGGGGCTTTCCCCCTCCTAATGGAGGGGACGGCGAAACGAGGGAGCTGCCAAAGGCTAGCGGCGCTTCTCATGTGTTTTAAGCGGGTCATCATATTAGATGGGACACGTACAATCTCACGTTGTATAATCAAGGTTGTTAAAGCATTGCCTCCATGGGGAGTTCGGTGGCACTGCGCTAATCTGTCACAAAACCGGGGGACACATAACTGGGGTTCCACCACCAGTGTAGTATCTTTAAAAATACCACCCTTCTGTGCTTGATATCTGTGGCCAATGAAGAGCAAATGGCGATGACTACACACCGCTTTCATTATGAAACCTCGTTTTAAGAAATCTTACACTGCGTCGCCCGCAGTGGGTGAACGCAGTTATTTGAGGAAAAAGCAGGCCAGCAAAATTGAGATGGTGGTCTTTAAGGAGAATGCTGCTGTCCATTAAATGAGCTCAGAGGCGAAGGAATCGCTGAAGTTTGCTGCCTTTTTTCTTTGTTCACATTTACTACGATAATAACGGATATTTTCCAGCACACCTCTCTGACCACTTGCTATGGCACAATGTGCGAAAAAATGACAGGCTTTCCAAATCATCGTAGAGTTGCGTGGGGTGCAAACATTTGCAACGTGGGCGTTTTCGGCCCGCATCCCTTTGTTGGAGGTCAAGCATGCTTTTGCTAAATCGAATAATTCTTGGCAACTTAACTGCCTATGTTACACTTAACTATGCTTAAATGTCAAGGAGTACACTAAACCTAACGAGTTAACTAACTCTACGTTAAAGTTATAAAGTTCACTCTAACTAAAAGTTGCCGTCTTTAAGTGCACTTCAACATTGTATGAAGAAAATTTTCCAGGTAATCAGAAGTGTAGAATGTGTAGAATGCAGCGATGTTTATAATTACTGTGGCAGACGTACAATCACCAATATGCAGATACTGAAACAGCCGTATTGAGTTAACGCTGAAAAATGTAATAAATTAGCCATGTCTACTTCAGTCTAACTGACAAATTTATCTGTTATGTAGTCTCGCTTAAAATTAACATTTAGCACTCCAGGATTATGTGTCAATTCCATTCCAACTCCATTCCAAAATTTCGGGCTCCCATTCCATCTGCCAGAGTGGTGCTATCATTAAATTCCCATTCCATCCTGGGTGTTTGAAAATGTGGAATGATTACGGAATCATACCAACTTTGGAGTTGCCACTGAGCAACTCTGGTGTGTGTGCCAGTCTACATGAATACATTTCCTTCCCTAAGCATTGTTCCTTGTTCAAGCAATGCTGTTAATTTGTGCCCCACACAGTGTTTCATAGAAAGCTGTTGTTGGGGAAGTCAGTCAAGTTTTAAACATAGTACTGAGAGCAGCAGACACAAAGAAGAAAAAAAATTATGGCAGAACTCGTCCCACGACTGTCGATGGTAATGTGAATAGCAATCGAGCAATGTAGCAACAGATAATATTCCTGAAATCTTGTTTACTTTAACGTGCCTAGCGGCAATTATTAGACTTTCGTTGCTTTGGCTATATGCCACATAATCCGATATCGTCCCACTTTGCATGGCACTCACTTTTCAAGCTGGCCCATGAGTGTGGAGGCAGGACGACGGCTGTGACACCGATACCATGACGATGGTATAACAAAAAAGGAATGACATTGATCTAATGATAAAGGCGTATAACGACGATTGCTTGACGACAATGAAATGTCGTTATTTAAATTATGATGATAGTATAACGACGACTGACATGAAGGACAATAAAGGTGACGATGACTGTATGGCGACGGTGGCATGACCAAAAAGGCATGACGATGACGGTATGACAACGAATGCATGATAGCGTCTATGCGAAGACGACGCAATGACAACAGCATGATTATGATAGAATGATAAACAAGGAATGACGTCGAAGGATCAATGAAGGTGGTATGACGACGACGGCCCAACAATAGGATGACGATATAGAAGTGATGAGAATGCTGAAAGCACATTCTGACAACAAAGGTATTGCTCCTACTTCCGTCGTTTGGTCAAAAATTTCGTGGAAATTGCACGCGCTCTCACAAATTTACTGAAGAAACGCGTCTCGTTTTTTGGGGGGAGCGGCACAAGCTACTGCCTTCTCTACCCTCATCACGTCGCTCACTACACCACCTGTCCTGGCTCATTTCGACTGCTCTGCTCTAACAGCACTCCGCACCGATGCCAGTGGCCACGGAATTGGCGCTGTTTTGGTCCAGTATCAGAATGGGCATGCCCGTGTTATCGATTATGCCAGCCATCTCCTTTCCCCAGCCGAACAGAACTACTCCATCACGGAACGGGAGTGCCTTGCTCTCATTTGGGCGGTGGGCAAATTCCGCCCCTACTTACATGGCCGGCATTTCACCGTCACTACCGATCACCACGCACTTTGCTGGCTTTCGTCTCTTAATGATCCCACAGGGCGTCTTGGTCGCTGGGCACTGCGGCTCCAAGAGTACACCGACTCAGTTTATTAAAAGCCTGGAAGATTGCACAGGGATGCTGACTGTTTGTCCCGCAATCCCGTGGATCCGCCTGAAGCATCCGATGACACGCCTGCCTGTATACTCTCGCTATCTGCTTTAAGCCACATCCGTGATGAACAACTGCATGATCCCATCTTATGTCAGCTTATTCAGAAGCTGGATTCTGCAACACCCGATCCGTCTCTTCGCCTCTTCGTGCTTAAAGATGGCACATTAAATCACTACAACGTCTTTCCGGAGGGACGTGAGCTCTTGCTCGTCATTCCTATGCATCTGCGCTTGAGCGTTCTCGGCCAGTTCCATAACGCCCCGACCGCTGGTCACCTTGGAGTTTCCCGGATCTACGACCGCGTTCGGCGTCGCTTCTTCTGGCCTGGTGTTTAGCGCTCCATTCGTCGCTACGTTGCTGCTTGCGAACTGTGCCAACGCCGAAAGAAACCACCAATGCCTCCTGCTGGCCTCCTTCAGCCCCTTGACGTCCCCCATCCCATCTGACCTTTTTTTCCGAGTTGGCCTTGACCTCCTCGGTTCTTTCCATGCCTCTACTTCTGGAAACAGATGGGATTGCCATTGCTACAGAGCACAACACTCGATACGCAAATACACGCACCCTCCCTACTAGTGCTACAGACGTCGCTGATTTCCTGCTCCACGATATCATCTTATATCCCAGAGCCCCTTGTCAACTCCTCACCGACCATGGTCGCTACTTTCTCTCCAGAGTTATCGATGACTTGCTTCGCTCCTGCGCGACAAAACACAAATTTACGACGGCTTACCACACGCAAACCAACGGCTTGACAGAACGCTTCAACCGGATGCTAACTGACAAGCTTTCTATGTATGTCTCTTCTGACCATCAAGAGTGGGACGTTGCGTTGCCCTTCGTTACATTTGCCTAGAATTCTTCCCGTCACAATACCACTGGTTTTTCACCATTTTATCTTCTGTTTGGCCGCGACCCAAAGTTACCTTTTGACACTATCATCCCCGATGCCGTCCATTTCCCCACTGAGTACTGCCCGCGATGCCATTTCCAAAGCTGACAAGGCATGCCAAATAGCTCGCCTTCGCCTTACTACATCGCAAGGACACCAGAAGTGCCGCTATGACTCCCGTCATCGCGACGTTATCTACACTCCAGGTGCCCTTGTACTTCTATGGACTCCGACTCGGCGTATTGGACTCTCCTAAAAATTGCTTTCCCGGTACTCCGCACCCTACCGTGTCTTAAAGGGCCCCACCCAGAGGTCGAAATTTAGTTGTGGTGTTGCAGTTGTGCACGAGTCTACAACGAACACGTAGCCGCGAGAATTTTTCGAAATGGTGCCGTAATAGTGGAGTTACACGCGTTTGATGATCGAAAAACGGCCCTCGCTCGTTTCGCTCTTTCCTTCGCTACGGCTGGTCTCTCCTCCTCGCCGATTGCTGCTCCAAATGTCACGTGACATACGTCATCGCCAACGCGCTTCTCAAAACACTGCCTACTTCCGGTTAAGGCACATCCACGCTAGCCATGCTAGCGGCACATATGCGGACAACGATACAGCCTCCAGTCTGCCACGCGAGAGGTGTCCAAAGTAGATGACAGTTCGGCCGGCGCCCCGCCCGCTGCACGATCAACGGGCCAATCGACGACCACGAAGCTGCACGCCTCTGCCACCGGCAACGAAAACATCGGCTGCAGGTGAGTGCACGGCTACCGACGGGAGACGACCGGTTTGGCTGTGCTCGCATCGTAGCCAACGGCGCCGCTAATATCAGCGTATTTTTCTTCTTTGTGTACAATTATTGCGAAGAGCGATAACAACAATAATAAAATATTGCGGCTTGTGAGCGTCGGTAATTCATTTCGAAGCGCCGTCCGCTTTAGCTTTGAAGGGAACCGGGAAAGGCCTAGCGACGATATCGGCGCCGTCAAGCGATCAGCGGCGGTGAGGTTGCCGCACAAATGAGTCCCGGTCTCATCCTCTCTACGTACGGCAAGGAAATCTCGTCGCTCGCGAGCAAAACCGCTGTCGAACCGCAGCCCGCGAATGGCAAACGGCGTGCGGCGAGTTAGCGTGCCGGTAACGTGGACGTGAACTCAGCGCTTCTCGGCTACCCGCTGTTGCTGCGGAGCCGGCCCGTGTTATGCGAAGCGTGCCACGTGTGTTGCGCGCACGTCTGGAAAGGCCAACACTGTCGCACTCTGTTCGCGCAGCAAATGAGACCGCTAAGCATGACTGTGTTGGAACACGAGCAATTTGGCACTTGCGTTGCGGGCTGTAATTACCTATGCGCAAGCGCGCACAAGCGAGCAACACGGCGAGGACGAGCAGGGAGCGCGCGTACCTGCTAGCAGACATACCGGAAGTCGTAGGTTCTTGTTCGACCAATGGACATCGTTTCCGCCGTTGACATCACCAGATTCCCCCTGCTGACATCATGACGACCGCTGGGGTTACCGGAAAGGCGAGGGGAGGAGGACGGCATTGTTTTTTTGGTTTTGTGGCGCGCCTGCGGCGCGTAGCGCTGCAGCATTTGGCATCGTTGATCGTGACAGCATTCTGAAGTCGATGCGCATGTTTACTTGCAATGTTCAAAAAATATCTCAGGTGGTTTAGGGGCCCCCTTTAAGGCGTATAACCGACCTCACTTACAAGATTGGCCCTCTTGTGTCTTCCTCACCCTCCGCCTCGCCACCTACAGATGTTGTCCACGTATTCCACCTTAAACCTTACTGCTCGCCCACACCACAGCAAGCACCGTGACGGTGCTTCAGTGGCCGGGGGTCATGTCACGGTACTATTCCTCAAGAGGAGCGTCGATGAAGAAGACGTTTTTGATCTGGCGTGCTCTCGCTCATATGGTTCAGCGCTTCATCGCCTTGTAAATATATTGTAAATACGTTTTCCTGTTGTGTCTGTCTCCCCATAACAGTATGATGACAGCGGCATGACGAGAATCGGATGTCGAAGTTACAACGATGATGTTGAAACAACCGCGATGGCATCCCGATGACAGTATAACAACGAATGCACGACAACTGTACGACGAGGATGCAGTGACGACAATGGCATGACAACGGCAGGAGGACAATGAAATGACGAGTGTATGAAAACAATGGCGTGGCGATGACTGTATCATAAAACCTGTATGACGACGATGGCGTGACGACGACTGCATGGGGAGTCGGACGACAAAGCTACAGTGACAATGATGGCATGACCATGACGGCATTATGACGACGGTCTGACAATGGAGGCATGATAATGGCTGTCTGACTGTGATGGCATGACAAGGGCAGTCTAACCACGATTGAATGACTACAGTACGATTGCAATACAATGACGAAGAAAGATTGACGTTGATGGAACGAGGAAGGTAGTATGACGACGACGGCATGATGACAATAGGATGATGTTACTAAAGTGATGACGATAAAACGACAGTGTGATGACGATAGCATGACGACAGTTGTGTGACGAAGATGGCGTGATTACGACGGCATGACGAGTTGGATGACAAAGCTAGAATGGTGATGACGCAACAACTCCGACAGTATCACGACCCTGAAAACATACCTAGTGGCCCAAGCTATTAGACAACTTGGATTACTGGGTCGGAGTAGGAGTGAGAACGGCAGCATGAGGAGAGTCAGATCAATCATGAAGCCGGAATGACGACGATCGAGCGACCACGACGGCCTCATCATGGCGGTGCGACGACGACGGCATGACGAGTGTCAGATGACAAAGCTATAACGACGGCGGTGCAACCACCACGAAGGCATCAAGACCACGAGCCGATACTTTGTGGCCCAAACCATTAGACAACTTGGGTTAGTGGGTCGGGAGAGAAGGCACGACGATGACATCACGAAGCAGGAATTCCAACAATATAACGACCATGACACATGACAACCCAAGCAGGTAGACCACTTTGGCCACTGAGTTGGCGTAAGAGCATAGATTGAATTAGAAATAGATAGATAGATAGGCTCAAAACAACTGAAATAGGCAGAGAATGCTATCCATATTAAAAGAACACATGTGTCCACCTTTTTTTGTGCATGCATGTACATACATATCTTTCAGAGTGTTGTGCCTTGTCTGAGCAATGCAGCACAGCTTGACATAATCGTCTTTGAAGGCCAAATGTAACAAAATTTCTGAACACGTCAAAAGCATAGATGAAAGGGCCCCTCGCCAGGTCCGGCCATTTCAAAGTGACAAGTGCAGTGCATACAATGCGCACTAACGATTGTGCCTGCAAAGTATTACACCACTACGCGCTGCGAAAAGAGCTTTAATTTAAAACCAAACGCCATTTGCCCTTCTCGCGGGCACTGCGCTCCCAGTGTATATCGACGTATATCGCACAAGCGTGCCTACATATTTCGCCATGCTGTAATGTCGCTCACATTGCCACGTGACTGAGAATTATTCAAGGCAACGGCAGTTATTTGTTTAGAGAAATAACAAAACCTATAAACCGAATGTTTGCGTGTCTTCGTTTTACTTCGTACCGTACCAAGAGAGATGTATTTCCATTTCGTCTGCTTGTTCTCATGTGCAATTGTGCGCACAGAGCGAAACTATCATTTTTTACTATGTTCCAGAGTGTGATCATGCTCTGTGATCCGTTTGTGACTGCCTCAGTGTTCATGTAGCACCGACTTATACCACTAGTCAGGTGTTCTTGTGCACAGCGCGCAAAATCATGGTCTGCGCGAAACAAGACAAATGCAACAACGCGCGCGTGAGACCGTCAGCGGAAGTGCGCCACGCAGCAAGAAAAAATGGCTTGGCCCATGACGTATGCGTCGCATGATCCTCTAGCTCCGGTATAATTTTGCTTGGGGAGGCTAGACAGGAACAAGTGGAGAGAGTGTATTGACACGTACACATGTTTATCTTTCACCGGTGGCCGCTTTCAACATTGGCTGACAAATGTTAAACGTTATCGCTCGGCGCAGGACGCGCCTGCATTGGAAGCTTCTCAGACGTTATCAATGCTTCTATCCGTCGTCTGTGGTCACCGACGCCCATGTAATCTGATTGTATGAGCGACGCGAATTGTCTAGAACTTTCTGGAAGACACGCGGGCATCAGGGATTAATCTGGAACCTTCGATGACTCAGGTATAAAAGCCGACGCGTTTCGCCGCTGATCAGATTTCGACGATCGCCGACTGTGTTCGCCGCTATCGTTGTGCTTCAAGTGTAACTTGCTTTTGTGGGCACAGGTTCGCCCAATAAAGAATCAGTTTCGTCATTCCCAGTTTTACGACTGTTTGCTTCATCGTCACTACTACGTGACATCTGGTGGAGGTGCTTTTATGTCCTTGTACCGGACCCCCCCGTCCAGCCGTGAGCCAAGCCCACACCGTCTAGAAGACGTCGACGCCTACCCCAACCAGCGAGCTAGTCGCAGGCTACTGAACCTGCCACCGGAGTACGAACCCCTACCTGAGAAGACCAAGAGGAAAAAAGTCATGACCTCGGCAGCAGCTACCATGACAGCCCCTGTGCCAACATCTGCGGTCGTGATGCAACAATCCAGGGAGCCGCCGACTTTCCGCGGTTCGCCATGTGAAGACGCCGAAAGCTGGCTGGAGGCATACGACCGGGTCGCTACGTTCAACAAGTGGGACTGCGACGAAAAGCTGCGCCATGTTTACTTCTCTCTTGAAGATGGCGCCAGAACCTGGTTCGAGAATAGGGAACGTGCACTAACAACCTGGGACCTCTTCCGAGCCGCATTCCTGGACACCTTCACTAGTGTCGTCCGTAAAGAAAGAGCTGCAGCCTTGCTGGAAAACCGTGTACAGCTCCCGAATGAGAGCATCGGTATGTACACTGAAGAAATGACTCGATTGTTCCGGCACGCCGATCCAGCTATGCCCGAAGACAAGAAAGTTCGCTTGCTCATGCGGGGAGTTAAGCAGGAGCTATTCGCCGGACTGGTACGAAATCCACCAACAACAGTCCAAGACTTTCTCTCGGAGGCTACGACGATCGAGAAAGCACTGGACATGCGCAACCGGCAATACAATCGCCGTTCGACGCCACACTACGCCGAAGTCCAAGGACTTTCCGACGACCTACGAGACACCATCAGGGCGATAGTACGCGAAGAGCTGCAGAAGTTGCTACCGTCATCGCAGCCTCAAGTTGCTTCCATCGCCGATATCGTGCGGGAGGAAATCCAGCAATCGCTAGGACTTCCCGAATCGCCGCAACCCCAGCCGGAAGCGATGACATACGCCGCCGTTGCCCGTCGTCAAGGCCCCCCTCCGCACTCGCGCCAGGGCCCCGTAACGCCGCAATTCCGTCGCCCAGCGCCGCCGCCGCAGCCAGCACGCCCGCCCGTCGCCCAGCGCAGCTACCCGAGAAAAACGGGCATTTGGCGCGCCCCCGACCACCGCCCGCTCTGCTATCACTGCGGGGAAGCCGGCCATGTCTACCGCCGATGCCCATACCGCGAGATGGGCCTACGAGGGTTCGCGGTCAACGCGCCACGTCCACAGCTTGGCGAGCGACCACGTGACATCGCCGACTACCTCGCCGGAGCTCAGTGGCAACCACGACGACCCTCACGCTCGCCGTCACCAGGCCGCTACATCTCGCCCCATCGCCGTCAGTACACCGGTCCCACTCGGGGCCGATCTCCCAGTCCTTAACCGGGAAACTAAAGGCAGCAACCGATGGAGGTGCGGTTGCTGTACGCCGCAATACCGAAGATCCTCCGCCGCCGACGAAGAAGATTCGCGAATCACCACGACGAGGTATCAGCACACCGCCTGGCAAGAGCCCTAACGACAACACTTCGCCGCCGAAAGAAGACCTACCGACGCGACGTAGCAGCAGCGGAGCAAGCCGACGCAGCCGCGATCCGACGCCACGACTTAACCGCAACACCAGACGACGGTCTACCGACTTAGACGTGCTAATCGATGGTCATCACGTCACTGCTCTCGTCGACACTGGAGCCGACTATTCCGTCTTCAGTGGCCCGTTCGCCGCCAAGTTAAAGAAGGTGAAGACTGCCTGGCAAGGACCCGATATCCGTACAGCGGGAGGCCACCTAATAACGCCGGCTGGAATCTGCACAGCACGAGTCACTGTGAACAACCGCACTTACCCGGCGAGCTTCGTAATCCTGCAGCACTGCTCCAGGGATGTCATCCTAGGCATGGACTTTCTAAACCAACACGGTGCAGTCATCGACTTAAGGTCCAAGTCGGTAACGCTTTCAACGCACAACGCGATACCACCGGATACAGACATCAGTTACCATGCCTTGAATGTGCTAGAAGAACAAGTCACCGTTCCGCCTCGCTCCAGCGTAATGATTTCCGTCGGTACCGAAGTGCCTGCAGACATGGAGGGCGTCATCGAGGGCGATCATCACTTACTGCTCGACCGTGAAATTTGCGTCGCTAGAGGCATAGCTGAGCTACGTGCAGGGAAAGCAAGGGTGATGCTCACGAACTTCAGCCCCGAATACAAGCACATTAACAAAGGCACCACGGTCGCCTACATCGACGAAATAGTACAAGCCAGCAGTGCTTTCGCCTTCACGGATTCCAGTGCACCTGCAACGACGACTATAGTACCTGAACCAACTTTCGACGTCAATCAGAACCTTCCCAGGCATAGGAAAGAACAACTAAAAGCTCTGCTCCTGCAATACAAGGACTGCTTCTCGTCGTCGTCAAAAGTTCGACAAACCCCTGTCGCCAAGCACCGCATCATAACCGACGAAAATGTCCGCCCACTCCGTCAGAGCCCGTACCGAGTTTCGGCGCGCGAACGCGAGGCCATAAGGCAACAAGTCGACGAAATGCTACGCGACGACATCATCCAGCCGTCCAAGAGTCCGTGGGCGTCCCCTGTGGTGTTAGTGAAGAAGAAGGATGGAACCCTACGTTTCTGCGTCGATTATCGTCGCCTCAACAAGATCACGAAGAAGGACGTATACCCCCTCCCACGGATTGACGACGCCTTGGATCGACTCTACAACGCAAAGTATTTTTCGTCGATGGACCTCAAAACCGGCTACTGGCAAATCGAAGTCGACGAGAGGGACCGGGAGAAGACTGCCTTTATAACACCAGACGGACTGTTCGAGTTCAAGGTCATGCCGTTTGGTCTTTGCTCGGCACCTGCGACTTTCCAACGCGTCATGGATACAGTACTGGCAGGCTTGAAGTGGCAGACTTGCCTCGTGTATTTGGACGACGTCGTTGTGTTTGCCTCAAGCTTCGAAGAACACCTGCGGCGCCTTGAAACAGTTCTTCAAGCTATCAAGACCTCCGGACTCACGTTGAAGCCAGAAAAGTGCCGCTTCGCATACGAGGAGCTCTTGTTTTTGGGCCATGTCATCAACAAGTCTGGAGTGTGCCCTGACCCACAGAAAACGGCGGCCATCACTGACTTTCCTCCGCCCGCCGACAAGAAGGCAGTGCGTAGATTTCTTGGCCTGTGCGCCTATTACAGGCGCTTCGTCAAGGATTTTTCACGGATCGCCGAGCCACTGACGTACCTCACGAAGGCCGACGTCGAGTTCAAGTGGGAGACGCCGCAAATCGAAGCATTTGAAGAACTGAAGCGACGCCTACAATCGCCGCCCATCCTCGCGCATTTCGACGAAAACGCCGATACCGAAGTCCACACCGACGCAAGCAGCGTAGG
This sequence comes from Dermacentor silvarum, assembly GCF_013339745.2. Taxonomy (NCBI): domain Eukaryota; kingdom Metazoa; phylum Arthropoda; class Arachnida; order Ixodida; family Ixodidae; genus Dermacentor; species Dermacentor silvarum. The sequence continues at coordinate 53,108,775 of NC_051155.1, forward strand.
ACTCGGCGCCGTGCTTGTGCAGAGGACTGACGGACTAGAAAGGGTTGTAAGTTACGCTAGCCGGTCGCTATCGAAGGCGGAATCAAATTATTCCACAACAGAAAAGGAGTGCCTCGCCATCATCTGGGCTACATCAAAGTTTCGCCCCTACCTCTATGGCAGGCCCTTCAAAGTTGTGAGCGACCACCACGCCTTGTGTTGGCTAGCTAACTTGAAGGATCCTTCAGGTCACCTCGCACGATGGAGTCTGAGACTTCAAGCATTCGACATCACCGTCGTTTACAAGTCCGGGCGAAAGCACTCTGACGCCGACTGCTTGTCTCGCGCCCCCGTCGAACCACCGCCACAGGATGACCAGGATGACGACACTTTCTTGGGACCCATCAGTGCCGACGAATTCACCGAACAACAGCGAGCCGACCCGGAACTAAGGAACCTTGTAGATTACCTGGAAGGCAAGACCGTCACTGTGCCGAAGGTGTTCAGGCGAGGATTGGCGTCGTTTTTCTTGCAAAACGACATTCTCCTAAAGAAGAACTTCTCGCCTCTCCGAGCCAACTACCTCCTCGTGGTACCCTCAGCATTGCGTCCAGAGGTTCTGCAAGCTCTCCATGACGACCCAACGGCTGGACACCTCGGTTTTTCCCGCACGCTCGCGAGGATACAAGAAAAATACTACTGGCCTCGCCTCTCTGCCAACGTCGCCCATTACGTAAGGACATGCCGAGACTGTCAGCGAAGCAAAACACCGCCGACAAGGTCAGCCGGACTTCTACAGCCGATCGAGCCACCTCGCCGACCGTTCCAGCAGATTGGGATGGACTTACTGGGGCCTTTTCCGACGTCGACGTCCGGGAATAAATGGATCGTCGTAGCTACGGACTACCTCACCCGCTACGCCGAAACAAAAGCCTTGCCCAAAGGCAGTGCTGCCGAGGTAGCCCGATTCTTCGTTGAGAACATCCTCCTGCGTCACGGTGACCCAGAAGTCCTCATCACCGACAGAGGTACTGCCTTTACGGCAGAACTAACTCAAGCCATCCTGCGATACAGCCACACAAGCCATCGCCGGACCACCGCCTACCACCCGCAGACGAATGGCCTCACCGAGCGCCTAAATAAGACCATCGCCGACATGCTGGCAATGTACGTCGACGTCGAACACAAGACGTGGGATGCCATCCTTCCGTACGTGACCTTCGCATACAACACGGCCGTGCAAGAAACGACGCACATGGCGCCGTTCAACCTGGTCTACGGAAGGAACCCGGCAACGACGCTTGACGCCATGCTACCGGACGTCACCGACGAAGAAAATCTCGACGTTGCCACCTATTTGCAGCGTGCCGAAGAAGGTCGACAGCTCGCCCGACTGCGCATCAAGAACCAGCAGAGGACCGACAGCCGACACTACAACCTTCGACGACGCTACGTCGAGTACCAGCCCGGTGACCGTGTTTGGGTCTGGACTCCGATACGCCGACGAGGACTTAGCGAGAAGCTGTTACGTCGCTATTTCGGACCTTATAAGATCACCCGACGTATTGGCGCACTGGACTATGAGGTCGTGCCAGACGGCATTTCGCAATCACAGCGGCGCCGGGCACGACCTGAAGTCATCCACGTGGTGCGTCTTAAGCCTTTCTACGCCCGCTGACAAACTTAGGTACTTTGTTACTTTGTTATTGTTTTTTGTTATTTTGTTTATTACGCATGGTTTTGTTTTCGCTTTCGTGTTTGTTTGTAGCATCGGGACGATGCTTTTTAAGGGGAGGGTATTGACACGTACACATGTTTATCTTTCACCGGTGGCCGCTTTCAACATTGGCTGACAAATGTTAAACGTTATCGCTCGGCGCAGGACGCGCCTGCATTGGAAGCTTCTCGGACGTTATCAATGCTTCTATCCGTCGTCTGTGGTCACCGACGCCCATGTAATCTGATTGTATGAGCGACGCGAATTGTCTAGAACTTTCTGGAAGACACGCGGGCATCAGGGATTAATCTGGAACCTTCGATGACTCAGGTATAAAAGCCGACGCGTTTCGCCGCTGATCAGATTTCGACGATCGCCGACTGTGTTCGCCACTATCGTTGTGCTTCAAGTGTAACTTGCTTTTGTGGGCACAGGTTCGCCCAATAAAGAATCAGTTTCGTCATTCCCAGTTTTACGACTGTTTGCTTCATCGTCACTACTACGTGACAGTATGTTCGCGGTGACACTCGCCTCCTGAAATCATGGGTTTGCACCACTGAAATATTTTTATCTCGGCTGTTAATGAACCAATTTGAAAAATTCTTGCAGTAGAACAATCCCTAGAGGGCACGTAACAATTTCCAACCAAAATTTGCCATGTGGCCTGGTGAGGGTCCGTTTAAGATTGAGGAGCTTCTGCGTAATATTTTTTGCATTTGAAATACGAGTAAAAGTATCAGAGAAAGGTAGCGAAAATAGTCGTTTCTAAAACAGGAACTGCAAAAAAAAAATTTATAGATAGAAGCAGGCCGCTGTTATCACTCGCCGGAAGTGATGCACGACTTAGAACACTCGGAGATCATGCCAGCTCTTCGGCATGACCTCCGAGATTAGGTGGCACCTACAGTGCGATGAAAAACCTAGGAGGCGACATCATAGCCACTAACCACGAGGTGTATGCATCGTCTGCTTAGGTGCTGCTTAAGAGGCTGCTAATAAGAAAATTACACAATCGGCAACCCCACGGCTTTGCCAAGGTTGCTTCAGTGGTGCATACTACTCATTTAAAACCAATTTACCCAAAGTGACATTTCGGTGCAGTTGCCTAGGTATGTTCAGCCAGTGACCAAGCTGGGCTAGCCTCGCCCACCTTACATTCGCTCTACTCACCAGTGTACGTCGAGCACAAACATGTGATTGCCACCAATCAGGTTGAGGCCCACACCGCCAGCTTCGAGGGAGAGCAGCATCACCTGAAGATGAGAAGGTACCTCATGAAGGTTGGCGTTGCTTACGGGGTGCAGAGAAATAAAACATCTCTTTCTTTCAGTACTACGGACACACAGCACTGCTCGCAGGAGGCCACAAACAACATCAACAATAGCCATACCTTGATATAATGAATAATTGTATACAACGAAGTAAATATAAAATGTTGCTTGCCAATATCAATGTGTAATATATTTGTATCCGTAAATATCAGATATAACAAAGGTACTTTCGTGTCACATGCTACTTCGTTATAACGAGCTTCAACTCTACAAGAATAATCTGCACCACGATGCAAGATAGAAATTCCAGCTGTCAATAGGGAGACGCTATAACACCATGACAAAGTACAGCTCCACAGTACACCAGTGAAGAGAGTTTTTAATAATTAAAGCCCTGTAGGAAGTGAGCACAGCAGCATCTGTACCAGCATTTCGGTTTCTGGCCTCCAAACAATGCTAACATGCCGACTTGGATAGCAGAAATCAGTAAAAACCCGGTGATACGATTACGGCCAGTACGAGTTTTGGTGTGATACGAATTCATAACATTTCCCGGCCGAAATACAATGGCCACAATACGAAAAACATCGGCTAACGCGTGCACATTGCCGCGCCACTGCGGATCTTACGAACACGTGAGCAACAGCGAAGGCGGTGCCAAGCTAGCGGAGCGACCGGCACAGACAACCCGGCATACCAGGATCTGGGCGGGATCTATACTCGCTAAGCAACCGGCTACGTCACGTGGCTGCTCAATTTCTCACTGGTCCCCCCCGTCGAGCGGATCGGACGACATCACAGCCTGATGTTTTGACCAGCGAGGGAGAAGACGAGGACTGCTGCAACAATGACGACCGCGGCAGCAGTCACGACGACCAAAATGCTCCCTGCAGTCGACGTGCTGAGGCGTTCAGTGGCATGCGAAAACATCCGTGAGATCACGTGTGCGCACTTTTACGGCTTCCAGAAGGCGATCGTTGACAATTTGGGCAAGAAAAAAATGCACACAGGTAGTAGAACCCAGTTGATACGTTTTTCAAGGGACCACGAAGAAAAAAAAAAGTCACAGTTTCACCCGAAAGGCGGAGCAACGATTGCAATAGCAAATCAGTAGACAGCTGTACGAAGTAAGGATAGTAGTTTTATCAGCCGTATAAACTTGTAAACATTCGCTTACTAACTAAATTAACAAGCACGGTGTCACGAGCGCACTTGTAAACATGAACACATCTCGCTCGGTGACTGCGGAAACTCGCCGTCAAAACGCTGGAGTAAGGAAGCGCAGCAGCAGTAGCTGTGAACTAAACGTTGAAAGCACAACGCATACTAAGCTATCCGGTACTAGGCGCACTTTGTCAACATCGCAGATCGTTTTGAAGAAGAGGCCCACGTGGGTGCACACTTAGCACGCGTCGCAGATCGCTTCCTACATACGGCAGCTGCGCAGCCACGCCGTATCTGCAACATGCCGGTTGCTTGCTGCAACGTGCAGGTCACTTGTCGCAACGCGCCGGTCGCTTGTTGCAACATACAAGCTGGCTGCACTGCTAAATTTTTCTGCTAAAAATAAAAAATTTTTCTTTCATTTTGTGTATGTTTTAATGATACGAATTTTGGGTGATACGAATATTTCATGTGACCCCGTGAAATTTCTATCACTGACATTATACTATATGTTGTATAAAGGCATGAAGAAATGAGGAGGCGACCAAAACAGGAAATTGCAGTAGGATGCAAGGGAATGAGATCAAGGGCACTAGACTGGAAAACTTGCACGGAAATGTAAGGGCATATGCTTCAGCATGTTGAGCTCCAACACTCAGGAAACCTATTTCTACAATAATAGAAGTTTAAAGTTTATTCACGGTCTTATATTTACACAATTTGATCATAATTGAACACATAGCCATAAAAAGCATTTTTGCAGTCCCTTTAAAAATGTATCAATGGGGTTATACTATCTGTGTGTGTTTTCTTCTTGCCCAAATAGCCAACGATCACCTTCTGGAAGGCATAAAAGTATGCGCAAGTGATCTCACGAATGTTTTCGCACGACACTGAATGCCTCAGCACATCGAGTGCAGGGGGTGTTTTGGCCGTCATGGCTGCTGCCGCGGTCCTCATTGCTGCAGCAGTCCGCATTATCTTTCTCGCTGGTCAAAGCATCAGCTAGGCTGTGATGTGGTCCGGTCCACTTGACGTAGGGACCAGTGAGAGACTGCGCAGCCGCGTGTCGTAGCCGGTTGCTTGGTGGCTATGGATCCCACCCAGATACCGCTGCGCCGACTTGTCTGTGCTGGTAGTTCTGCTAGCTCGGCCGCTGCGCCACTGTTGCTCACACGTTCGCATGATCCGCAGCGGTGCGGCAACGCGTTCGTAACAGCCAATTTTTTTTTCATTTAAGAGCAATGTGTTTCGGCCAGGGAATGTTACAAATTCGCATCACACCGAAATTCATACCAACCCTGATCGTATCACCGAGGTTTTACTGTATAATGAAATTTTACTGCAACCCGTAAAGGAATACTGAGACAATAAATCGGAACTTCCACGCATGCAGATAGTCAAATGGTCGAATTACAAGTGACTCTCAAGTAGCACACCAAGCAACCAAGAGTGGCAGCCACAGTGGAGGAGCGTCATGTTCCGCATAAAGTTCAAGCGCGACAAGATCCTATCATGCCTGGTGCTCTGTATGCTTAACGTGCAAGTGAAAGCTTACAAGGGTGAGTCGAGAAGGAGAGTGGCTTGATGAGTGCCGTGTTTTCATGCAGGCAAGGGGAAAGGGGGGAACGAAATGGGGGGCAAGTACGGCCGTGGCTACACATGACTGTCTGCGCAGCTAACCACATAGACAGCCCACACGCCGTTTTAGAGCTAATCTGTCGCGTGTATAAGGACTGGGCAAACTGAGTTGGCGTGGCATCATGCGCTGTCTTCCGCATGTTTAGTACTGGAGATAGCGTAAGACGCGTTGAGACGAGAGGCAGGTGAAGCCTTCACTCCCCGCTGTCGGTGCTTTTCATGATAGCATCATGCTACTGTGGGCAACACTATCAGCCACGGAGGCAAAGTGGATGCGAAAGCGTTGTTGGCTTCACTTTGCATCTATTGTTGCCGACTCTCGAGTTCAACAAAATTTATTTCTTTCTCATCAAACTTGCTTTTTATAGATTTCTCAAACATTCGGGAAATTTTGTGGCCCCCTTCCATGTCAGAAAAATCCATTGAAAATTGTACTTATTGCACAAAAGGTTGAATTTCAATACTTTGTTTTATTTACCCTCAGGGCCGAAGCATTACAAAGGGGAGTGGGTAGACAATAAACATAATGCAGAATAATATGACAAAGCATGGTAAGGCATGGTAACTCCTAATTGTACAATGTTAGCTAAGGCAGATTTAAATCGGGTGTTATCATAAATGGAAACAATGTCAGAAGGAAGGCGATTGCAATCTTGTGAAGTTCGAGGTAAAAAAGAGTAAAGAAAGGTTTTCGTATGACATGGCTCGATACCAACCTTAAAGCGATGGTTGATACAGTCAGATATATAATGTTGCTGAAGAATGAATTCGTCACGGAGGGTCGGGTGATAGTAAAGCCTATGAAAAAAGTTCAAGTGACAATGTTTTTGGCGGGATGCTAATGATGGAAGACAGATATCCGATTTCATAGAAGTTATACTGGCAGCACGATTATAACAGGAACAGATAGCGATTCTGGACCATTTCTAGCGACACAATCAAATTGTTAGTGCTTGGATCCCAGACTGGAGTGGCGTATTCTAATTTAAATCGAATGAATGTTTTATATAGCAAGAGCTTTAAAGATGAAGGAGCTGCTGAAAAGTTAAGGCGTAAGTAACCTAACATGCGATTACCGTTGTTAATTATCATCTCAATATGCAAAGACCAACATAGATTAGATGTGATATGAACGCCTAAATATTTATAGCAGGAAACTGCAGCTAAGGGAGAGTTGTTCAGGTAATATAGAAAAGGACTACTAGATGCACGAGAAACACACATCACTTTACACTTGTTAATATTTAATTCCATTAAATGAAATTTCGATATAAAGAAGCAAGTTGCCGATTTTTTCCAGACTTCTTATACCGAGGTTTAACTGTATAAGTATCTTGTAATCTCTCATACTGTCCCTTTCCTTTCTTCTATTTCTCTCTCTCTCTCTCTTAATAAAAGCGATTCTGATTCCGATAGGTGATATGGCAACTGTAAACTTCCAACACCTTGTTTCATCCTGCATGCCACACTATGGTGCAAGGGCCCAACAACGAGACTCGAGTTACATGGTCAGAGAGCTCTGGCAGCTCAGCTCACTAACCTAACCACTGCTGCACTTTGGTGGGCCAACCAGGCGACTCACCGTGGGTCCCCCCTGCTGCTGGTTGAAGTTGGCCACGTAGGAAGCCCTCTGCTGGCCAGGGACGCTGCCCTGGATGGTCACAGAGGGGATGCCCTGCCTCTCCAGATGCCGGCGCACCAATGACAGAAGTGAAGTCCATCGAGACACCACCACACTACACGACACGCCGCAACACCGGTGTCACATAACATAGTACACTTCAATCCACTTATAACAATACCACATATAATGATACATGAGTAATACCCGTGCCACACGGGCAAAGTAAAGTGCACTTTGAGCCAATGCACTTCAGCGCGCTAAGTGTCACTTTGGCGGCGCGCTGCTACACGAGAAAGAAAAGTGTTCTTAAAAATTGATGGCCATGGCAATCGGTAGTCAGACAGGAAAGCATATATTTGTTAATATAAATATGTTTGCACGAAAACAGTTTATTATTGTTAGAAACAACATTGATAATCCACCTTTACAAGCGCTGGCAATGATGGCAACTTCACCAGCCACAGTCAAAACGACTCGATCCGTCAAACAACTGGCGTGGTCGTGAACAGCCCGAGAGCGAGAGTAGTTTTTTGTGGTTCTTGTTTTTTTTTTTTTGTCGCGTGGCACATTTTATTATTTTGTAACGTTAGCAATTTAAAACAGTGTTATTAAAAATTACTCCCGACTCTTCTTTCAATAATGACCTACTTTTTTTCCCTCATTGGCAACGAGGCTACACACTTCGCCGGCGCGAAGTGTGTTTGCCGAACACACTCGCCGGCGAGTGCGCTCTGCAGTGAGTGTCACTAAGCGTTCCCGTGTAGCAGCCTGCAAATGACACTAGCCGCGAAGTGCACTCGCTCAAAGTGCACTTTACTTTGCCCGTGTGGCACGGGTATTATAACAATGAGTAGACTTAAGGGTATCAACTTATGCATTAGGGCTATGGAATAAAAGAGAAAAGAATATATACAGTAGAACCTCATTCATACGTTTTCAAAAAATACCCGAAAAATAAACGTACGATCCAGGAAAACGTACGATCCGAATCCAGTAAAAATTGAAGATGACAAGCCCATATTGAGGTGCAAAGGCAGAAAAAATTTATTTTTTGCAAAACATAGATACAGTCGAATCTCATTAATTCGAACTGACACTGTAGTCTCGTCAAATTTATGTGTATTACAATGGGCGAGAACGCTCGGTAATTCGAACATAACCACGCACCGACAATGCTCTCAGCAGCACGCCAAATCACGTGAAGGCGCTTCCCACTGGCAATGCTCCGACATCGCCATAAAGCAAAAGCTTAGGAGAGACCCCTCGACGCCGCGCGGAGAAATAAAAAAAGAAAGAAAAACATACCACGGCGAAAATTTCCTCTCTCAAATGGTAAGGTCGCCGTTTCAGCGTCTCGCCGGAACACGCATGTACGCGCCGACGTCTCAGAAAATGCAGCGGCTCCAGCGCAGAGGGAAGCAACGTGAAGGCCCAGTCCGGCCAACGTAACTGACCACGCCGGCCAATGCTCGCTTCAACGGCAGTAAACGAAACTTAGGGGAGCGGGTTAAGCTGGCGCCAGGCCGGCGGGCGCGCAAGATAAAGGTGCACATTGTCAAATCCTGCTATCGCCTCCCTTGCTGTCAAAATTCTTAGTTCGGTTACTGGCTCTTCATAACTGTTGCTTTTGTTGGCACTCGTGTCCTTTCCACCCTAGATAGCTTTGAAAACATTGTCGGTCACCAGTTGCTATTACATAATCCCGTCGTCAGCTGTGATACATTCATCAGCCTTAGCACCGTATCAATTGCGCGATTCCTGAAGCAGTGCAGCAGGACTGCAAAGCTTACCGACATCAGCATGCATGTCAAATGCATCGCTAGCGCTGCTGTTAGCGATAGTGCAGATCGCAGTTCAGTGGCATGTGTGGAGAGCAGTGGTGGCACCACTAAGGGGCATTCGTTATAAAGCAACAAATTAGCCGTCAGGTACGCCTAAATTCCTTCGTTGTAAGGCAAATCCATTGTACTGGTCTTCGTTGGGGAGGCTTTCACAACACATACAAAAGATTCAATCGGGACAAAATCAATCCTACATTATACAGGTCACTTCATTGTAGAAGTGTTCGTTGTAAAGGTGTTCGGCTGTATTTATTAAAAAATATTCTATGGCACAAAGTACGATTCTGTGGCTGGATTACTGGAAGAGATGGACACTGCTTGCAAGACAAATTGCAAGAGTGATGGTAGCTTTTTAACAAAATTAAACAAATGACCTTTGCGATTAATCACTTTAGAACACATGCTACAATTTCAGAACTGAAGCCATGCAATAACGAAGCTAATATACACTTAGTAGAAATCCTGTGCTTTACACCAGTTTCTGAGAAACCCTTTCTCAATATTTGTAGTTAAATGTGTGGGTGTGCCAGTTATTACAGTCGAACCCAGGTATATCGAACTCGCCAAAAAACGTTTATTAGTTCGATATATGGCATAATTCTATATAGGCCCGCTATAGGATTTGATGACGCAAAGGCACATACCAATAAGAAAAGTACTTTATTAATATGGTGGCTTACTTTCGTGCTCTACTTTGGAATAAAATAGTCCTGTATTTTTTTCTGTTTAAACGACTTCGCTGCCTGCGACAGCACGCACGCCTCCACGTTGTCCAACGAGGTGGAGCAGCTGAGGCCGCAACCTTCTATATTCACGCAATAGTGCCGGACCAAAGCAAGTGCACTAATCACTTAGGAGGATGTAGGCAACGGGCCATCGTCAATTTCCTTATTGCTGTTGCTTTGGCTCGTGGTCGGCACGACGTAAATTCTGCCTCTTTGCACAAGAAATGACGACAGCGCGCCAAGAAAGTTCACAGAGCGCCAACAGGCAACACCACCAGCACGGACCACGCTGAATGAGGACTCGAGGAAAAGAGGCAGCAGCAGGCACACAAGCATAAAGAAAGAAAAATGGCGCTCACTTGTACCGCCTCCGCGCCTCGGAGAAAGCACAACGGCCTCTGATTGGCTGTAAGCGCTGCGAGCAGGCCAGGATCATTTTTTGCAGGGGGGCGTTAGCCTGTGCACAGACGGGTCTAAACCACTTTTTCTAGGGTGGCGCCGGCAGTTTTCCCCGCCACCGCAAGGGAAAGCCAACATGCTGGGGCACTTTTGAGGCACATGGAGTTTGATATATCGGTTGTCGTTGCTATTTTCGTTCGATGTAACAGTAACTTTTGCTATATATTCTCAACGTAAATTTACCGTGTTTAGACATTGTTCGATATACGGGATAATTTGATATAAACGGGTTCGATATAGTTCGGCTCGACTGTACTTAGCTCTGTGGAAAATTGAGTGCGGACAAGTGTTCACTAGAATATGAATGCATTGCCGATCGGTCTCTTGGTCAAATCTGTTGGGATGCACTCTGTGGTGATGCAGCCAGCTTGTGAGCAAAAATGAAATCTTGTACAGTAGACTTCCATCAATTCCACTCCAGTTAATTCGATTTTTCAGTTAAATCAACCCAGATCGAAAATCCTGGACGGCACCTATGCATTTCTATGGGACAAAACTTTCGTTATTTTGATCCCAAAATTGGCCTTCGCCGGATAATTCGAACTTAACCAGCCAGCACGAAGGCGCCTGACCCCTATAGGGACCGTAGTAGCGACCCATTTAGTGGCAACATCATTCTCGGCTTAACTTAGGGGACAGTGAATGCGTTGAACACATGTACTCTCTCGTCGAAAACGCCTATTTTCGGCTCACCTTAGGAAGATTTTCAACCAATAACCATAGCTCACAATGTTTGATTACAGCATTTACGGTGTTATAATGAGTGCCTTTCTTTTATTTAAAGAAAATTGGGCCGAATATTGACCCCACAGTGCAAGCGGGCACGAAACCAAAACTATTTTGCAATGGTTGTATGCTTTACTGCATAACCCGGATGTATTGCTGCGGAGCTGACTATTAACCGTGTGGCAAAGCTGACTTTAGGAAACCAGCCACTAATGTGCAACAATTTTTCTAGCTCAAAAATCAGGTGCGCGTGACATTTCCATTTCATTTAGGAGCTTTAATGTCATTCCTACGTTAGTATTCTACTTTGGACATATAGAAGGTGTGTGTGCTTGATTCAGGGGCGTGTTAGAATAGGGCAAATACTGTCAAATGAATCAGGTGTCTGTTTTGGCATTTTTATGCATCTTGTTTAATTCGACCTGCCGGATAACTCAATCAATTTCGGCACTCCCGTCAGGGTCGAATTAACGGAAGTCGACTATAGCAACATTGTCTGCAGACACTCATGCAAGCAGTTTGAGCATTTAGCAGAAATGTACCTATGCCACGTGGCAGCAGTACTTTAACCAAACATTTAACCAGCACAAGTGAACAGTTGGTCATCACCTCTTGTCTTGGTTGTTCGATTCTTTTCGCACCTTGAGCAGCATGTCGAGCAAAGTCCTGATCTGTAGGCATAGAGGAAAGAGTGACAGCAATTATGGTGATCAGCAGTCAAAACAACTGTAAGGCAAGCCACAATCGCCAAATTTAAGTGAGCAAAATGAGCAAACAGTTTTCAGATAGGAGATGCAATGACAATAATAGAGTCACGGAACAGTAACGTCCAGTGCAAAGAAACTATTCTTCAGAAACCATCAACAATGGCTGTCAATATAAGCAAATAGCCAAATGCTTCTAGAAAACTATTTGGTTTGTTTAGCCTTTATTGACAACTGTTCCCTACAAGCAACATAGCAGATTAAAAATTTTTTCTTGCAAAGGGTCAGTTTTAAAAAAATTAAAATTAAATTATTGGGTTTTACGTGCCAAAACCAGTTCTGATTATGAGGCACGCCGTAGTGGGGGACTCCAGAAATTTGGACCACCTGGGGTTCTTTAACGTGCACCTAAATCTAAGTGCATGGGTGTTTTCGCATTTCGCCCCCATCGAAATGCGGCCGCCGTGGCCGGGATTCGATCCCGCAACCTCATGCTCAGCAGCCCAACACCATAGCCACTGAGCAACCACGGCGGGTGCAAAGTGTCAGTAATGAGTATGAAGTTTCTGGCTAAATGTCTTTGGCCAACACTGAATGACAGACAGCAAGTGTCATTTGTTGGTTTACAGCAAGAACACAGGACAAGGAAGAAGTTCACCACGCGACTCGCTTTCTTTCGAAAGCAAGGTCAGAGGTGACAGACCGACGCAAGATCTCCGGCTGCAGTGGCATCACACACACAATGCGAAGCAAACTAAATCTACCCCATGGATAACATATGACAAGAACTGTCTGTACAAATTCCAAACGATGCCATAGGCGGCTTGGGGTGAAGCCCACTTGCCGTTTTCTTGCCTGGTGCTCCACCCCCTTTGCTAAAAAGTTTCCGTAAAATATATACGTATTTCATTCATTGATAATGCTTATTGTCAATGTATTTTGCATATTTAGATAGGAAATAAACGTTTCTTGGGGCTATTTATATGTTAAGGTTAAGGGTTAAGCACTTAAGCACTATACAGCATCAAGCACTTCAGTGCTTGATGCTGTATAGTATATGAGGTGGGTTCAAAAAGAAACAGCACTTTTGCTATAACACCTTTACTGCTTATGGTACAACATTTTAAGTGCTGTCCCCTTCAAAGTAGTCCTCTCTACTGGTAATGCAGTCTTCACATATTTTCGTCCATTTTTGAAAAGCCTCCTGGAACGCACTTTCTGGAATGGCGCGCAGGTCGCTTCTCGCAATGTCCTGGATCTCCTCTACAGTTTGGAAACGACATCCTTTCAAGGTGGTTTTCAGCTAGGGGAATAGAAAAAAGTCTGCTGGGGCTAGGTCCGGAAAATATGGTGGGTAGGGCACAACAGGAGTGTGGTGTTTTGCTAAGTAGCTGCAGACAAGGAGCGACGCGTGAGCCGGTGCATTGTCAAGATGCAACATCCAAGCCTGATTTTCCCACAATTCAGGGCTCTTAGTGCGCACAGAATCTCTCAAATGTGCTAGGATTCCCTGGTAAACTTCTTTGTTTATCTTCTGACCATGTGCCACAAATTCCTGACATTGCCATTTGCAGTAAAAAAACACAACCAACATCACCTTCATTTTTGACCGACTCACGTGTGCTTTTTTTGGACGAGGAGAACCTTTGGCCACCCACTGCTATGACTGCACTTTTGTTTCAACATCATAGCCATAAACCCATGTCTCATCGCCTGTTATGATGTTCTTAAGAAAGTTTTCATCGTCATTGGCAGCGGTGAGCAGTTCCTGGCTGATCTCAACACGGGTTTGCTTCTGTTCGTCAGTCAACAAACGCAGCACGAATTTTGCACTGACACAATGCATCCAAGTTTATCACTCAAAATTTCATGACACGATCGTACACTGATACCTACTTCGTCAGCGAGTTCTTGAACAGTCAAACAACAATTTCCACTAATCACAGTTCAAACTCTCTCGACAAGGTCATCATAGTTGGATGTGGAAGGTCGTCCAGGCTTGGGATCGTCATCGACCGACATTCTTCCGTCTTCAAAACGCTTGAACCAATCATAGCACTGCGTGCGACTCATACAGTCCTCCCCGTATGCTTGGCTAAGCAACTGAAACATCTGTGTGAAAGTTTTCCCAAGTTTGTAGCAGAACTTCACATACACACGCTGTTCTTCCAATTCCTTCATTGTCACTTTGGCACCAATCCGAAGAACAGCTTGTTCATGTGCTCAATTCAACGGCTGTAGCTCGCCAACTAATGGTCAGAGCGAAACGCGGCAAATGGCAGTTTGTTGTCTAAACCTGCTGCTACATGCGCTCAGTAGCCGCAGCGCGCTCCCTCTGCCGGTGGGCACACTATTTCAAAAGTTCGGCTTCTTTGTGAACACACATCGTATTAAGGTAGTGTTTGTTGTTTCATTATGTAATTCCATAGAGAACAGTGCCATTAAACAGCACATCTGTGAAAACTTCGCAATGGCAAGAAAACCGTGATCTGTGTTGCACCAAAGAGAGCTCCAGCCTTTCTCAAGCAAATCCAGCAGTGGCACAGACAAGTGCCTTGCCTACTACAAATGTTTAGCTAGCAAGAGTAAACCATTCTTTCCTTCTCCTTGAGGATTGCAGTGTAACATAACATGTAACTCGGTGACGTGTTGTCATGCTACAGCAACTTGTTGATATGCAGGGGCGGGACAGCTGGAACAGGTCTTGGAGCAATTTTCAGGGCAGAAAAATGTTGGTTTTGGAGCAGAATACAGTCAAACCTTGGTATAACGAACCTTCATTTAATGATATTGCTACATGCGTGTGGTATTTGATTGAACGAGGCACGCGGGCACCATCACTCGAGAAAAGAAGAGGAAGAACGAGCTAGGCTCGCGCTGTGAATCTAACCGGTCAGCGCTGGAACCGCTGTTGTAAATATAACCTGTAAATAGTTGCTCGTCTTACTGACTCGTCCTTCGCGTAACATTGTGGTGGAGGTGGAACGTTCCCTGTCCTCGCCATGGAGCTCCGAAGCGGCTGCACCGTCGTCTTCTCAGCCATGGCTTCCGATATCAACACCCCGTCGCCACCTACACCTACGGCGCCAACCACAACATACGAATCCTGGACATTCTTTGCCGGAAAGTCGACGAGTACATGACCGAGGTTGACAAGGTTGGCCATATCCTAAAAGGCATCGCGGGCGATGGCGTCAATTTGCACGTCTATAACGACGTTTCTACTGTCGACGCCATCGTCAAAGAATGCCGCCGCTTTGAGGCAGCCAAAAGCCGCCGCGTCGTCCCACAGTTTTCCCGGCTCCCAAACACCCCTGCCACGTCCTCTTGCTCCGCTCTTCCTGCCACACGACCTTTTCAAGAGAACGTCACGCGTATCATTCGCCGCGAGATTGAAACAGCGAGTCTGGCCCCCCTTTATCCACGACCCCTCGACGATACCTTTGACCCAGCGGCCCCTACTATTTCCGTTATACAAGCAGTTGTGCGGCAAGAAATTGCAAACCTTGGCATCCCTACCGCCTGCTCTGTCTCCCGACCTGATTCGGCACCAATTCCCATGTCCACAACCTGTTGTGACCAGTATTTCGCTCCCAGGACACGCAATCCTGCTGAATGGCAAACCCCAGACGACAAACCGATCTGCTTCTGCTGCCACCGAGTTGGTCATGTATCCCGCCACTGCCGCACCACCTGGCTGCCGCCGTTGTGGAGCTCATTCCCTGCTCCTCGCCCATACGCCGACGCTCGCCGTTACTTACCTCGAAGGGGCGAAGAGGCGACATAATTCAATCGAAAAAAAAAAAAACCCTACTAATTTCAATGACAAAGAAAATTGTCGAATTTGTGAGTCAGCAACTAAAGATATGGTTTCATGACGTGTCGGTGATGTCTTCACATGGGCAGTACGAAGCGTAGCTTGGCAAACTTTTGGATCCACTCCGCCACCACGGCTGGTAGTGTAGCCCGTGGGGAGACGACGCTGCCATGAAGAGCACAGGCAGAGGAGAGCAAACGCTTCATCTGCCTCATGCTTCCATGCATTTCCAAAACTCGAGATTACGTGCACTCTAGCAATGTGTGGGAAGACAGCGCCCATAATTCCATGGCCACCTTGGCTGGCCCAATCTTTGCACCTGTCGCAAAGATAAGGCACACGGGCCGTGTATGCACGCAGCCACAGCCAAGTTAGAGGAGGGGACACCCCTTCATTTGCGCCCCACTCCACACCCACCCACCCCACATGCGAGCTTGATCACATTATCACATGCTCACCCCCACCGAGGTCCTTACTCGACTGGGAAGACAGTGCGCATAAAGCCAATATTCTTCTCTGCTCACCCTCGCACACTTTCCCTCGCAGCCATAGCATACATCCTGTGCACAGGGCACGATAAGATCTTACCGCCCTTGGACGTTATACGAAACGTGACAGAGAGAGGGTCTTGCTGCTACGCTGCCCTGCTTCGGGGCCACTCTCTGCCGCATAGCGCGTAATTTGAGGTGCATTCACAAGCAGCTGCATGTAATTCACCCACACTTGACCTTCTGCAGTCATGGCAGTTTCCATTTATTGCCTTGGTATTCCTTCACAGAGGCAGTGAAATTTCGTTATATTGAAATCGAGTATAAACGTAATTCGTTATACAGTGCAGTCCACTTATAACGATATAACGGTTATAACAATCAGTCGACTTAGAAGTATCAACTTATGCATTAGGGCTATGAGAAAAAACCTACCATAAAATTCCAAGCAAGCGCCTCTACCCGTGCAAGCGCCCCCACCCCCCTCCACTTTCGAGTGATTTTAAATTGGCACCAAATACCAAACAAGTGCCCCCCCCCCCCTTTCTTCACCCTGTTCATGAAATTGCATATTGAATTGCATAAAATGATGCTATTTAGTGAGAAAGAAATCTATTGTTTAGCCGAACTTGTGCGGAGGCCCGACTCAATTGCCAGGTATCTGCAGAGCCATCGCCATAGGCAAAGCTTTCGTCAGTGGCAGGTTTCGCTGGGAGACGGTATAGGCCTAGCTCGCAGGCCGCCAGATCTGGGGCCAACAGCTTTTGAATTTCGGTCCGCGACCGAGCAAGGGTCTCCCCTTAACCTTTTTTGGATTATCCTCAACGCAGGGGGGGGGGGGGGGTCTTGCACGGAATTTTACGTATATACATATAAAGATATGTTATTCACCGCATATCGAGTATAACAATAAACATTTTGCCTTCCGAACGCTGTGTTACATGCAGAATAAAGGCCCGACCACATTCAGCGTTTTCCCGGCGTTTTCTGGAATTTCGTCACCCGGCATCGCTCAGCGTCAACGCTGAGGGAGGTGCCAAGCCGAAACACCATGCTCAAGGCACACCAGAGATCTCGGCGCCAGCGCCGCCGCCAAAGCGGCTCGATGAGCGACGACGTGGCGCAGACCAATCAGCGCGTGGCCGTGGCCGCGCTGCTGGCAACTTTCGCAAGCGACTTCCGCAGCAACCAGTTCGCGTGCGTGCCACCATGTGGCGCCAGTGTCTCGTCGGCGAGGCGGCGCCGTCTGAGAAAGCAGCCACTCGTACCTTCGAGCGTGCTGCCGTGAATGTTTTTTTGTGTGTTCGTGTGCCACAGAACTATAAACAGGGCTTAAAAATCTTAATCAGGAACATTTCTCATAGTTCACTTGAATGACATTGCACACTGCTTCTGGTTAAATTTGTCTGGTCACATTGTGCGACGCTGGACTGGCACTGTGTGTGTGTGTGTCCAGTGGTGCAACAGGATTTGGAGCAATTCTTGGAGCAGGAAAATCCAAATTTGGAGCAGGTTACGGGGAAAAAGAACACCGTTTTGGAGCACTAAATCCCAAATTTGGAGCAGTTTCACAAAGAACACTTACTCATAAAACGCCATAAAATTTACCCCGCATTTGCACCCCCCTACGCACCCTGCACCCCCCAACTTTGCATTGGATTTCTGGGGGAAAAAAAGTGCGTTCATTACGCAAGTATATACGGTAATTCACATTAGCAGCGTAGGTGAGGGCACGGGTGCCATCGGAGATCGTTGTTCGCAGCGCGCGTTCAGTTTCACCGCGCACGGCTGACGTAGGCCGCACCCGGCGAAATTGAATGCGTGCTCCGAACGACTTCGATCACGCCCCAGCAGTGCACTGCACGCAACTTTTCCTGCCAAACACGTAGAAAGTACACATGCATTTCTTCGTGAGTGGTTTCCTTGCGGTTTTTTTTTTTTCTGACGATATGTCGCGACGTTCCGGCGGTAGTCGAAACATGCAGCGACTGCTTGACAATCTTTTGGCGTTTCGGCGGTGTACAGCAAAAATCGGCACCGTTTCATTACTGCGGTGCCTGTTGCCGCGTAGAACCGAACCCTAACTAGTTTTGTGCATTGTGTCGCCTACAAAGCTCACGCCGTCAGTGTCGGGTGGCTTGCTGTACCGTACAAGCGAGTTTCCCGTGGAGTATTCGCACCCGCTCCGCTCGTGACCGCGTGCACAGATACGGCGAGGATCTTGCTGAGCCAAGGCGGCAATGGCGAAATGCTTTCGTTACTGCAAGAAACGCGCACTCCGCGAGATTTTACTGCATATACAACACGCCGCACTGCAACCAGCAGCGAAAATATTCTTCGGTGCCCACCATAAAACACGCCAACGTCTCGTCTGGGCACTTTGGATTTCTTCTGCGCTACTGGTACTGTAATGGCGTGTCAAGCTGCAAGTTGCCAACGTGGCCTTTATTTCATGCTAAAACTAGCGTAACCGAGAAATTTCGCGGCCGGCTGGGCATTTTGGTGCAGCGTGGCGCAAAAATACGAAACTGTATCAAAACGGCACAATTGGCGCATCTGGCGCCCCCGTTGCGTCTCATGTGGTTGGGTGACCTCTCCGGCGTCGTTGATACAACGATGCTGAGAGACACAATGGCAGGAGACGCCGGTAAAAACGCTGAATGTGGGCCGGGCTTAATTGTGACATTTGCGTTGCTAAGTTCCCTTTAAACGAACCATGCCGAGACAGGGCAAAAAGTTTGCCTATTTGAGTTCGTATCTGCTGCCATTACCGCACAGCACATCCTGCCCGCACGCTGACTGGGTAAGCAATGGAGACGACTGCAAATTGGTGCAGCGCAGCTGCTTCGCTGCCGCGTCGCATTCAGAGGAGAATAATCAACAAAAAGTGGCGTGCCGGACCCAACCTTTCTAGACTCTCTCTCTGCAAGCACGGAAATGCACTGCGGAAGCAGCCCCGAGCGCACAGCCCAGTTAGTAGAAGATGGCGCCGACATAGCGCAAAGCTGTGTCACTTGAGACGAAGCTGCAAATTTTTCAAGAATCAAAAAAGTACGAGCTCGCACAGTCGATGATATCGGCGGTTCCTAAAACCAGGAACACCGCGATCATGAAGGCTGGAATCAGTAGCCATGCCGATCAATGAAAAGCCTGGCTTTCTGTGCCAGGGCGAAACCCCCAATGGGTAAAACCGACACATTGGAAGCCACTGATATAACCGAGTTCACGTGCCTATTGATGATGAAACAGGTGGTGCTTTGATGGAGGTGTTCCTGAGATAGCGCTGCCTCGTTCTGTGAAGAGACCTTCGACGGGGCGATCGTTGGCGCGACACCCGGCTGCAGGGTGCGACAGAGGCGACGACAGCACCGGCACGTGATGACAAGATTGACAATGGCCCTTCCTTGACACCGACTCGATCTTCACGTAGAGTGCACTGTCGTTGATAAGAGTCGCTCATTGATATCATGCACGCTAAATTACTGCCGCCAGTGTTCGTGCAGCAGCTGGACATGCGAGAGCGCCGGTTCGAGGCGGCGAGATAATGAATATGGCAGTGATATCTGATTAATTCAGTTTCGAACCTGCGGTCACAGCAAAAAGTCAGCAAAATTGGATGGCAAAGGGTTCTTAAATCCAAAATTTCAGACGTTCTTATACATTGACTCTATGAGGTACGTGCTGGTGTCACGAAGCCGTACGAATTATAGGGCATGGCCGAAAAATCAGGCGTCCGGAAAATCGGTCGTTGACTGTGAATGATGTTCTACGGGGGTGAAGTTATAAAAAGTTAAATGCTTTGCTATATCGAGAATTTCATTACACTGAAGTTCGTTATATCGAGGTTTAACTTTATAACAAAATTTCACTGCAGCCGCGAAGGAATACCGAGGCAATAAATGAAAACTATCTCAGATGCAGATGGTCAAATGGTTTAGTTACATGTGGCTGCTTGCACACGCGCCTCTCAAATCGCACACCGCACGTCACAGCTGTGCGCCGCCGAAGCGGAGCAGCATGGCAGCAAGGCCCTCTCGCCGTCATGCCCCGTATAAAGTCCAAGATCCTGTCGTGCACCCCCATGGGCACGATGGAAAGCACGCGAGGATCATGAGGTCACAGTACCGTGACTGAGTCATTAGTGATCTGATCTGTCCTTGGCATTTTTAAACATCAGTCTATGACATCATCAGGGGGTATCAAGCAAGGCATTATAGAATAAGTGATTCATTTGTTAGGAAAAGGTGCAACTTGAGTAATGACCCACTGCCAGTGAGTAATATTATGGAGCTGTTATATAATTATTATATTACTGAGCCAGTGACTAATATTACTGGTGCTTAACTTTTGCCTATCTTTATCAGAGTCAAACAGAATGTCAAAGCAGGCAGTAGCGCTCCACAAAGCACAACCACTTGGCACAAAATCAGCGTTTTTTAAAGTCTCTAAAATGGCAGCAAAAGAATCTGGATTGATTAACTATCTTCCTTTAGTGCCCTTTTAAAAGCCCCAATCTTACGCAAAGATTAACAGACACCAGACGAACCTTGCAGCTGACATAAGCAGAATCGAATTCTCGTGCACTGGCATACTTGTCCAGGTTCAGCGCATCAAGGCGGTCTTCAGCTGCGGCCGTTTCATCCGACAGCTGCAGTCCTGCCATGCTGGCCGACAGGAGCTCATCCGTGTCCACAGCCGCATCCTCGAGTACCTTCTGCACGATAAAGGTCCCACAGCTCGGCATCACAGAGGTATGTGAATGGTAGGTGTTTTGCATACCTGCCAACCTGTGATCTTTAAAATTAATAAAATCCCACAGAGCCAATACAGTAGAAAGAAAAGAGAACGATGAGAGAAGGGATAGCAGACATTTTTTATAAAGTTGTTCCTTCCGAGGGATACATACACGCTTTATCATTATTATTAACATTTGGACACAGTACACAAACAGCCGCAAACTTGAAACCGCCAGGACTCACAGGCAACACACTGTTTTTCGACCACAGTTACTTTTTCACCATCTTTATTGTTGCCAAAATTGCATGCTTCAGGTACTAGTCTGTATTAACTTGAAGTAAGCACCCCTACTGAGTCCTTCCCACATCACATTTCAAAGGAAGGTTTGCTGAGCAACAAGTGAACCTTCTTCACAAACAGAATTTTTTTCGTAAGGAGTGAAACACGGCCACATTTGTAGACCTTAGGAAAAATTCTGGAAAGTTTGCAAGCATGAGTGTTTTGCCTCCCTCCTTCAAGCAAGCTTCAAGCAAGTTTATCGCAGCAAGTACAACCTCATTATATTGAGGTTTGACTGCATTTGAAAAATCAAATAGCAAAAATTCTAATAGTAGATACAGTTAAGCCTGGATATAACGAAATTGACAAATTGCCGAAAAACTTCATTATAAAGAGGATTTCCTTATATGCAGGTTCGGCACGAAAATTCGAAAAATAAACGTTTACCGTATTTACTCGATTCTAACGCGCCCTCAATTGTAACGCGCACCCATTTTCCGTTTTCGTCAAAGCACTCATCCTCGGAATGTCACACCAGGTACCGGATGCGTGGACGCGTGTCGTTTCGCACAAGCACGAGGCATCGGAAACGAAGAGCGAGCGTCACGTTGGCGTCGTAGCATTGAATAGTGTTACAGTAGAACCTCACTGTTACGTTCTCGGGGGCTGCGTTTTCCTGGTTGTTACGTCGTTTTCGACCGGTCCCGGCACAGCTCCCTTAGAACTCAATGCATTGGTAACCCCGCTGTTGTGTAGCAACTGTGGAACCGTTCCCGCATCATACGTTGCGAACTGCCACCCCGCGCCGGCCCGAGCGGCCATTTTGACTTTTCATGTCGCTTGGCTTGGTGGCTTGACGATGGCATTGGCCGCCCAAAGTGCCGGGGGCGAAAACTATCACACATTTTCGGTTTCCGCCAGCAAAAGTATGGCCCTTGAGATCCGTATTTGCTATATAAAGATGGTGTCCATGACCTGTTGTGGCCCTAAAATTAGTTTTGGCTCATAGATATTCCGCATATAAGGGTACGGCCACGCTAGTGGCAAAAAACGCGCGGTCATGCAGCGAGCGGCAAGTTGCCGCGCGTCAGTGCCTTGCCGCGAGGCCACCGTGGCACACGCGTCTCGCCGCGCGGCAGCGCGGTAAGATCTCCGGTGCTCTCCGAACGGGCGAGCAACACCGCAACACCACGAGCGCTCGTTGTTTCATGCGAGAGACCACGATCGTCGATTGAAAACCCGGCGCAGACCGGCGGTGTTCCGGTTGTGATGGCTCCAGTGACGTCACCCTCGTCGCTCTTGATTGGTTCTTCATCTCGCGGCACGCGGCATTTGCCGCAGAACCCATTTCGCGCGGCACGCCGCAAGACCCCCGATTCCTGCCGCTTTTGCCACGCGCGGCGTGACGCGTTGCCGCGCGTTCTTGCTGCGTGTTTTTGCCGCTAGCGTGGCCGTACCCTAAAGTCCAAGGGCGATAACGCAGTCGCCGCGCGCCGTATGCTGTATGTGGGAGTGAAAACGTGCGAGGGGAGCCGACGACCGCGTCTAAATCTCGCGCGCGCAAGAAAAGCAGGAATGAAGCGCGCCTTCTTCCATTGCGCTCGAGGCATCGGCGAGGGAGCGAGGGGGGACGGATAGCGGGGCGGCGTTGCACTGTACTCTGGCATCAATTGCGTACTGCGCGGCGGCGCGCGGTTACGCGGGCCGTATCTTGAAAGCGATCTCCATTGGGGGAGGTGGGTCGGCGGCTCGTAGCTTTGTGCGTGCTGCGTGTTCTCGGCGCTCAGTTTACGTTGAAGCGATAGACAACAGCACGAAGGTCACTTCGCTCGCTTCTGCAGCGGTGCTTCCACACGCCGCCAGCGTTTGACAGCGCGTGTCCGCGCTCATCGAGTGTGATGTGTCACAGCGTGTACCAGCGCGTCGGCAACATCAACTGGAAAAGGAGAGAGTGCCGGCTTGGCGGGCTAGGCCAGCTGCAGCAAGCGGCAGGATCAGGTTTAAATGAAGGGAGGGAGAAAGGTCACGCCCGCGGCGGCAAGATCGCCAGGTCTAGGGATGCAGGCGCTGAGCCGTGCTCCCTCTAGGGCTGCAGAAGATAGCGCCAACCTTATTCTTTCCATATGAACCACTTATTATTATGCCTCGCACACGCACGCACGCACACGTGCGCTCGCTTTGCATTCCGTCGCGGTGGAGAAGGTGCTTCCGGTTGCTGCTCGCGCAAAAATGACAAAATTTGGGGCGAAATCTCTAGGTTGTCGGAGGGGTAAATTCGTTATATCGAGTAGGTCTCCCGCTGCCGCTTCGTTACGTAGAGGTCTCAAATACATGTGCTTCTATGGAGTAACGGCGGGGAATAGAAAAACTTCGTTATATCCAGGAATTCGTTATATGGAGGTTCGTTATAAGCAGGTTTAACTGTAGTGCACATATATTCAAATGTGCGCCCATTCACTTATTCTTGATACGTTGGCGATACAGTGGGCGTAAGTTTTCCTGCCATTTGGGACAGATGCCTATAAATAACGTGCGCGAAGCTTACTGTGACAGGAAGCGGCGCTACTCGCTTTGTCATTGTTTAACTACTCTTACCGACGTTCTGTTGGTACTCACTCTTGCCGACGTTCTGTTGCTGAAGGCCTTTCTTTGAAGGTTAGCGATACAATGGTGGCAGATGAGCAAATTTCTGTATCCTCAAGGAAAGCCGTATATCTCGAAGTGCCGGTAACACGTTCAGACAGTTGCAGCAGCGGTCCGCGAACTTGGCCACACAGATTCATTCCATTCCTCAACATTCCAGTCACTATTTTTGCAGCCAACTACTGCACACGTCTTCAATCCACATGATTCAATCTAGCATGATTAGAGCACAGTGCGTTAGCGAAAACTCAGATGCATTTCCGACAGCTGATCGCACAGAAGCAAGGTAAAAGCGGTAATGGTTTCGTATTCGTGCACGGTCGCTGAGGACACGTATGACGCACCGCCGTAAGCGCCATCTCGTTTCTCTAAAACAAACTGCTCCGCGAAAAGGGTCAATAGCAGTCTTGATAACCGAAAAAGACACAAAAGTTAAAAGACACAGTGGCGCTGTCTCAACAATGCCTTACCAGTTATCCGTGACATCAGCAAGTGAATTGCTGATGTCACAGCAATTACTATGACAATTACTATGATGTCACAGCAATTACTGCAACTGTCACAAGAATTGACCACACTGCATTCCAAAGTAAGCAAAATGACTCAATCTGCCAATTTTTGTGGACTTTCCCTCCAAAAAAAGTGTAAAAACACTATGAGATTGTGATGTGAAGCTGACGCCACTGATGAAAGTAAAATTCAATCAAAAAGAAAGCTTGGACGAAAACTTGCTCATGATTCAAGCTTAAGAATAATGCAGATTAGGCATGGGCGAGACAGGTGCCTGTCCTGTACTACTTATCTATGTCTTATCTGTGCTATTCTTAGGCTTGATAGCTTGGCCATCATTTTCTTCACTAATCATTAACCTCTTTTCACCAAACAACCGCAGAATTCCTAAACAATAATCCATCAGTCTGAACCGATTTGTTGCTACCTTTCAGTGTCCCTTAACCTTTATTGCATGCACCACTACACTATTGTCATAAAGAAGGGCCCATGTGTTTCTTCAACCAGAACATTTCATGCAGAAGGACCAAATCGCTGCCTTTTCTGTCCTTTCTGCAATACACACCTTCTTGAGCAAGGCCAAATGAGAGCAGGCCTGCTGAAGCCGGATGAGCATGACAAAGCGCCGAGAGCCTGTGTTGCGGTAAAGCTCCCGCCCAGTCACAGGATCCGTGTACTTCTCGGGCCCACTCGACCTGCGAATGTTTTTGAAGCTTCAAGTGTAAATAAAAAAGCAGAACCGATTCATGCTCACTACAAATGATTTCAACCTCCCGGAGCCTATCTTACACCAAGTTTAATCGCTCAACGCAAGAATGAGTAGCAGTCAGCTTGTCCAAGCATATATAAATGTCACAGTTTCGCCCGAAAGGCAAAGCATCAATTGCGATAGCAAATTAGTAGAGAGCTATACGGAGTAAGGACAGTAGTTTTATCAGCTGTATAAACTTGGACACATTTGCTTACTAACTGAATTAACAAGCATGGTGTCAACGCGCACAAGCAAACACTCGATGATCCCAATCGAAGACCGCAGACAACCGCTGTCAAAACGCTGGCATGAGCCAGCGCAGCAGCTGCAGTGATCGAAGGTTCGTAGGGTCTATCGCTTCAACGGAAACTGAGTGGTGAAAGCACAGCGCATACAAAGCTATGAGCCATCTGCAGATCGCTTTCAAGATACAGTGCGGGCGACCGGTCGCAGCCGCTCAAAGTACAAGTGCGCAGTTGTGGGCAGAATACAAGACACAACCCCTGCCTTCTGCGTTGCCTTCCCGCTTTCCTCCTTTCGCCAGTTCCCTTTGCGCTGTTTGTGCCGTAGCACGACGTCGCCCCCCTCCCTCCCTCCAATTCCTCCACGGCCTTTTGCGCGATGGTCGCGTTTGCTATCCGCCGTGCATTTGCACTCCGTGAAAGCGCGAGAGTTCACTCGCACATACGGCGCGCGACAATTTTATCGCCCTTGGACTTCATACGGAACCTCACAGCGACGACGACGGCAGAAATCCGATTGGAGCATCCATATAATCCGCCTTTTGCATGTCCCAAGTGCGCATGCGCTGTACCCTAGCGGCGAGCGCCGAAAACGTTTTGTACGGCGTCGGTGGTTCGTGCAGCTGACGACGCACGCGTATACAGCATAACCGTCGAGCACGCGAACTCTTTTTTGTCGGCGCTGTGCCAGTCGACGACGCGGTATTTGCGCTGTGTTTCAGTAGAAACTTCAGCTGTGCACAGCGATATTCGGTTAACGTCCGGTACATCACAATATATGCCGAAACGACACCGATGTCGGTCAGAAGTCGACCACACGCCAGTGCCAACGCTCGGCCAGCTGTAGTTGTGATACTGTGCCAGTGGGAGACGTATATTGTCATACAAGTATATGGCGAAGAAGCGACCGACCACGCGACCGACGACAGCGAGTGATCGTAGTGTGATAAGCTTTCGGGCTGACGACGCCGACAAAACCAGTGTGCTGATCGCCGTGCGAGCGGCCGCCGAGTGAGAACATCGCACCGACAACGTGGATATTGTCGCAAATGCGCTCGTGTATGTATTTATTGATACTCAAATTGAGTCTAAACGTGCTTCCGACGCTGATATGCACGATTTCCAGCCCTTTAAAGCCCTCTACATCAAGTTCGAGGCGGTGTCGATCTCGTTCAGGCAGCTTCATTAGGCCTGACACGAGTTCGTCCGCTACCGGCGGACCTGAATTATAGGATAAGCAAGTACGACGAAGGAAACTGCTTATGTAGTTCGGTACTGACCTTACCGACTTGAAGTGAACCACTCTTATCATAGTACGTTGCACACACAGAGTGGGAAGCGGCGACACGGTGCAGTGCTAGCTAAGACCGCGGTACAGGCTCCGTTATTGAACGAAGGCTGTCGATCGCAGTCGCCGGCGCTTCCATGAACGAAGTGCAACTACAGAGAGTGTATTTTTATGCTGCCAGATTTAATAGTTACCGAAAACACAGTTTGCCTCTTATGCTAAACAGGCAACAAGTGATGGGCCTTTCGATACTGCATCGTAAGCAACAACACCGCTCGTTGCCACGCGAGTACGGCAGGAATCGGCATTTTCGCATGCCAGTGCGGCTAGGTGGTCGTTGTGGCCGTTTTCGATGTGCCCGGGACGTTCATGCGTTCTCGTCTCAGCGTGATCGCTTCTGATATGTGCATGAGAAGTGTTCATATTTGCTTTCAACATTTCCTCATTATTTCGTGTGAGCGGTGCACGGTTTCTGTACATGAAGCGAACAGCGAGTGGTGGCCGTACGCGGGCCGAGGTAAACAAATGCGCCGTTCTTGCGTTGCATAAATACTCTGGGCGCAGTGTCGCCCCTTCAAAGAACTATGGCCACTGTGGTCAAGACTCAGCTATAAAAGCAGTTTTTATGATCCTATTAGCGTACGTTCAGAGCAGGTCTAACAGTGGCAAATGCATGAACTCGGCTGCTATACGATACGGCTAACCTCCGCTGAGCGGAATCAACCCCAGCTTAAACTTGATGTGGACGGTTGGCGAGTGCTCACGTTCGTGCATTTGAACTTCCGAAGCATGTTTGGACTCATATTCGGTACGCATACATATGAATAACAGGAATACAAGCGTAGGCGCTGTCTCAATCACGTTACAATGCGATGTATTCGTTCAGAGGCACATCGCACGGTGTCTGGTTTTGTCGGCGTAGCTGCACGCAATCCCGTCATCATATTTCGACGACTTGCGGTTGTAAGTCGCACCAGAGTCATTGCCGGCCTAGGCGTCCTGTCCAAGAAGTGGCCAGTCACACAAAACGAAAATTATAACGCCTGACAAATGCGCAACATCATTTCAGCTCGCTTCTTGCAGCGTGCCTGCGCGTCCCGTGGCGCCCTGACGCCGTATATTTTGTTTTTCGTGGAGCCCGCTAAGGTGGCGCCACAGCGCAATGCAAAAGGCAGATTGCTATTGCAATAAAAGTAACTTTTCCCACTGCAGATGTTGCTGATGGCGACACCAGGTTTACACGAATAAATGACTCGCTCTGTGTCCATTTGTGTGTATATGCATGCATGTGTTATGCAACTGTGTGTGTGTGCATGTGGTTGTTTGTGTAGCAAAATCGCAAGGTCAGTTGGCATCTGCTGGCATCTACAGATGAAATCAGTGTTTCTCAAGCTGGCATCACGGTCAAGCGGCATGGCTTCTACTAATACAAAACTGCAGCAGTGAATGGTAGTGAATATTCCATGCAAAGCAACGCCAAAGAAACACTTGGAAAAGAGGGCAACAGTAGTACCTAGACCACTCGTCCAGTTCCTTGTACACCTTGGCTTCGGTTCCCTCGAGGGAAAGCTTGTGCAGGACGATGCTTTTTTTGGGCAGCGGTACCTGCAAATTAGTCCAGGGGAAATACACACGCCTGGTAAGCAAACTCCTCCACTCACACCCAGCTCAAGATTATGCTGAAGAGCAGCAGCAAATCATCCTGGGCTGGTAAAGTGTCTCTCATAAACTCGATCTTTTTAGTCGTATGGAAAAAAGAGACAGAGAGATGAAGCTCGATTACTTGTAGGATAAAAAAAACTTCATGTTGAAGCCATTGCACTTGCACGTTGTGACGTCACGAAGGATGCTGAGTGCGCCTCTTACTGGTGTAGGTCAGCGAATTAAGCAAAGATGTAACGCAAACTTACACGCACCACATGCCCCTGTCTATGAGCTGACCCAGCCTCTCTTATGACTAAGAGGGGGCTTCAACAGCAGACTTGCTAAAGTACTCCAACACAAGCTTCTGCATTTCCAAAAAATATAAGAAAAGCGAAAGCTTTACTGGAGTGACACCACTGGAAAATTTTGACGAACTGCAAACCGATGCAAGTTATAAACACATCAGGAAAGGCTACCGGCCAAGAAAACTGCAATAGAGGAGGGCCGCATGCAAAAAAGAAAAGGAAGCAGAAGCAGGAGATAAGGGCTGTGCGCAATGTAAGCTTTGCTCACCAGCGGCTTGCCATCCTTTCCCATCTGCTCCTTGGTTCGGCGAAGCAGGACACATTTCATCACCATAGCCAGTGCCTCTGGTCCTGCAAGTCAAAGGGGCAAAGGGAATGGAGCACTGCGGCACGAATTGGTTGTGCACTTGGGACAGTCTACGAGTCGCATGTCTAAATATTGCAAACGAGACATTGAAAGCTAGAAAGTGGAAGACAACACAAGCTTGTCTACCTCCTATGCCTACAATGCTGCCTGTTGCCTTTCTTGCACGTTATGCTTCAGTGCACACAAGTGTCAAGGACACCTTGACACTTTTTGAACATTAGTGTAAACTGCCTACATAACTCAATGCTATACAACATCACCACATTGCCACTGCAATATTTAAATATGTGACAATGTCACCTGTCGCTAGCCTTCTGGCCTTCTCAATAGGAGACAACACACTGGGTCGTGTTTGAAAAGCACTGCTCCCGCTTACGAGTTTGCAAGCGACACAATGGTTCAGACTGACATTTTTCAAATAGTAAAGGCATTTGTGCTGTGCATAACAAGTTTAGGACATTACTGTAGGGCTGGGGAGCATGCACCGATACAATGGTCTATTGGAAATTAAAAAATCTATAATGTGAACCATTGTGGCAAGCTATTCTGAAATACTCTGCTTCTTTTTCCTTTTTTCCACATTGTGCACTGTGGACGATGCCACATTGGCCATCTCGCTGCACATTTCCGTGGTTGCCATCGTTGTGAGCACAGATTCGTCGACGTGTTTGCGACAGCAGTTGCAGCAAGCGGCGATGTTCTAATTCAGTGTAGGGTGTGCATGTGACAGACACAGTGGAAGCTGTAGAAGATAAAAGACACTTCCACTGTGGTCCATATCGCACGCTTGCCTCTACATCGCGATGGATGGTTAGTTGCCAGCAGCCTCGATGACAACAAAATAATCGAGGGATGTGCACTCAGTGAATAGTACATCTGTAGTATGTAGATGCACTTGTCACACTGCTGCTACTGCATTGCAAAAGATGCCACAAGGGCCTAGCCACTACTAGTGCTTGATTCTCCGTAGTGAAAATTGCAGTTCGTGCCCACAATCGATGAAGTAGAAAGATGAAGACAGTAGATATTTTGCTAAATAAGGACATGCTATTGCATTTGTTGGCTTGATCAGTTCGTTAACTCGATATTCAGATGTGGACATTTCTTTCCCTTCCCGTGCAATCCAAATTAATGAGACCTTACTACCAATAAAAGTCAATAAAATAAAAACATTTGCTTCTGCTCTTCCAAAAGCCCAGTTAGAATTCACGAAAAGAAAATTACTTTTTGCAGACATATGTCACATGTAAGAGGTCGCCGGCTGTATACGAAAAAGACGACGAAGTTTGCGGAGCGTTCCGAAAGGCGCGAGAGCTCGAGGCACGCGAGCCGAGGTGTAATCCGCGAGGGAGAAGCATCGAAGCGGTATTATCGACGTGGCTCTTGAGTTGGAAGGTCGCTTCGTCAGCCATGCTCTGATGACGGGAGAGCGGAGGACCCGGCCACGAAGCTCGTGACGCTGGCAAGGCCCAGGCGTAGCTGTAGTCCTCGGAGACGTCTGGGCGAAGCTCCTGGGACCGGCTGCTGCTGCTCACGGTGGTTGCGGTCTTCTTCTCGAGAATCCCTCTTCCTCGGCCAAGCCCGTTCAACCGATAATCACTGTGACACCGGGCCGCCATGCCGATCGACGTAAGGCGAAGAACGCTTCTCGAAGCCTAACCCGGCGAGTGACACGTTAGCAGCGGCTACCGGGGCACCAGCCACGTACTCGGTCAGGTCGACGGAACCGCGAGGCGTTGGCACTTACGGCACCCGCAACGCTTGGGACGCGCACGACACGGACCCAACAAGAACTTCAAGTCGATGGTCGGTAAGAGCCCACGTTTCTGCTTTGCGACGCTGTTAGGCCGGGGCCACGGTGACCAGACTGAAGAATAAGGGCTAAGACTGACGTAGAGACTTTAAGGCGGAGCTAGGCTCCGAAACCAAGATAGAGTGTTAGTCGTTCCTTGTTTACGTGAGCATTTTTTGATAGTTTTGTATTTAGTCAGAGCTTTGTATTTTCTAGTGAGTGAGTATTTTTGGCTGAGTTATGGTTTTAGTGTTGTGTGCCTTGTGCCTTTAGCGTCCCTGCACATATTAAATCCTTGTTTGCTGTGCTGCCAGTTGTGTCTCTCCTCCATCGAGAGTAGCGCATGTACGCAACTCTCCTCCTCCCAAGCGAGTAGAAGGTGACAACATGACAGCTAAGACAGATTAAACTGCATTGGATTTATACACTAAATGCTAGCCACCACACAGCTATGCCCTTACATCGTTGAAGCCGCGCAGCCTGCTTTTAAATTAGGAAACTTATTTTGAAGCTTATGCTTTGGAGCAATCTAGCGCAGTCTGGGTGATTTGGCACAGCACTTCAGCCCCTGATGTGTTAAGGGGGCACTAAAGAGAAAATATGAATCAGTTTAGATTGATTATGTGTTCTTGAAGAACTCTACTACCGTTGATATTGCAGTAGTAGGTTAATTAGTACGACCGTCACAGCTATTTTTTTTTAATTTCGGGCTGAAACCCTATGGCTGGCACGTCAGTGTGACGAAACGGATTGAAAAGCATTTTTCTTTTTTTTTTTGCATTTCGACTGTTGTGGTTCAGCAAACGTTCTTGAAAATTCCAAAGATCAGTCTTTGGCTCTCTTGAATGCGATGTAATCCATTTTTATCAATAAAAAATTTAACTAGGCCCGAGCAGACAGCATCACAGCGAACTGGTGTGGAAATTACAAGGCGGCATGTCACTGCCCATCGTTCATTTTGAATTCTTTTCTGGCGTAAGCAGTCAATTTTCGCAGTAAGAGTAGCTTTTTTAGTATTGTAGAATGGTAATTTACTAGCACTTAACACAGCTGAAATAATTGTTCTCTTCAGCTTCACTTTAACAAGAGGAGCTGTCCCTGTCAAGTGACAAGCAATGACACTTGTCTTTGTCAAGGCAGCAGATACTACAGCTGTTGGCTTGCCGAAGCCAATCTGACTTGTTTTTTGTATATTTTTTTGTCTATTTGACAATACATCACTGTCATGGTGCCAAGGCAAAAGGCAACAGTAAGTCGCATGACCAGGCCCTTAGCACCACAT
The DNA here is from genome assembly GCF_013339745.2 of Dermacentor silvarum. Lineage (NCBI taxonomy): Eukaryota > Metazoa > Arthropoda > Arachnida > Ixodida > Ixodidae > Dermacentor > Dermacentor silvarum. Next base: position 53,140,771 of record NC_051155.1, read on the forward strand.
GACAGAAGCAGACCAGAAACAGCAATAGTTGAGCAGCCCAGCCACCTACAACAAAATAGTTTTTTTTTTTACATTTGAAACATGAATCAGTTTTGACTACAGATGGCATGTTGAACAACAAACACGCTTTTCCTATACATTACAGTCCTGAAAAACAAAATAAGTGCGCCATTTCTATCAGAAGTGTCCAAACTAAGGCTTTCTCTCGCTTTCCTTTTCCATTAAGTGAGGTACTAAAGGCAAGGTTCATGCTGCATGCCAGCAGCAATGATTAGCTCAACATAAACATTCTTAAAAGAGAGATCAATGAGGCTTGGTGTAGTGCAGCACTATGTTGAGCAAAGTATGAAGTAACAGCGCGTAATGAACAAAGACGAGAAAGGAACGAAGACCACAGGACAAGCGCTGTTCATTACGTGCTGTTACTTCATACCTTCGCTCAACTATGAACCAACTAGCCCTCATCAAGTTGTTACTTAAGCAGCACTAAGCTTTTAAACACAAATGCCAGAGCCGTCCCAGTAAAATTGATAAACTACCAAAAACACATCTGGCCACTGGGAATTCCTGATAAGTGTGTTGACCCCCAGCAGCTGAGACAGCACCTTATCAGTGGCCATATCAGCAATTTCATGAATCTGGCATCATCATCAAAGTGTGCCTCACCATGATTCTCCTTGATCCACTGCTTCCAAAATGCATCGTCGTCAAACGGGCGGCACTGCAGGAACCTGCGTACGTGCAGTTACGGTTCAAGCTGGCGGAAGAACTTAAGACTGCCATCTATTTGACTGCTACAGAACGTTGCAAAGGGTCATATCATTTCAGTGCCCTGAAAAAAGCAAGCTTTAACTGCCAAGTCTGTTTCTCAAGGATACCACAGGCCCCTTTATGATCGAACACCGAAGGCATTATCAAGAGCATTTAAATATAATCTTTGTACAATAGGTAACTCGTTGCAATGACGAGCTGTGCAGTACAGGTTGCTTTTTAGTGCGATTGGCATTCTTTGCCTACATCAGGCACTTTGAGTCTATCTATCAAGCCAGTGACCCAAGTTGGCTGCTAGCTTGAGCCACTGGGTATGTGCCCATAGTCGTGATGCCATCGTGGTTGTTCCATTGTCTTTATTCCAGCTTAGTCATCCGAATCTCGATACGCTGTCATCGTTCCACCATCATCGTACAGCCGTCCTCATCCCATTGTCGCCGTGCCATCATTGTCACACTGTTGTATTATCGGCATCATTTCAGAAACATCATCAATTGTTGTCATGTCATCATCGTTGCACCGCCTTCATCGTTCCATCGAAGTCATTTGTTCTCGGTCATTCAAATGTAACTGTGCTGTTGTCATTAAATCGTGATTATGCTGCTGTTGTCATGCTATCAGCATCATACAGTCATCGTCATGCGTTCATTGTCGTACCATCATCGTGATGCTGTTATGGTCGTTCCATCATCATCACCCGATTCTCACAACACCATCGTCGTCATGCCATTAACATCATGCCATCAATGTCACGCTGTCATTGTTATACCATCGTGCTCATTTCGGAATCACCACATCATTGTCATCATGCCGTTGTCATAATACCACCTTCGTTGTTCCATCGACGTCATTCCATCATAGTCATGCAGTCGTCGCTCTGCCGTGATTGTCAGGGAGAGAGAGTGTCGTAGCAAAGTGGGCCGATCCAGGAGAGTATCGCCAAAGCAATGGTAATTTCTGAACTACCCCTATAGATTGCAAATAAAGGTGTTTTCAGCGAAACAATTTTCAATTTTAGGATTTTACATGCCATAACTACGGTCCGATTATGAGGCACACCATAGCGGCAGACTTGTGTTTGTTTACACTACTGTGTAAACAAACACACAAAGGAACACTACTGTGTGTTCCTTTGTCCCAAGAGCCCGTGTGAGACCCCACATCTGGCGCCCAACGTGGGGCTCTTGGGGCATCGAACGATAATTTTATGTTTTGCTCGGTTCGAGACAACCTTTGTTTGAACCGAAGCGTAGTCCTAGCGTGGATTTTGATAGCTAGTGTCGGCGGCATGCTTTCTTGAGCGAGGCGACAGTTGCTGTAGCGTGTTTGAATTTTTCAACATGCTAAGCCTTTTCGCGAGTGTTTTGTTGAAGTACACTCGTCGGTACGAGAGCCACGTGGTCTGTATCCTAGGAGAGCGAGGCCCAGCGCCCGCGGAGCATTGGCAAGCCTGAAGCGAGTGAGTTTCTTATATAATTTCTTATATAAATAGCTTCTTCTATCTCTTTGACTTCGGAAGTCGCGGCTCAGGGAGCCGGGTGGCCGTGGGCCACGGGTGCCGCTACGAGCTGACTGGAATTGCAGCCTGGCACCGGGCGCTCCGACACCGTCTGGGACGGTGGGCACCGTCAACTCGGATGCTGTGTGCACCGAGCGGGGTAGGACCACCTCACAGAGCTAGCGACTCCTCGCGGCTGCCTGTTGTGCCCATTTTGGGTGATGTTTTTTTTTTTGATGCCGGTTGTTGTCAAAGTAGCGATGCATTAGGCCTAAGGCTTTACAAAGCCGCCTGTCGCACATTGAGGGACACAACCTGGTGGACCGCGGTGTTGAGGTGTCGCACATTGCTTCCCTCATTAGTTCGCCTTGCACGAATTGAAATTACTCGTTCGACTCAAGAAAGTAAGCTTTGTTCACGTGAACCTATAGCATCCGAAACGCCGCCCGAAATTTTGCTCGCCGAATTGAATATCGTACCACATGGGCGATGCGTATGCCGAATTCCTCTCCCTTGCACTACTTTAGTGTTTGTTGAGTGCGTTGAGTGTACGCAGCGTGAGCGGAGTCACCCCTGGTTTGCTGTCACCTGCACATCGTACGGCGCAGCGACTTCGGGGGCCGCCTATGTCCGGCTCGCAACCCTCAGCGGCTGGGAAAAGAGCCGGCAGTCACCAATGGCTACTGCGGCTCTAGCCAGCAGGGCGCGTCGGAGCAAGCGACGCTTGCTCGTGCCGACTTCTGAGTCGCCGTTTCCGGAGTCCTGGGCTGGAGTCGTGCCATCAAATCTGCAGAGGTGGTGCTGTGACCAACGAACGCCAACAGTGAACCCCAGAGACAATGTCGGCTCGCATGTTGTGGATAACTTGTAGACATTTCCTCGGCGCGGCCACTGTCGCACGTACTAACTTTTGTTCGCGACGCGCGCGTTGACAGACCGTGTGACATGTTTCGCCGGAGTATGTGTAGTGATTTGAGGTTGGGGGGACGTAGGGATGCGCGACTCTCACGCGTCCCCGATGTTGTTTTCCTCTGCATAGCTCGCGTCTCCTGTATTCCGGCTTCTCCGTGTGGCTAAGCGCCGGCGGCGGTCATAGTAGTTGCGGAGCATTGCGAGATGGCACGAGTATCGCGATGCTAACGCCACTGAATGGCGGGGTGACTTCGGAGAAAAGGGTCGAAGGCGCTTCCTCTTCAGGTTGGGATCGAGATTTGATGCAGACGTCCCGCGTGTGCGCCGGTCCACGCTTCGCGAGACCGTCTCACGAGGCTGGGAGCAGGGTACTGGTATGGACGAACACAGATCGTGCGAATGCGCCACCGTTCACATGACCGTACACGTGAATGACTAGGCGATGATGTTCGCTCGCTATCCGGTCACAGTAAGTTGGACTTCCTTGACTTGTCGCGTGCCCATATGAATGTTCTATGCATAGTAATTCGGCTAGCATGCATTAGTGTATGAAAGGTGCAATAAATGCCCCTTTGTTTGTTTACACTACTGTGTTGTCGTTCCTTTGTCCCAAGAGCCCGTGTGAGACCCCACAAGGTCAAATAAGACTGAATTGAGCTGAATGGAGACACAGGTCTTCGGCGCTGAAAATAAGGAGCAAATCAATTTTTTTAATGCTATTTTCGGAATGTACATTCATTATTCTCCCAATCTGACAGGTTTCATATCTGAAACGCATATGTTACCACCATAATATAAATTTTTTGCATGAAAGGTGCATCAATTTCTGTAGGTGCAGAACCTAAAACGGTGCACTTTCATCAACGGACAGCTTTCAAGCAACAGCCACGCTCGCTGCCATGTTGGTATCATTTGAAAGATCAGCCCTTTGTGTTCAAATTTCGCGCGACGGTGCTTCTTTCTAGTCACTGGAATCGGTAGAAAAATGGCACAAAAAATGATAAGAGGCCTGTGGCTATTGGTTGCCGACAGCACGTGACGAAAAGTGGCTATGCGATTGGCTGAGAGCATCACCTGCTACGCGCTTCAGCCAGAGACATGCGGGCCGGGCCGTGGGTGCAATCTTGTCGTGTCATCGGACACGAAAAATGTGTGGCAATGTCAACACGAAAGTTTGTGTGCCAACACAAGCATGGCAAGAAGACAAAGAAATCATTGATCAAGAACATCAGGAGGGTTGCTAAGAGATAGAGAAGCATCGGGAATGAACCCCTTCAGGTGGGCGAGTGTCATGAGTGAGTGGAGAGCAACAAAAAAGTCTAGGAGCGGCTGCTCCAAACACCATCGAGCTGCCAACAAAGAAGATGATGTTGGCGGGCGGTGGCACGAGTGACCGGACGAGCGAGAAATAGGATCGACCAATCAGCGGTGGGCACAAAACCACAGGTACGAGAAACGAGCAGAGAGAAGGACAGACTGGAACGCTCGATGAAGAGATCGCTCGGAGACGGGGGTTAGAAGAGCGCTGGTGTCGAGGTCGGTGTCGTCGGGGTTCAGACCCGAACCCGAGAGCCTCGACAGAACCAGGATGACCCTGGCTGTCCCTGGAGAGATCCGCCGAGCGTAGGGCTTGGCTATTCCTGCTGCACCTGCTGCTGTTGGCGTTCCTGTTCCTGGTGCTGTTCCTGAGCCGCCGTGCGGAGAGCAGAGGTCACCTGAGGGTGACCAGAGGCCTGGAGCGACGCTGGTGAGAGGCGCCAGGGTGGAACCGCGAGCCAAGGCACCAGTATGTGCGCCGCTCAGCTGTAGCGGTCACACTTGGTCAGCCTTCAACTCCGACAGCCTTGGACTCGGACGTCCAAGGCTGGCCGCACCCCTCATATGCCACTGCCCGCCGCACCACTACCGCTGTCAACGCTAGAGCCAGTGCATGCTGTCAACAGCACTGCCCAAGTAAATAAAAGTTTCGATGATTGAGTTTTTCTTTATTCGTCGGAACCGAGAGTCGTTTGAACTTCTCGCGTGGACTAAAGTGGCTAGTTGTACTTTTCTTTTATGCACTTTCTGTGTGCTGTTTAGTGTTCTCTTCTTTTTTTTCTCGCAATGAATATTAAATTTGTTTTTGGAAAAAAATGGCTTCGTCTTTCATGAACTGAGTCAGCGTGGTTATTGAACTTTTTTCAGAGCTTGTCTAAGAGTAAGTTCAACTCAGCAACTTTTGTGCTGGTTGCGAGTGCAGACCATAAGCTGATGACCCCCGCTATGAAGAATGGAAGGCCAGTCACGTTTGCCAAAAAAATGCTGACAAGAAGACTGGTGAAATGGAGGTTAAGGCTGGCCTTAACTTGTTTAGAAGGTCATCAGAGAAGCACCAGCTCAGAGATACGACTGTTTTGTCAGATGACAGCAGGACCTTCCTCACCCTAAAAGAGGCTGAAATCTATGGGTATAGTAAAAGCTCATTGATTCGACACTCGTTAATTCAGAAAATTGGTTAATTGGACACGTCCTGTGGTCTTAGGCAGGCATACGCATTATTTAATGCAATGAAACTCGTTAATTCAGACGTATCTGGCCGCAGATTGGTTAATTGGGACAACTCTCGGAGCTCGGCGAGCGCGGAGCACCGCAAATGTGCGACGCAAATGAGCCATAACAGCGTTAGCGTCCACCGAAACGAAGCGACAGAATTCGCATCGCCATAGCCATCAGTGGAAATCGTACGGGAATGACAGCAACGCCAGAACGCTTCGTGCCTATTTGAGCCTTTGAAGCTTTTATTCTTGCGCTTGCTGGCGCGCATACCACCGTGTTGGCCGCATGCCTTCAAAACTGCGTAGTTGCCATCCGTGATCACGTTGATAGCGGCCGCGGTTTCGTCCGTAGTGGTTGCGGCAAAAAGTTATTTCGTTTTGACTCGGTACGTGCGTCGGCCGCGTGCCTTCACAACCGAGTAGTTGCCATCCATGATTGCGCCGATAACGACTGCGGTTTCGTCCGCAGTTGCAGCAAACGGTAGTTTCGTTTTGAGTGGGTGCGTGCATCAGCCGCGCACCTTCAGAACCGCAAGGTCGCCGTGCATGATCGCGTTGACAGCGGCCGCGGTTGCGGCAAACAATAGTTTCGTTTTTACTCAGTGCAAAGATGTTGAGGATGAAAAGCACCGTCGACATCGCGATGGGCGGCGACCCGGTGACATTGGCGAAAAAATAATCGTTATGTGCGTGCGCTAGTGCAAAGCGCGTCTTAGATGAAGACATGCGCCGCGGCCGTGCTGTGAAGTTGCGAGACCCTCGCCGCTGCGAACTCTAATCAGTCACGAGACGACGAGAAATGCAGCTTCCGCATTGCGTTTGTGCAAAATAGAAACAGAATTTGATGTGTCATACTGTAAATAAGAGCATGTTGACGTAGTAAGCATTTGTTTGTTTTCTTGATACCCTTGATAATTCGACATTCGGTTAATTCGGACATTTCTTTTCGGTCCCGTGAAATCTGAATTAACAAGCTTTTACTGCATAAATATTCAGAAAGAGGACTGCATTAATCATGTGCAGAAGCGCATGGGGACAGGCCTGTGCAATCTGCTTGCAGAATACAAGGGTTGCAACTTCCTTTTCTGGCTGTGATGCTATGATGCTGACATATTAGTCACCACCTTGTCAACAAACTCAGCTCGTACTATAGCTGGGCTCTCCTCAAGTCACGAAATGGTGACGTTGACACAATGCAGAAGGCTGTGATGCTGACATATCAACATGTAACATTGAATGATAGTAAGTCCAATCACAGCCTTTGTACCACTGGTACCGATTCCTGGTGCCGGCAGAATGCTGCAAAAGCTAAAGGAGAGCCAGCGCCAAAACATCGTTATAACCTTTCTCAGCATATGGCCAACGCTCTGCTGCCTATCTATGATCGCCTATCTGAGAAAAACCTTCATGAGTGGAGTGTGCACAGCAAGACTCAAAAAAATTAATGATAGCTTGCACTCACTTATATGGGAACTCGCACCAAGAAAGAGGCATGCATCTCTCTTCAGCATAGTGGCAACCGTGGCAGAAACAGTTACAAGCCCTGAAAGAATCTCAGCTGGAATCCTACAAGAGCTAAGGATGAATCCTGGCCAGCAAAGCATCAAAAGCATGAGGGAGAAGGAGCAGCAGCGATTGGTCATGCCTGCAGACTCCGCACGCAAGCGCACATCTGCAGACAATGCGCAGCATAAATTGAAGGAAGCGTCATAAAGGTAGCAGTGAACAAAGTGACTATGCCCCTGGAGCTTATTAGTGGCTTGTGAGGGAATGTACATACTATTTTTTTTCACCCTTTTCTCAAAATGGCAATTCTGGCCTCTCATTGAATCCGTAAATACAATATCTCAACAACAGTTGGCGATACAACCATAATTCTTTTTGCAGTACATAGCTGAATGAAGATAGTACAGATCAATACAAGCACATTTTTGAATTTTGTTTTTAAAAATATTTTATATGGTGCAATTTCTGACGGGGTAATTGCCTCATAAAGGGCCCTCACATGTGTGTCACTCCTGCTTGGACCGAGAAAGTCTGCAGTACTATATTGAAATAAATAAATAAAATTCAATTGGCTATAAAATCAGACATACAGTAAAACCTCGATAATTCGAAGGTCGCCAGACGATGAAAATTCTTCGAATTAAGCGGATTTTCGAATTAACCGAAATTAATTTTAAAAAAGAAAACAAGCAAGAACTTGCCGAAAAAAGAAATCACCTTTATTTTCCATGTCCGAGAAAGATTACTCGTAGTAAACACTGATGCGGGATTACTTGGCACAGTTACAGTGGCTAGAAGAGGGAAGTGTGACGAAGGCCCCGCTGCTCGTGTGAGCGTTTCAGATGCAGCCACAAGGCGGCGCTCACGCTTGCATTCACGTCACCCGACCAGGCCCAACGATCGACTAGCCGGATAACCGCCCCGATTCGCCATGCGAATTTCATTTTATTTACCTCGAATGGTAGATCTTGCTCTTCTTTACCTCGAATGATACATCTTGCTCAGCCGCTCGTGTTCGCAAAGATCGCAGCAACATTGTAGCGACATATGCGCCCTATAAATTTGTGTATAACACGTCTTTTGCTTGCGAGATCTGGGCCGTCTTGCCATGTTTACCTCGGAGGCCGCGCAGACACGCCTTGAGTTTTGCTTAACTGCGGTCTTATTTTACGTGCAAATTACTGTCTACAGTAAAACCCCGGTGCTACGAACCCGGCTGGTACGAATTTCGGTATGATACGAATTCGTAACATTCCCCGGCCGAAATACATTGCTCACAATAAAAAAAAAAACGGCTGTTCCGAACGTGTTGCACTACGGATCATACGAACGCGTGAGCAACGGCGGCGGCGGCCGAACCAGCGGGGCAACCGGCACAGACAAGCCGGCACAGCGGGATCTGGGCCAGCTTGTCGCCAAGCAACCGACTACGTCACGCGGCTGCGCAATCTCTCATTGGTCGCCACATCGAGCAGACTGGACATCACAGCCTAGCCAATGCTTAGCGAGAAAGTAGACGAGGACCGCTGCTGCAACGACGACCGAGGCGCAACCCCGACGGTCAAAACGCTCCCTGCACTCGACGTGCTCAGGCGTTCAGTGGTCTGCGAAAACATTCCCAAGATCACGTGTGCGCACTTATATGCCTTTCAGAAGGCAATCGTTGACGATTTGGACAAGAAGAAAACGTCTCATTGATACGTTTTTCAAGGGACCGCGAAAAAAATGAAAAAAAAAAGCCGCAGTTTCGCCCAAAAGGTGAAGCAACGGAAACGCAGCAGCAGCAGCGAGCGAATTGACCTTTGCGCTGTCTCTAGCTTCAATGCGAACTAAACGTCGAAGGCACAGCACATACGAAGCTACTGGCACTAGGCGCACTTTGTCAACATCGCAGATCATTTTGACGATAAGGTCCGTGCAGGTGTGTCGTATCTGCAACGTGCCGGTCGCTTGTTGCAATGTACAGCTGGCTGCACCGCAAAATTTACGTGACCGCCATATTCGAATGCAACGTAACGTGCTGGTACATTATAGATTGGCGAATCACGGGGAACACCCGGTTATTCGAACGCGAAAGCATTTGCGATGGTTAATTCGAACATACCGCGCACCGACAATACTCTCAGCAGCGCGCCTAATCACATGGCGGCGCCTCCGACCAGCATTGCTCCGACACCGCCATAGAGCAAAAGCTTAGGCGAGACCCTTCAGCGCCGCGCGGAGAAAAAAAAAGAAAAGAAGCGCGGCATCACGCCAAGGTCGCCGTTTCTGCGTGGCGCTGGAACACGCATGTACGTGCCGACGTCTCAGCCAACGCTGCGGCTGCAGCGCAGAGGGAAGCAACGGCTGAGGCCCAGTTTGGCCAACGCTCGCTTCAACTGCAGAAAACGAAACTTCAGAGAGCGGGCTAAGCGGCGCCGGGCCGGCGGGAGCGGCTGACGTGCACGGAGACAGTCGTAGGTGAGGGGGCTACGAGGGTGTGGAGAGGAAGGGCGAGGGGAGCCACCGAAGCGTCAGAGTTGCCGAGGCCAAATCCGCTTCCCTGCCGCCCTCCTCCCTCACCTGCGACGGTCCCTGCGCACGCCCGTCGCCGTGTCACCTCTTCCTCTTCACAACCACAATCTCTCTCTCGCCATGCCTGCGCCGCCCGCTCCCTGAAGTTTCATTTTCTGCCGTTATCGCGAAGCAAGCGCGGGCAGTTTCATGGCCGTTGCTCGATATGTGCTTGCGCGCCGCGATATTTCAGGAATCGCACCGTTCATGCATCGTGCTATGGTGCACGAATATTGCAAAAATAAGGCCTTCTTTTAATTTGAAAAAATTTTTGGGCCCCATCGAGTTCGAATAATCGAGATTCAACTATACATGGAAGTGAATGGGATTTAGGTCGGGACCGCAAAAACGCGACGTAGCAGCGCGGTAGGTATTAATGGGATTCCACTATCAGAAATCTTTTCTGGTAAAAATTTCATTTTTCTTGATATTGTGTATGTGCTGATGATACGAATTTTGGGTGATACGAATATTTCACGCGAACCCGCGAGATTCGTATCACCGAGGTTTTACTGTATAAACGCACGCTTGAACGAAAACAACTGTTCTTGCTTGCAAAGATGAATTTAGTCCCCGAGTTGCTCGTTAAAGAAATATACAATTGGATTGCACTTAAACATCTGTACCTGCCCTTAATCCGCCTTTTGCATTGCGCTGTGGCGCCACCTTAGCGGACTGCGCGAGAAACAATATGTACGGCGTCGGGGCCCCGCGAGACGCAGAGACACGCTGCAAGAAGCAAGCTGAAATGGGTTTGTGCATTCGTCAGTCGTAATTTTCGTTTTGTGTTAGTGGCCGCTTGTTGGACAGAGTGCCTAGACAGGCAATGACTCTGGTGCGACTTACAACCGTAAGTCGTCAAAATATGATGACGGGATTTCGTGCAGGTTCGCCGACAAAACCCGTCACCGTGCGATGTGCCTCTGACGAATACATCGCACTGTAACGCGATTGACACAGCGCCTACGCTTGTATTCGTGTTATTCATGTTTATTCGTACCGAATACAAGTCCAAACATGCTTTGGAAGTTGAAATGCACGAACGTGAGCACTCGCCAGCTGCCCACATCAAGTTTAACCTGGGGTCGATTCCGCTCAGTGGAGGTTAGCTGTATCGTATATAGCAGCAGGGTTCATGCATTTGCCACTGTTAGACGTGCACTGAACGTACGCTAATAGGATGATAAAAACTGCTTCTATAGCTGAGTCTTGACCACAGTGGCCATAGCTCTTTGAAGAGGCCACACTGTGCCCGGAGTATTTATGCAACGCAAGAACGGCGCATTTGTTTACATCCGCACGCGTACGGCCACCGCTAGCTGTTCGCTTCAAGTACAGTAGAAAACCAGTAGAAACACGAAATAATGAGGAAATGTTCAAAGCAAATATTAACACTTCTCATGCACATACCAGAAGCGATCACACTGAGACGAGAAGGCATGAACGGCCCGGGCACATCGAAAACGGCGACAACGACCACCTAGCCGCACTGGCACGCGAAAATGCCGATGCCCGCCGTACTCGCGTGGCAACGAGCGGTGTTGTTGCTTACGATGCAGTATCGAAAGGTCACTTGTTGACAAGGCCATCACTTGTTGCCTGTTTAGCATAAGAGGCAAACTGTGTTTTCAGTAACTACTAAATCTGGCAGCAAAAAATACACTCTCCGTAGTTGCACTTCGTTCATGGAAGCGCCGGCGACTGCGACCGACAGCCTTCGTTCAAGAACGGTGCCTGTACCGCGGTATTAGCACTGCGCCGTGTCGCCGCTTCCCACTCTGTGTGTGCATCGTACTATGCTGAGTGGTTCACTTCAAGTCGGTAAGGTCAGTACCACACTATATAAGCAGTTTCCTTCGTCGTACTTGCTTATCCTATATCTCAGGTCCGCCGGTAGCGGACGAAATCGTAGGCTGTGTCAGGCCTAATGAAGCTGCCTGAACGAGATCGACACCGCCTCAAACTTGATGTGGAGGGCCTTAAAGGGCTGGAAATCGTGCATATCAGCGTCGGAAGCACGTTTCGACTCAATTTGAGCGTCAATAAATACATACACGAGCGCATTTGCAGCGATATTCACGTTGTCGGTGCGACGTTCTCACTCGGCGGCCGCTCGCACGGCGATCAGCACACTGGTTTTGTCGGCGTCGTCGGCACGAAAGCTTATCACACTACGATCACTCGCTGTCGACGGTTGCGTGGTTCGGTCGCTTCTTCGTCATATACTTGTATGACAATATAGGTCTCCCACTGGCACAGTATCACAACTACAGCCGGCCGAGCGTTGGCGCCGGCGTGAGGTTGACTTCTGACCGACATCGGTGTCGTGTCGGCATATATTGCGATGTACCGGATGTTAACCGAATATCGCTGTGAACAGCTGAAGTTTCTACCGAAACACAGCGCAAATACCGCGTCGTTGACCGGCCCAGCGCCGACAATAGAGTTCGCGTGCTCGACGGCTATGCTGCATACGCGTGTGTCGTCAGCTGCACGAACCGCCGACGCCGTACAAAACGTTTTCGGCGCTCGCCGCTAGGGTACAGCGCATGCGCACTCGGGACATGCAAAAGGCGGATTGGCATGCACCGATGATTATGTTACATAGAAAGTTGGCTCGCCGTGGCTCGCCCAATATTTTCAAGTTTGCGCGATTTCTTGGAAACTAGGATGTTATAAGCAAAATATGGTGCAATTATTGATAATTTTTATCACTCACTGTGTTGCCGTGTACTATAAAGTGTCATGCAGCTTCAAGGCACTGCATGATTGCTGCTTTCTGTTTCGGTGGAAGCCTGTCGATCTTCTTCTTAAGTGTACTTTCTTCAATCGCGTGATTTGCCTGTTTTTGCTGCGTGAGAGCCTCGTCCAAGCATTTCGCTTTGGCTCTTAGGCGGCGCACAGTAGCTTGGGTCCTTGCCTTTAGCTTCCTGGCGTAATTTTCCTTACGCTTTAGCTGCCTAGCTCGACACCTCTGGTTGAGCAGTAGCCTTCTGAGGTACTTGCAGGCGATGCAGCACTTCTCAGGGCCACTTACAACCCCATTGCACTTCATGTGGTAGAGGCTTTCATTCCACGTTATGTTGGAGCTGCGCGCAAGAGGGAACTCTACCGACTGCGCTGCGCCAGAACAGAGCTGCATGCTGTCAACAGCCTGTAGGAGGGATGCAGGATCGCAGTGCTCATCAAGTGAGAGCTCGACACCACGTACAAACACTTGGCGTTCGATCATGCTGTCCCCGCCACGAAACAGCACAAGCTTTTGAGCATGAAGCAAGCTCATGTTTGGCCCCGGTAGGCAGACGCTATATGCGACAAAAAGGGGACTTTCAGAAAAAATGTGCTTACCCCACTGATTGGACGGCATGATCACATTTTGGTAATCCACAGAGTTGGCGGCAAGCGTGGGTGCTTCATCCGATGTGTCAGGTGAGGCCACGTCTATTCGCGATTTTTTCTGTGGAGGCGCAAACTGTGGGTCCAACCTTTCTTTCAGATTTCTTTTCTTGAGCACTGGCTTGGAGAGGTACTTGGGAAAGTTTGGAAAGATCGTCGGTATCGCATCCGGCTGTAGAAATGGCCTGCTCCTTTCCAGGCGCACCAGTTCCCCATTGATGATGTGTTCAAAGTGACACGACACAAACTGCGGATCGAAATGCAGTTCGCACACAGCAGCATTTCGTTCGAGTAGCTTGTCAGCTCAAGGTATGTTGCGCTGCCCCTTTCGGTTTGTCTCCTCGCCTTTCGGTACCCCGAAGAGCGACAACTTCTTTTTGCACGACTTGTAACCAGTCGTGCAGCCAGGCACAAAACAGTGACTTTGACGGCGGCTCATCCCTAAGCACTTGTCAGCACCGCACAAAACATAACTTTGCACAAGAATTTCCAACAAAAAGCGGGAGAAACTTGCGGACCAATTCGTATCGGGTACTCAGCGCGACGTATAAACGAGTGCGAGCGCCCCCCGGCAGATGCATCACAAGGCGGCAACGGCGGTTGCCATAGGAGCCACCGGGCGGTAATCACACTTCCCCTATTCTAGCCACTGTAGCACAGTAGTTCGCCGCCCCAAAGTGCCATGCTCTCCAGCTGCCTCACGTTGCAGCATATACTGCACTCAACACCCACACTGCACCCACACTGCACTCAACAAAGCTGCGGACGATGTTCACGGAATCAATAACTGCCACTAAAGTGGGCGTGTGGGTGCTTGACTCCAAAAATATGGACTTGCTGGATATTCCGGACTTCAAAAATGCACCGTCAGGGTTCCCATTGAGTCCATGCATTTTCGCACTCAATTTTTCGGACGAATTGAGACACGAATGTTCGATTTTCCGGACTAAATCGCTCGTTCCGAGCCACGCTACCCAAACTTGGAGGACGCCATGTTAGATTTTGCACTGGCTTGGATTCCAGTGGCTCGCTCTATAGCCTCCAAGATTAGAGCTCGCACCATCCTCCAGTCTCGGAGGCCACGCGCGCTTTCACAGAGAGCGAACGCACGGCGGAGCGCAAACGCAACTTCCTCCGTCGTGCCAAAGGCCGTGGGGGTATGGGAGGGAGGGAGGGGGAGCAATGTTGTGCTGCGGCACCAAATGCGTATCTTGCAACAGGGCGCAAGGGGAACTGGCGACGCTATCTCCCATGCAAAAGGAGGAAAGCGGAAAGCAGCGCAGGATAGAGAGGGGGGGGGGCAACTTCTACTCTTCAAACTGTGTACTTAGCGCCGGTGCAGATTGTCACGTGCACCGTATCTTGAAAGCAATCTCCAGACGGCTCTGACCTTTGTAGGCGCCGTGCTTTCGCCGCTCACGTTTCCGTTGAACCACAGACTGCACGAACCTTCGCTCGCGGCGATGGCTGCGCTCGCTAGCGCCAGCATTTTGACAGTATTTGTCTACGGTCATCGAGTGTGATCTATTCATGCTTGCGTGTGCGCACTGACACCACGCTTGTTAATTCAGTTAGTAAGTTTTTTTTTTCTCTAACGTTTCGGTTGCTATTTCGAACGCGGCGTGTACACTGAGCAGGTGTCTCAGAGACCCATGTCTCGGTGATCGGCGCTACCTCCTGTGCCTTCGGGAGAGTTAAAAGCGGTGCAAAGTTCGTTTTTTCGATCTCCACGGCGAACTCCGTTGGCGGAGATTGCCAACGCGGTGACGTTCGCGTCGACCGTACACGGAGACGACGTCACTGCTGTGCAAATCCAAGCAAGTCGATCCCCTCCAAGCATAGTATGAGGCAGGGCATTATTAGAGATTTTTTTTAAAGCCGCACTAAGGGGCCTAAAATTCTTTTTTTTTTCAGCCGAACGAGTTTTTCAGATTAGTTTTCAGTCCCCACGAGCTCGGAAAATCGGTTGGCGACTGTACGGAGTGCCCTAACCTAACAGCCGCACATTGCTGCCAGCCGAAAACTTCGAATTATCCGAATAGAGCCGTGCGGCCCATTCAAATTATCCGGTATAATTTGCATCGAAAATCACGGGACCACTAAAATTCTTTGAAGTAACCGAAATTTTGAATTAACCGAGTTCGAATTACCGCGGTTTTACTGTAGTTCCTCCATAAGACATCTGCTTGCCACTTTGTGTTCCTTATGCTATACAGTGTCTACTAACATGCAATTAACAAATTTCTATCCAGGGGTTATTTTTTATTTGATTTCATGAACAATGACAATTTTTTATTTTCACTTAGATTGCCACGCTGCATAATGTCATAATGGAGCTAAATATACCGTATTTATTCGAATCTAGGCCGATAGTTTTTTTTCAAATAATCACATACGAAACTCTAGGGTCGGCTTAGATTCGAGGATTTTAAAAAACGCGCCAGTTTTTAACTGAAACTGATAAATGTGGTGCATAGTTAGCGTCATCTAGAAAAGTCAGTATCGCAGCCGCTACTAGCCGCGCCAGTAGCCAACTGAAGTACACGAGCGACGTCGCCATTTTGACCTGCGTCGTATCGGTAGTATCGGTATGGTGCAGCGCGCGGTGTGGCGTTATCGTAATGGCACCGAATGGGCGATGCCACTATAGTGCCGCTTTCTAAACGAATACTGTATTTACTCGAATCTAACGCGCACTTTCAACACGACCCTAAATCTGCGTCGGCATTTCAAGATGGCCGCCTCGCACGCGCGTCGAGCCTAGCTACCGTAGCATGCGGAAGCTTCCTCCGTGTGCTGCAGTACACGTGCTTAGGCAATAGTCTACCGTCTGTCTTCACGTTCTCAGCATCTGCTCTATCTATCAGCATGAAGTACCGAGTTCATCATGATGCCGCATTTAAAAGGAAAGTGATCATCTGTGCGGAGACGGACGGAAATCGGGCCGCATGACGGGCGTTCGGAGAATCCGAAACTTGCGAGCGGGACTGGCGCAAACAGAAGGAGAGGATTTTCGCCAGCAAAGCAATGCGGAATGGTTTCAGTGGACCGAAGCAGGACGTAATCTGCGACGATCCACTCCGGCGATACGATTGCCGTGGCCCTATCTTGAAAGCAATCTGCGACGGGTAAAGTACACCGCGCGCCGTGTTTTCGCCGCGTTGAAGCGAGAGGCATGCTAGCACGAAGGCGCGCTTCGTCTCCAGCGTTTTGACAGTTCGTTTCCGCGGTCAACGAGCGAGATGTGTTCATGTTTGCTTGAGCGCGAGTAACACCGTGCTTGTTAATAGCGGTCTACTAATTTGCTACCGCATTCGATGCATCGCCTTTCGGGCGAAACTGCGACTTTTTTTTTATTCATCGTAACATCAGTGCATCGGGAGGAAATTATTTTTACAAATGACAGAAAGTTGTATTTCAGTTTGAAAGCATGAGGTGCGCGGTACTGGTAAAGGACTTTTTCCTCACGGAAAACGTGTGCGCGTTACAATCGAGGAAGCGTGAGAATCGAGTAAATACGGCAGTTGTGCTAGCCGTACAGGCATCGTCAAACGTTCAAGCCGGGCGGAACTTCGGCATCGGTCTGTCGTTTAAGGGGAGATGGTTTTTGCGTGCGCCGCAACGTGCGCTCCTTCCAAAAATGCAGCATCTCTAATGCGCTGGATGGTACTGAATATAGCGCACTGTTTGAAGATGTCAGCAGTAAGGAAGATAGCGACGAGGCTAGCAGCGATGGTGACATAGAATGAGCTCGGCATGTTCATATTTAATAAATGCTGTTTCATTTTGCGAATGCTGTCCTCGCTTTTTCGTTCGGCCTACATTTGAGGTAAGTTTTTTTTTTTTTCTGACTTCGAACTTTTGGGGGGTCGGCTTAGAATCGGAGTCGGCCTAGATTCGAGTAAATACGGTAAGCATGCAGGCCCGTTTCACAAACATACTGCAACAGCGACTTTAAAAATGCGTTGCCCAGAATCCATCTTTCATAGTCTTCTACTTGATTATTGTTCAATTTCAAACATTTAAGAACACTTCCGCAAATTGTCTTTGTCCCAGGACACGTCCAAAGTAGATGGCAGGCATCCGCTGCAGACCTAAGAGCAGAGCACTACGGACACTGGACAATGTCTTCGCATGGTTGACCCCAGGCACAAGTGATGGCTGGTGTAAGGCCCGCCCCGGCCTAAAGTTTCTGAAGAGAGACTTCCTCCAAACGAGAAAGATTGTGTGGAAGGCAGCAGACACGCAGGGGGATGAGGGCACGCTTGTGACACTGAAGGATGGATTTTTGGGCAATGAAAACAGAGTGGGGGTCAGATGGAAGGGAAAGAGGAGGAGTTATAGGTGTCGAGAAAGAATGAGCAATGTGGTCCACAAGGTCATTGTTCTGGTCAAGAACATGCGCCTGCACCAGTGGACAGTAATGTTCACACATGTAGAATTGTTAATTTTGTGTATCTGCTCACAAATACGCAATGTTTTTGTTACTTGTTTTAAGTGCTTAACTGCGCCGAGGCTGTCAGTACTGACCTACACCATGTTTGCAAACAACGGTAGGCACCATTCATCCCAAGTCCTATATTCCAGGTCCTATACCGCCATCGCGTACACTCCACCCACATTCGTCGCCCTCACTTGCATGCCTAGGTTGGTGGGTTTTTTTTTGGAGGGGGGGGTTGAGGAGGTTGCCAAAATCATGATTTGAAGCGGGCACGCCGTAGTGGAGGACTCCAGATTATTGTTGACTACACGGGCTTCTTTACCAGGCACCCAATGCACGTTCTTGCATTTTGCCCCCAGTGAAATACGACGGAACGAGATGGATAGGCCTAGCTCGCTGACCGCCGCAATGACGGCCGACGGCGCCTCGATCTGGCCGCAGCTCGTCATAGCGGACTTACTTTTTACAACGCGCTTAATGTGGGTTTAAATGAATTGGTTTTCTCAGTGCTGTGGGTGCGCATAGCAAACGAAACATAGTACTTGCAAGCCACCCAAGCCGCCTCGCTGAGGAGGTCAGTGTTTGCTTTCTGTCTGCAAGAAGAAACATCGTCGAATATTGTTGCTCGCGATCACGCCAGTGGTTTAGTACTGGGCACTGCTTTACAAAATGCACGCATTCGATATAATTTTGTTCTATTAGGTACTATTTCGTGAAAAAAATAAGCTGTAGTCGATTTCTATGTCGCCGTGAGCGGTGATAGAACCGATTGCCTCGGCTCAGTGATGGGACTGGTGAGGTACCAGCCCTATTACGACGCTGGCTGTGTAGGCTCGCACAATCTGAGCTGTTGGCCGTGGCCGTCCGATCACTCCAACTCTGTACCAACTCTGTACATTTTACTTCGGGCGTGGAGTTTAACATGTTAAGGCGCATTTATGACGTGCACACTGCAATTAACCTAGCTTTGACCGTGCTGCCTGTGTATGTGAACGTGTGATAGGATATCTACACTGCAGGCTGCTCAATCCTTTGAGATTAAAATAAATTTGAATGTGACGTGCTTTGAGGGGAATCTGCTGGCTCGACCTACATTCAAGGCTAATCCTAATCTAGCTTTCCCACAGTGCAGAAAGAAATTGTAATGACATGCTATTAACGATCCTAAGATCATAGGTTGGCTAATACACGCCACTCAACATAACAGAGAAGCTTAACTGTTATGAAATGTCTGGCGCATAATGGATGATCTGGTATCAGAATCCAACTTTTGCTTTTGGCCGCGGCAGCCCATTGCTTGCGATGGTTTTCATTAACAGGAAACATATGAAAACATGAGCCCCTTGCGTATTTCGGTGCAACACAGCTCGTCGACATACCGAGTTTTCTTCGTTGCAAAACCAAGAATAAAGACTTCACACACAAAACTGCACACCCACCCGCGAAACCCAGCGGCTACTGCGGCACGAGTGGCAGAGTGCTTACCATGCGAAACTAACTTGCGACGACAATGACAGCGCATTTTTGTGACGTAGCGCCGTGGTGTAGGAGTATAGATGTGGGCTTCATTGATATTAGGCAGGTTGGCAATGGTTCCAATCGCATCGTGTACAGCCTGCAGCTCAAATAATAAGAGGTCTGAAAATTCAGTTGCATAGCTGCGAGTGGCTTGGATCTCAAGGTGCGTCGGACTTGAGAAGGCTATTTGTCCTCCTTTTGAGATAACTGTCGTGTCTGTGATATCACAAAGCGTCCCCTAAGTATGATCGTTTCAGTTGTTGCAATTGGTT
Source organism: Dermacentor silvarum (assembly GCF_013339745.2). Lineage (NCBI taxonomy): Eukaryota > Metazoa > Arthropoda > Arachnida > Ixodida > Ixodidae > Dermacentor > Dermacentor silvarum. Next base: position 53,160,172 of record NC_051155.1, read on the forward strand.
GAACCCGCCGGCGAAGCTTTGTCATCTTGTTATTGGTTATGCATGTATACTTCCATAGTGGAAGATTGTCCAATGACAATTAATTTCCAGTTATATTTGGAACTAATTATGCCAGAGGAAAAGTAATTGTATTTTCGGAACCTGCTATAGAAATTGAACAAGTGGTGTGCTAAGTTTCACCAAGTTAGCTCACAAAATAAGTGAGATGTACAGTCGAACCTCGCTATAACGAAGTTGTACTTGCAACAAAAAACTTTGTTATATCACAAATATCGTTAATTTGAGGTTTCGTTAAGGGGGGGCGCGGGGATCAGATCGCGAAAATCACGAGAAAAATCGGTTTTTGGAAACCCCGCATTTCATTATCTGCAACGCCTAATCTACGCTGTATCAAAATGGTTTGGCTGAAAACGCGCTAAAAGTGCCTGAAAAAAATTAATTTGTCAGTGCGCAGGGCGAGAAAACAGCTTTAAATCACGCAAAATCACCGCCGTTCGCGGAGCCATATCTCGTATTTCCCGCCACTGAGCGCCGCCATCTTGGTATCGTTCGAAAGCTCAAAGTTTCGCCGTTCCGCTTCTCAATTCGTCGGTCGTCGCCATCTTGTAACAAACGCACAAACACAAAAGAAGCGCGGGTCTGCTGGAGGTAGTCACACGGGCCCTCCGATGAAAGCGGGCCTCCGATTGGCTGCCGTGGTGAAAGGCGTCTTCCCATTGGTTACTGCTGCGGCAGCGAGCAAGATGGCAACCGCAGTTGTCTGCTTCGCAAACCATGCCGGCGTCTTCACTTGACATGCAGAATTCGGATTTCTGAGAGCGCCCAGTTTAGTTATGGATCGTCGCTTGTTGGAGATGAAAGTTTGGACGAAGCACGCCTTCGGAATACGGAAGCGCAAGCCTCCTACGGCGAGAAAAATACGGCGATTAGCGGGAGAAGCGGAGGAGCACCCGACTGAACGTGCCGCGCTACCTTGCACCGTGGATTACGTGCCGCGCTATCTTGCACCGTCTGACTCAAGCAGCGAAACCGACAATTGCCCTGTGCCATCGGTACCGACAACGCAGTCGACGGAAGACGCGCCAACGGAAGCTCCCGCGCCTCGGTGTACGGCCGCGCGAATCAGCCGAGATCGTATCGACGCGGGTCGAAGGTCACCATCGCCGGCAAAGACGGTGTACTTAGTTTGGTGCATCGTGCGACACGGACACGCCGCCTCCGAGCGAGCCCCAACCGTCGACGAGCTACAGTGTGATAACTGAAGATTCACCGGACAAATAGTCGCCCAAACGGCGCACGATTCAGACGCGTTTCGTGTCAGCGGTGACGGCAGAATCGCGAGCATGCAGCGTGCGCGACTCCCTTCGCGCGATGTCCACAACTGAACGGAAGTTCAATTTGATGGACTAGCCAGGCTATGAAATTTTCAAAGCCCACCAAACGAAGAGGCAAAGGTGCAAGAAGGTGCTTGGCAGCACTGATGCCAAAAATTACCGCCCTGCTGCGTTCTAATAAACCTGCCCTGCTTGCAAAACTTTGCAGGTCGTTTTCTCAATAGAGTTTTTTTTGTTGGTCACCTCGCTCGTGGAAAGCATAGCACAACAATGGCTGGACCGATTTTGGTCCAGTTTGTTTTGCTGTGATCCATAAACTGTGCTGCACATCAAGACAGTCTTGAAATGTTCATTTATTTTTCCATTATTTAATTATTTCAGAATGACTACATGGCTCTATGCAGTGAAACACAAGTCACATGCATGTCATATCGAGTAAAAAATTATGAGGGCACTAAAAAAAAAATCTAACACTGTCTTGATATAGATTAGACATTTGGGCAAACATACACAGTATTCCCAGTTCCGTACCATGTTTCGTTACTGTGCCAGGCTTTCCACGAGCAAGGAACTTGTAAACTTTTGTAAATTCTTATAAAACAACAACTAATGAAGATATCTTAATGAAATTTTAGATTTGCCTCTCTATTGCAATGTACAGCGTGTGTGCCAAATTTCAGCCCTTTCTGTCAAGAAACAAAAAAGTTAATTTTTCATCCCCTCCTCCCCCCCTTAATTCAACGGAACTAAGATCGGGAAATAAAAATAGTTCGTTACATAGCAAATTTCGTTAAATCGAGGTTCATTATATCGAGGTTTGACTGTAATTTCAAAGAATTGTCAAAGCAGAATAAACCGGCTGGCATAGCAAGTGCATGGTGGTTGGCCTCACTTGAGCAAGGAACGCATGTCGTTGAGATCATTGTGCACGGGGGTCCCCGTGAGGGCCCAGCGTGACCATGCAAGCAGGGCGCACGCGGCCTTGGCACGCCGCGTGTGCAGGTTGCGGATGCTGTGTGCCTCATCCAGCACCAGGCGGCGCCACCTCACCGTTAACAGCGGAGACAGCTGTGTGGACAGGAAAGACAAAAACGGGTATGAGAAGCAATCAATTTAGCACAACAAAGCCACACACATAGTCACCAAGGCGAACACGCAATTAATTATTATTCTAACTGGGGTTTCTCAAAAGAACACTAAAGGCAAATATTAGGCCAAGCTAAAAGGATATGTTGCTCTTCCAAAGCGGTTGAGGTTCGTAGTTGATCGGATGGTCTAGATGGCATCACGTTTTGCCGTATGCACGCAACCACTTTCACTGTGATTCAGCACGGACCATCATGTTCTATGTTTTTTGCAGGTAGATTTGAATGTCCATAACCCGAGCCCAATCCAAGCTCAAGAAATCAGGTAGCTGCATCAAAATAACAAGTGCAATTCAACATTAGTTTGATCAGTTCATAACTTGGTTGTCGTAGTGCCTTCGAAATCTTAAAGATAATGAATTCAGCAGACATCTGCAAGCCGAAGGAAGATTTATGGTAGAGAAAGTCAGCATCTGCATGGAATTAGCATGAAACTATAAAAAAGGAAAAAACTTGAAGAGGTTCTGAATTCCAGATTAGTTCGGCTCGCCCTTCCATCTGCTTGTCTCGCCATTATCTTAGCTGCCACAGACAATGCCTTGGGAAGGCGTTCATCGTCGGTTTGGTCTCTGTACTAGGACCAATTCTTCTGCAATTGTGAGACTTCTTTTGTAGCTTTGCACTATTATTCTGTTATTGAAATGAAATAAAAGGGAGACTTGTTCACATTACAGTGTGATGGCTACTCCATTTCACTTGAGAATACTATTGGAATGATGGGACGAATACTAGAATAAAAGGTAAACGAGCACAAGGTAGGCATTCCGCTATGTGCATTCAATAAAATTTGGCTTTAAATGTCAAACTGAATTTTGATGAAGAAATAATATATAAAAGACAAACAATACAAATCCCCTTACCCATGAGAACCTGCTCAGGTGCACCAAGGAAGTGCTTCATAACGATATTTCACACAAACTGACAAAAATAAATCTAAACAAAACATATTGACTATAGGACATCACGAATGAAATATTTTCATGTCTAAACATGAACTCATAGACCAGTCCTTTCTTTTTCTACTGTAACAATAACTCTTGAAGCTTAGTCCTTTAGAGCAGTAGTTTTGCACGAATGGCCTAGGTTCAGTCTGGGCATTCCAAGTGATCTTACAAAGTTCATTGTTCCAGTAGGCTTTGACAACTCTTTTTATCCCATACACTTGGTCACAAATTTTTTAGAGCTTCCAATGTGAAATTGACAAAGTGAAGTGAATAAAGATTATTCTATTTGTATTTGAATTGCTAAATACTCACATACCCTTAATTTAGTGCTTGTTTATTCAGCACATTCAGACCAAGCTAAAAGCACGACATGCATACAGGGCCATCTTTTTGCAGCGATGCCTTTTCCAATGCAATTTCCTTTTCGCGCTTTGTCAGTAGTAAGAGCGATGCTCTGTCCGCATTATCAATGGGATTAGCTGACCGTGAACGGTGGACGACAAGAGTGGCATAGAATCTGGCAGAAGGAATCGCTACAAAATTGCAGCTCAAACTTGGTTAATATAAAATGGTTCACAGTATCACGGATATAGGCAGCAATACCAACCCCACTGTTGCCAGCAGCATCAACGCGTGCCCAGTCACTGCTGATGGTGTCGTAGGTGGTGACAACCAGGTCGCAGCGCGCGAGCTCCTGCGGGTCACTCGTGCGGTTGCGGCCATGGTGCAGCTGCACCTGCCACCGATCGGGCAGGTGCCGCTGCACCTCCTCCTCCCACTGGTGCAGCAGAGACAGTGGGCACACCACCAGGGTCCCACCCCTGGGTGATGCAGCAGCCGCTGTTTCACAGTCATCGTTGTCATCTGCATCAGAGTGCAGTTGTAACAAAGAAGAAGTGCACAGATGGGCGCCTCAAAAGCCTGACACACATAAGGCTGGGTTGGAGAGACATGCACAAAGATATCACCACGCTTTCTGGCCTGTGATTGCTCAATGAGAAGAAAATGACATATTTAAAGATAACTGTTTGCAAATTAGAAAAAACAAATGACTCATAATGAAGTTTTGTTTCTTTTCACTATTATAGTCATACCTCGATATAACAAAATCGCATCTAACACAAAAATGCCTTCACTATTTCTGACATTTGTAATAACTATGTATTCCTTACATGCCGATATCAGTGACAAACGCTTTAGAGCACAGCTCTTAGGCGCCCATTCCTGTGTTGTGCGTCGGCGTCCCTCGGCGTAACCAAGCGAACGAGCACAGCGAAGGATGGAACACCGAATATGGAGCACAGCAGGGATGAAAGATGACAATAGTGAAGAGAGCGCAAGGACAAAAGTGGAGTGTATGGCGAAAGCGTGAGAAGAAAAGCATAGTGCCGTGCAAGACGTGTTTTGTGGCAATGATCACTATGAGATGGCACCAGAATAACGCGTGTCATCTGTTCACCGATGACGCCATCGATAAGGCATGTGGCAAGCGCATCCAGCAATACCACATATGGAAACAAAGCGCTGCATTAGTGGAGGTCTGTCTACGACGGCTGCTATGAATCGCGGCCATGCGTCACTCGCACCACATTTCACTCCATTTGCAATGTGCCGCACGAGACAGCTTGTCAGCGCCAGCCAATGCATTGCAAAAGGAAAACATATACAGAGCTTCGCTCAAATTTCGCACTAAGGAGTATTGTAATCGTCGGTAAAGTTTTTAGATTTACTTTGTTATATCCAATGATAATTCATTATATCTGTCTTCGTTATATCAAGACTCGAATGTATTCAACATTTTACACTTCTCTGAAAATTTACCATTTCCAAGTACAGTGGACTCTCATTAATACGATCTTCACGGGAACCAGTAAATAAAGCGTATCATCCAAAAATCTTATCATCCAGCGTATTATCCAACCAAATCGTATTACCAGGAAAAGTGAAAAAAAGGTATCTCGAACAACGTATTACGCAGAATCGTATCGAGGTTCCACTGTAGTGGGTGTTTGTTACTTTGGTTCAACACTTTGGGTTCAACAACTTTGGTTCAAACCAAATTTTTTTGCTTTATTCAACTCTCCGGTCATTCCAGATTCTCTTGGAATGCCAATCCCCTGGATGCCATCTAGAGTTAAGCTCACCTTCAGACAAAAAACACATACACCTTCCACAATAGTGTGTGAACTCTTAGTTGTGCAAGAAAACTTGCTGCAAATTTGAAACCAGCATGCCAGAATGCTTCAACAGTGAAAGCTTTACCGAAGTCATTCTCAAATAACGGAACTTATTTATGTCCCTTCCTTAGTACAAGTACGGGACAATGGTGAAATATATAAATGCAAGCACAAGAAGCACGCACCATGTTTGTTGCTATTTTCGATGCCTGAGGCTGACTTGTGTGACTTGTCGCTTGACCGTTGCTGCTCAATCAGAGTCAACATGGTCAGCGTCTTGCCCAGACCCATTGCATCAGCTGCAGAGCAGAGAAGAAAATGCATGGCACTCACATTATTACAACTTCCAGGCAACGAGCTCACCCATACTTAATCATCTATACTTATATATTGTATACTTATTTACAGGGGTGGGACTAGCCACAGTCATTTTGGAGCAATTTTTGGAGCAAGTAAAATTGCCTTATGGAGCAGCTTGGCGCAGACAAAATTGCATTTTGGAGCAGCTTGGAGCAGCGTAAATTTTATTTTGGAGCAGTTTGGCGCAGGCCAATCTAAATTTTGGTGGAATATTGGAATAGAACAGCGAACTTCGAAACCGCGATCAAACAGAAAATAAACCAGCACAAAGCGCACAGTGGAAGCACGCTTTGTAGCTATAGCTTTGTAGCTATAGTGGGTCGAGCGGAGCCATAACGCATGTTTTCCTGTAAAGGCGAAAACATAGGTGGAGCTACAATAGAACTATATATTCTCGCACGAACGCTTATGAGGATAGTGAAAAATGCTCTCAAATTATGCTGTCAATCGATGCGCTAGCATAATTTCTGGGTCACCATTTGTCACCGCATACCCAGAGAGCCGCAATCAATCCCGGGCTAGTATAACGTAAAACTATTCCAATCTGTCTTTATTGCAATAGCAATTATATGGACACTCCAGGCACGTTTCTGCCGTCGTCCTGATGCCCCTTATAAAGAACAGGGGCGATAACATTGTACGTCGCCGCGCACCGTATGCTGTATGTGCGAGGGAAAGCGTGCTAGGGTGAGCCGACGATGACGGCTCAATCTAGCGCGCACTAAGGAGGAGAGCGGGGAGGAAACGCGCTGTTTTGTCGTGCGCAATGCACCGGGGGAAGATTGCACTTCGGCGGCTGCTTCGTATGGCGCGGCCGCACTGGCCCTATTTTGAATGCGATCTGCGATGGGGACTGAGTGCGAGTGCTGATAGCGTCATGTGCGCTGTGCTTTCGCCACTTAGTTCGCACTGAAGAAAGAGGCAGCACGAAGGTCAATTCGCTCGCTGCTGCTGCCGCGCTTCCTCACTCCAGCATTTTGACAGCGAGTTCCCACGGTCATCAAGTGAGATGTGTTCATGTTTGCTCGTGCGTGCATGACACCATGCTTGTTAATTTAGTTAGTAAGCGAATGTTTGCAAGCTTATACGGATGATAAAACTACTATCCTTACTTCGCGTAGCTGTAAACTAATTTGCAGTTTCGCCTTCTGGGCGAAACTGCGACTTTTTATTACAAATCCACCATTAGCCCTTCGCGAAATGTTAAAATGGCTCAGGCCTCGCCCATATGGGCATAAAAACCGATTGGAATATTTTTACGGTATACTGGCCCTGGGGACAGAGACGCCCATTCACTGAACCTGCTGCAGCGCACGCCTCCCTAAAATCTAGTTCGCTCGCAGCACCCTCAGCTAGGGAACCGTAGTCTAGTAAACTCTAAATACAGCCGCCCTGGCCGTTCCAACAGCAGTGACAACAGCCGGGAGTGGCCGCGCGCACGCTGGCCACTTGCCGGATCCGCCAAACAGTCCAGTGTTATAAGCGCGAAAATCACGAGAAACTGTGCGGGAGGCGCCGTCGCGCAGTCTGTGGAATGAGAATGAATGCGTTCTCTTTTGGGGAATGAATTACCTCGCTGTTCACGGCCACTGCTGGAGCACATATGCCAAAGCGGTTCTGGCGCAGCGTGGCGTAATTTCGGTAAATTTTCTGTGTTTGGCGCAGGAATCTGCATTTGTATTAAAATGGAGCAATTGGCGCAGGAGTCCCACCCCGGTGTTTATCTTTCTCCGGTGACCGCTCTTCATGACCACTCTTCACTCGCTAACAAATGTTAAACGTTATCACTTGGCGCAGGACGTGCCTGCATGAATTCGGAAGTTTCTCGAATGTTATCAATGGTTTTATCCGTTGTCTCTTGTCACCGAACCTTGTGTAACCTTATTGTATGCGTGACACTAATTGTGTAGTACTTTCCGGAAGACACGCGGGCACCATCGATTACTCTGGAACCTCTGATGAGTCATGTATAAATGCCGACACGCTTGACCTGCTGATCAGATTTTCGACGATCACCAACTGTGCTCCCCGCTACTGTTGTGCTTCACTGTTGCTTGTTTTTTTTCTGGGCACAGGTTTGCCCAATAAAGAGTTAATCTCATGATTTACAGTTTTCACTAGTGTATTCTCCATCACTACAATGTGATAATATGTATATCTGTGAAAGATTGTGGCAGTAGAGGAGGCGAAAAAAATACACGTATATAGGGGGAAAAATGCAGCTTCACTCAAAATGCTAAGCAATGGTAGCTATAACAAATCACTAAACAGCTATAACAAGTAAGATTAGCAATTTTACCATCTGTATAAATTCCAGTAAACATTCGCTGACTAAATAAATTACCAAGCATGGCGTCGCGCGCGCATAGGCATATGGCCATGGAAACTCACTGTGGCAACAATGAAAATTAACTGGTAACCTTAAGAAACCAAGGTGAACCTTCACTAATTCACGAGCAGGTAGCTTCACGTTCAGGTGGCTCACGATACAGTATGCTGTGCCAAGAATCTTAGTCAAACAAGGGTGGTGACCGTCATGTGCAGTGCGTCGAGGAAATGCATGCAGCAGTACGACAACACCTGCTTTCTTGTTTTTGCTCATGCCAAATCAACTGATTATTCACGATTAAATCATTATTTGAAAAATTGGAGGGTTAGAATTGCCCCGCACAAGGCACTACTGGTAATAAAATCACCTCCAGTGCCTTGTCGAATGGGTGCCGCAGTCCTACACTTGACCTGCCGAGGGGGTTCAAGCCCCTCCTAAATAAATGGAGGGGGGCCGGGACCCCCCCTGACTTTAAGCACCGAATGAAACATTACTTAAATGTGACAGTATACAGTTAAACCTGGATATAACGCAATTGACAAATTCCCGAAAAATTTCGTTATAAAGAGTATTTCGTTAAAAGAAACAACTCTTACCGTATTTACTCGATTCTAACTCGCCCTCAATTGTAACACGCACCTGTTTTCATCGAAGCACTCATCCTTGGAATGTCCCACCAGGTACCGGATGCGTGGACGTGTGTCGTTTCGCACAAGCGCGAGGCATCGGAAACGAAGAGCAAGCGTCACGATGGCGTCTTAGCGTCGTATAGTGTTACAGTAGAATCCCGCTGTTACGTTCCCGGGGGCTGCGTTTTCCCGGCTGTTACGTCGTTTTCGGCCGGTCCCGGTAAAGCTCCCATAGTACCCAATGCATTGGTAACCCCGCTGTTGCGCCGCACCTGTGGGACCGTTCCCGCATCATACGTTGCGAACTGCCACCCCGCGCCGGCCCGAGCGGCCATTTTGACTTTTCATGTCGCTTGCTTGGTGGCTTGACGATGGCATTGGCCGCCCAAAGTGCCGGGGGTGACAACTATGACGCATTTTGGTTTCAGCCAAAAAAAGTATGCCTCTTGAGATCCGTATTTGCTATATAAAGATGGTGTCTATGACGCGTTGTGGCCCTAAAATTGGTTTTGGCTCATAGATATTCCGTATAAAGTCCAAGGGCGATAACGCAGTCGCCACGCGCCGTATGCTGTATGTGCGAGTGAAATCGTGCGAGGGGAGCCGACGACCGCGTCTAAATCTCGCGCGTGCAAGAAAAGCAGGGAGGAAGCGTGCCTTCTCCGGTTGTGCTCGAGGCACCGGCGAGGGAGCGAGGGGGAAGGGATAGCGGGGCGGCGTTGTACTGTACTCTGGCATCAACTGCGTACTGCGCGGCGGCGCGCGGTCGCGCGGGCTGTATCTTGAAAGCGATCTGCGTTGGGGCAGAGTCTAGCAGTGTAGGTGCATTGGCGGCTCGTAGCTTTGTGCGTGCTCTGTGTTCTCGGCGCTCAGTTTGCGTTGAAGCGATAGACAACAGCACGAAGGTCACTTCGCTCGCTTCTCCACACGCCGCCAGTGTTTGACAGCGCGTGTCCGCACTCATCGAGTGTGATGTGTCACAGCGTGTATCAGCGCGTCGGCAACATCAACTGGAAAAGGAGAGAGTGCCGGCTTGGCGGGCTAGGCCAGCTGCAGCGAGCAGCAGGATCAGGTTTGAATGAAGGGAGGGGGGAAAGGTCATGCCCGCAGCGGCAAGATCGCTGGGTCGAGGGATGCAGGCCCGCCTCGCACACGCACGCACGCACACGTGCGCTCGCTTCGCATTCTGTCGCGGCGGAGAAGGTGCTTCCGGTTGCTGCTCACCTAAAAATGACAAAATTTGGCGCGAAATCTCTAGGTTGTCGGAGGGGAAAATTTGTTATATCGAGGGGGTCTCCCGCTGCCACTTCCGTTACTTAGAGGTCTCAAATACATGTGCTTCTATGGAGTGACGGCGGGAAATAGAAAAACTTCGTTAAATTGTCACGGGTCAACACGAACCAGAGACCACACGTTGAACAAGACGGCGGAGCAGCTTCAGAATCACCAGCACAAAGACATCTTCTTCGTCTTCGAACACCCTGTCCTACTACTCAGAGTCAGTTAATGCATATACTGTCATCGTCGTTTAAACGTCTATAGATAGAGTACGCGTCAATATGCAGGAATTCGTTATATGGAGGTTCGTTATAAGCAGGTTTAACTGTACTATAAATGTGTCACCCCTGTTAACTGAAAACATAAAAGACCAGCCACATCTAGAACATAAACACTGCGTTTCAGCTGCATCAAACCATAATTCTCATGTCAGGAGAGACCGAGGTTCTTATCATGCCAACAAGCCACCCAGCGATCATGTGCCACACAGCTACAATGAATTAAAACTAAGTGGTCCTTCAATGTGCCAATCCTGTTCAGTGCATAGACATCTACACACACAGTGTAAATAAGGCAATACAGTTATTTCATCATACTGTTCTAATGTACTAGTGACTTCACTTAACGGACACTTCTCATTCAGTTGACAGACTCTTGACAAACACCAGATACATTTTTTATTTGCCCAGTTCATTCGCTAACTGGCAAAAAATTTTCATACATAACTTTTCCAGTTACAGCTGAAATGCTGTGCCTGCGCTGTGCATTATAGTTTTGGTGGAGAGAGGGCTGGCATTGCTTGGAAGGCAATTTACCGTATAAACTTGTGTAAGGGCCGCACCCAAGTAATGGCCGCACCCCCAACTTGGCCGCCTAAAATTTGAAGAAAAAAAATTTTTCCAACAGAGAAGTGCTCAGAGCAAGTACTGCTGCGATTCCATGCACGCGCATTGGCAAATTTTTGCGCGCTGCACACTTTCGCATGCCACTACTAGACAGCGAGAGCTGCGTGTTGACCTCTGATGCAATGGTAAATTCGTGGACCCGGGTTACGGACAAGTCACCGGCTGCGCCGGCACCATTTTGACCAATAGCTTCAGTCCCGTATAAAGGCCGCACCTCGTCCGAATTGTGAAAACAAGTGCAGCCTTTACACAAGTCTATACGGTAGCTTTTGAGGTCCCTCAGAAAGAAAGCTTCTCAGTGTAAGGAAAACTAATCTGTATACAGGGATTGAACCCAGTCCCTCTACCTATTGGGGTAGTCAGCGTAGCCCTGAGCTGCCCTGAGTTAGCCAAGGATGTTAGCAGTTAGAAGTAAGGATGTGCAAATACCCATAGTAGATTTCCAATCGAATATCTAATAGCAGAAAATAATCAAATTTATTGCTGAAAAATTTTGTACAAGAAAAGAGCGTTGCACATGCTCGGGAGTTTCCTAACATCGTATAACAAGAATATCACAAGCTATCAGTAACTTGGGTATACAGAAATCAAGATATATAGTACGGTGTATTGGTATTAAGGCAAACTTCAAATTAGTATGTGAGCATCGATTACAAATCAGTTCTAGTATACGGAGGACTGGAAGACATATTTTTATAAATAGAATGCCTGTTTATTAGAATCAAGTGCTCTGTTGTTATGTTCTACTGTACACCAATGAGGTTCTCAGTTTAATAGTGGACCTGTGTTTTATGGCATTTTTATTGAATACAGAGTTTTGCTTTTCAGTTTTCTTCCAAATTCCAGAAGGGCTTTCCCATCTTAACGGCAAGTCGGTTATTGCAAGCAGTGTGTCGGAATGGAACGAAAAAGAATATTTTTGACCGGAACGAAAATGTAACCGAAACTTCATTCATTATTTTGTTCCTGAGTGAAACCGAAATATCTTTGATCGGTTTTCAGTTCAAGGTGAAAGTCGGCAATCCGCAGCAACCGACGTCAGGCAACGTGAGAATTAGCGCTTACCTCAAGGGTCCGCATAAGTGCGTATCTCAGGCAGCGATAGTACGAGCGATAGCCGGTCGAGCGCTCCCCTAATCTAGGACTGCTGCTCGCTACACCAGCAGATCGGGATCGTAGCAAAGCCCAGGGCTTGTGCGCTGAGGCGCTCATCGTTTCGTTTTCTACGGGTACAACGCTTTGTTACCGAAGCGTTATCGTTTGTTTATGTTCGTTTTATCAGAAAACAGTTGTCTCGCCTTTCGTTAGGTACACTCGATGACGTGCTGCTTCAGAGATCATACTCAGTGCCTGGACTCGAGGCACTGAGCATGATCTCATAATTCATAATTCATAATAGCCTGAATACCGCGAAGCAAGGACGACCTCACTGAGGACGAGACGACTAGTGAAGCCCTCGTCGTAAGCTGCATCACATTTGCACTAACGTTTCAAAGCACGCGCAAAACGGTTACCACGCTATAGACAAATAAATTGAGAAAAATATTTGAGAAATATATTGAAAATGTTATTCTCAAATTATTGAGAAAAATAAATACTATGTTTTTATCATTATTTTGCTTGAAAATTTTTGCATGCGAACCAGGACCGTTATGAACCGTTGCGAAGCATTTTTTTTTTTCGTTCTGGAGCAGAACGGGAACGAAACTTTCTTCAGTGGAACAAAACTAAAACCAGAACGAAAAACATTTCTTTTCGACACACTTATTGTAAGGACAATCTGCACGACATACGAAAACGAGGACATCGCATCACATGACTCAGCCACTGCTCCATGCTTAGCCAACATTGGCACGTTGCTCGAGTCAACCGTGATCGATGCCGACAGTGACTAGCATGCGCCTCTTTATTGTTAGGTTCGGCAGGATTTGCCACCTGTCAAAGATTTTGATATCGGGAGGGTCACAGCAAGTTCATGCGACGCCCCCCTCCTCCTGCAAAACTCCTCCTTCTGAGTAGGCTCGACCTGGCTTTGAACAGTAGGACACCACCCTTTGAATATTACTTCTTTCTTTGTCCTTGGTTTCACAGCTGGCCTTCTCTCCATAGGTTCCATACTACAATTGGTGTCTATAGCAATGCATTTAACACCCCTATCTCTGGATCCGTCTGTTATTCACCAATTTCCTCCTAAAACTACTTGCTCTCACACAGATTGATCCGGCATAGAATGGTAGGGTACTGCCCCCTGAATTATCGTAAAAGCATGTCCTCTCCAATTTCTATCTTTTCCTTTCAATGAAGCTCCACAAATGGCTTTTATCTCCGTTGTTCCTATCCAATACACTGCCTTTGCATCTCTGACTTCAGGTTTTAACATGGCTTTTTTTGTTGCTGTCTGCGACTTAAGTGCCACTGGCAAACGTCCTTCCGTAACCCCTTGTTCCTTTATGACTGTGGGATTCATTGACCCGACTTGTTTTTGAGTAATACACATGAAGGCTCACCAAGGATGCCCCCTGGAGCCTCCTGCTCCTCCCTCCAGAGCATCCATCGCAGGGCTTGTCGTTGATGGGGCATCAGCGGGGTACGCACCCCCTCCGGCTGAGGGCTCTCATCCCACTCATCTGGCTGGCTGGACAGGCTTCTGCTTGACACAACCACAGTAGAAAGAGAATCATAGACACGCATGGAAATGACGGGTGCGCAATTAATAAAAAGTTTGAAATACTTTTATCTCTAGAATCCAACTTCGTTTTCTTTTCCAGTGCTTTCATTTCCTTTCTTTTTCACTGAGAATAAGAAGGTTATGCAAAACTTACCCTGAATTTATTATTGACTCAACAGTTCAATTGAAAAAGACTTAAATTCCTCTATGCTTTAGCTGACTTTGCTGCTGTTGGCTTCACTAGGTTCCTGAGGAAAAACTGAGCCTCATGGTTTTAACGCTTCTTTATACAGTCATGTCAGAGTTTACAGATTGCAGGATCCGATGAAACGTCCGATTTCCAACCACTTTGTGACCATAGCAAGTAAAACTATACAACACTATTTTCTTTGCACTGTACAGGCTTAACATCAGGATACCAGACTGTGGAGATATTCAGCTTTCCCTCATTTTCTATTTTTGTGAAGTTTTCATTCCAACCATTAGATATGCTAACACTGTTAGTTTAGACATGCTAACAGGACTGCACAAGTCTGTGGCTAAAGCATTAATGAAGATACAGTATTCACAGTCAGCTAGTCATCACCTGAGACAGGCGCACATATCCAGCTTGCCTGCAGGATGAGAGGATGCTCACCCTACTGCGACAGTTTTCCTTCAGTTTTCTTTGATTTTCATTTTCTCGCTTTCAAATAAAAAACTTTTAAAAAAAACTGAAGCAGACCTATCGCAGCAGGGCGAGCATTCTCGGACCCTGTGGGCAAGCTGGGTGTGCGAAGCCTGCCTCAGGTGATGAGTGGCCGACGGCGCTCACTCAACTTTCAATTATGCTTTGGCCAAGTGCTCGCAAGCGCTTTCTGTGTCCATTTAAACACGCTGCACTGTGCAGTAGTTTATAACTGTGCTTGGGCTAAAAGGAAGAGCACCCACTGGAACAAGTGCTGCAGTCGAGCCGTGCAGCGCTCCGAGAGCCCTCTGGGGACACGGGTGCCCAGTGCCTCCAGCGTAGCCCCCTTCTTTGCCAATGGAGCAGCTGTCTTGCTGAGTGGCAGAGGGGACACAAGGAGCGTGCGTCGGTCGTACACGCTGTGCAAGGCGCTCGTCGGAGGACGGGGCTCCTCCCCGCAGATGCCTGCACGTGCCACAGGGCTCACGGGTCGCCTCTTTACCATGCCGCCGCCACTGGGCCCTGGTGGCCGTGGGTGTCAGGGATAGGGGTATGTGACGGAGTGAACACACTAAAGAATACTGAGAAGCAAAAGGGTTATCCCCATATAAGCGGATAGGATACCCCCACACACAATACTTTCATGTGAACTTATTGCAGAGGAAATCCAGTACTGCCAGATTTCTGAGCAACAACATTTGCGAGTAGCTGTTTGAGCACCACGAGAATTACTCTTTAACCTTCAGCATGGCTAATTGCTCATTGTACTACAATTTCAATTCTTGGTGTACTATGGTCTTGATTTTTAGTTACTGCACACTATGAGTCTTAATTTGCATCTGCGCAGATGCAATTGCATTTGCAATTTGCATCTGCCTAATACACATCCTGCTTTGCTGTACAGTTGAACCGTTTTCTGGTGCTGCAGCAATGTTGCACAGAAGTGTACGAATGTTCTATATCTTTCCATATGACACAATATCCAAATGCTGACAATCGCACTCTTATCAATAGTAGTCACTTATCTGTTGGCCGGAAAATTTAGTTTGCAAGCAGAAAATTGTGAAGTGAATACTCCTCAGTGCTCAGAGTCATATTCAATGCTTTTCACGACAAATTTCACGCACAGAGCAAAATATTGAACATTTAAGTCATATGTCCCTGTGATTACATTGCCATGAGGAATACTTACACTGTCATAGTCACATTGTGACTAAACAAACAGGAGCTCTGCGTTGCTCATCACTCCCACGATAGTTGCGATGTACTTCTGCAATATCTCATTGACACTGGCGCCACACTTCCTATTAGGCTGTGTCTCACTTCCGTAATGCCCACTACAGCTAACTGGACAGAGCTTTGCAATGCAAATATTCTGATGTGCAACACAGCAGAAATCAATAAGCTCATGTACTTAGTGTGACAATGGCACTGGCAGGTTCATGCATGAGCATAGTATTGCACTTCAACTCTACAATACTACAGCACAAGATTTCATCCTAGAATTGTGCTGGTTTTAGTTTTGATGCACTGAGTTCAGTCTCTTCCAGACCCTTCAGAGCCAATGTATTGTTTTTTGCTTTGCTTTAATGCTGTTTTGATGTTCAGTTCTTCTTTCAGCGTGTTATCAGTGCTATCTCTGTTTAAACCTTGCTGCAACATGCTTTCAGACTGCTATTGCGTTGTCACTGTAGTAGCTGCTTTTAAAAAACCATAGGTCCACCGTTACCACATCCTAGAACATTATCATACCTTCAAAAAACATTATCATCTTCAAAAAAGCACAATTTCTTATCCTTTCAGGTATCGTCAAACTGCGAGTTCCTGTTTGATGCACCCATAACATTTCTATACATACTGGCAACTACACTGAACGAATGTATGGAACCAGGGGTTACAATAAGGCTTTTTGCAGATGACTGAGTCATTTACACACCTGCTAGTCAATGAACAGGCAAAGCTTAACAAGTCTCTAGAAAACATTGTTACCTGGTGCAAGAAATGGGGCATGCAAATTGACACACAGAAAACTACGTGTATGACTGTAACACATAAAAAGAGAGGCCTTAATTTTCACATATAAATTAATTAATACTTCTTTGGAACGAGTTCACTCAGTCAAATATCTAGGCGTCACAATAACAAGATGATTGAAATGGGACCAACATATCCATAATGTCTGTGCACACGCGTTCAAACAACTCAGATTTTTACGAAGAAAACTAGCGACAGCCTCCCCACCCTCGGTGAAATTTAACTGCTTATAAAACTCTGGTTAGGCCGATATTAGAATATGGCAGCATAGCATGAAACCCGCATCCAAAATATTTAAACTTGGCATTAGAAGAGATCCAAAGCAGGGTGCTCCGGTTCATTTACACAAAGTATTCAAGGTACGACAGCGTAACTGTGCTTCGCACCCAAGCAAGCATACCAACACTTGCTAGTCGGAGGAAGTTGGGCTGTTTGAAGTTCCTTTATCTTCTTTACAATGACCTGATAAGCTTAACGAAATCCGACTACTTGGTGCCCCCTGGACGTCACTCCATTAGAACTAACCATGATAAATGTATTAGATCATTTTTTTCACGTTGTAGCACACTAAAATACTCTTTTTTTTTACTTGAACAGAAGATCTGTGGAATTTCCTTCCAAGTGAAATTGTTTGCTCACAATCTGTGCACTCATTCGTGTCAGCACTCGAATTTCACCTCGAGTCATTATCAAAATGATGAATGCATTGTGGTCGTCTTGGCTGAGCGTTCATCAAAAATTTATCGATAAACCCTGTATGACAAAGCACTACACCTGTACTGTTAGTATGTCCACTCCCATATGAGCCCTTCAAGGCTTACAGTATTGATAAATAAATAAGTAAAATAAATTAGACAAGATGTTGATATTCCACCCATTAGTAACAAAAATTTATCTGACCTGTTAAACAATTTCTTTGGTAATTGCTCGTATGGGTAATTGAACAGTGTCAAATGTAGGGGTGTGCAACAGCGGTTTTTGAGACCGAATCGCATACGAATTGAATAGTGCCAGAAGTGAATTCAATCAAATATTAAATATTTTTCTAATAGTTTGCAAATAAGGTACCACCTTCCCCCCAACAATTTTCACATCATGGTATTCGCCACAACGGAGTGTTTCTGTGATTACACTGTGCAAGTGACGTAGCCAGATATTTATTTGGCTACGCTATACCAGTGCAATTCACTACTGACCGAACCAGTTTTTTTCAACTACTTGCACACAGCAAGTGTCGCTTTAATATTCGTCTTCTTTCTGGGATTTTATGTGCCAAAACCAGTTCTGATTATGAGGCACGCCGTAGTGGAGGGCTCCGGAATAATTTTGACCACCTGGGGTTCTTTAAAGTGCACTACAACGCAAGCACACGGGCGTTTTTGCATTTCACCTCCATCTAAATGCGGCCGCTGCGGCTGGGATTTGATCCCATGGTCTCGTGCTCAGCAGTGCACCGCCTTAGCTGACGGAGCCACCCCGGCGGGTGTGTCGCTTTAATGAAATCGATTCTTGATATGCCTAACCTACCACTTTGTCTTAAGATCTCATGTTTCTTTTTCATAAATATTATCGCTTACAGTCACATTTTAAGTAACTCTTTTGTTATCACCATCGTACATTTCTTTTGGAAATAATGGTTGCTTTGACATGTTGCTGCATTAACCTGCCCTTCAATTTACTTGTTCTGATAACAAGCGCAGACTAGCACTGCCTTCCCAGTTCCACTGTTAATGTCAACGCCATTCAAGAATGCCCCAGTTAACAAATTATTGTAAACCCTACTAGGCTACTAAAATGTGTGTTGTTTTTACATACTACCCACTCCTCTCTGTAATGCCTCAGCTTGCAGAGAAAATAAATAAAATGAAACTTCCATTCATACCACAACCATTATTGAACTTAAGCTTAATTGGATAATGCTAAATTGTCACAATCGCCACTGCAACATTTCTACCCAAGGAAACCACACCAAATAACCTTTAAATCTTATATGCCGGCTTCCCCCGAAATCACTAAACAGGATTAAAGGCGATGATAAAGCCAATGCTGTAAGTATGGGCTCAATATTTTAGTTTTGGCAACAACCTCCTCTCATTCAAAACCGTTTAGGGTATATCTAGTCTCCAGCGCATCAGCAACCTCAATCTCACAATCATCTCATATTATCGTCTTGTGGCCCAGCTATTAGAATACATGAGCGTACAAAGAACATATAAAACAGAACTTCAATCTTGAAACATTGTTCGCATAGCAGCCAACTCCTAGGCATGCGCACAAACCACCACTGCAAGACACCTTGAAGTGCACAAAGGTGCAGCTTGATGGAAATAGCACATTAAGGAACTTTTGACCAACAGCATGTGTTCTGCTGGGAAAATTTAGTAAAGTTAACTGTGTAACGACTCGAGACACATGCATTAAGTCAGAAGCACAACAGATTGAAAATGTAACAAGCTGGTGGTTGTCGTGATGGTACAGCTGTGTCATGCACAATGCCATTCCCGACACAGGCTCTTCAAAAGGCAGGAGCACAGACTTCTGGGCTAGTTGGTTTGGTGCAGTTACGGGAACCATAGTGCTTAAGTGACGCAGGCAAGGAAGAACGACAAGTATGTGCGCACGTCCTTGTCGTTCTTCCTTGTCCATGTCACTTAAGCGCTACGGTCCAAATAACTGCAAAAGGCATAGAGAATTACATTTAATACAGCAACAAATGCTAAGGCCATATTCGTTTCCCGGTTTGAAACCATCAGGCGGTTTCCGCAGGAGGAGCTTCCCATTGTTACGCAGTTATGAGAAGGTGGACTGAAAGAAGGACACACATACCTTGCTGCACACTTGTTAAAGATGAGGTCCCCTTCAGTGGAATATCAG
This sequence comes from Dermacentor silvarum, assembly GCF_013339745.2. Lineage (NCBI taxonomy): Eukaryota > Metazoa > Arthropoda > Arachnida > Ixodida > Ixodidae > Dermacentor > Dermacentor silvarum. Next base: position 53,179,516 of record NC_051155.1, read on the forward strand.
CTGCTGTTGTACTCTGGCACATGGACTCGCACTTGCGCTCGGACAAATCAGTATCTGCCAGAATGTGCTCTCGAAGGGAGCTCTGCACTCTGCTTTCTTTTGATTCCAATGATCTTTGTTTTTCTGCAGACTCGGGCATAGCACGGCTCTTCACTATGTCATGGCTTAATCTATCACTATGCTTTTTATGGTCACCTGCTGATGCATTGGAACCACGTGCATCAGAACTACTTTTTGTTTGCAAGCTTTGATGAGACACCTTTGAAGGGTCACGCTCTCTCACATCACTCTTGGTTGGGGCACTCTTTTTCGACTCTTTACAGGCAGGAAGCGCCCGCTCAACACCTGTATCAGCTTCTCTCACGGATTTCTCAACTGCTGCGTCTGATGTGGACTCCCCTCGAGAAGAACTAGTGAAAGAATGTTTGGCAGTCGTGTTCATATCCTTTGCTGAGCTGCTTTCGGTGCCGGTTCCCTGCTTGTTTGGCGCTGACAGACACAGAAGCGAGAGCTGGTCCTCCAGTTCTTTCAATTGGTCCCTGAGCCGCTTGCCCCCGTCGGGGAGGGTGTTTAGCTTGATAGTTCCCATGACTTTCTGCATGTACAAAAATGGCAGCTTTAAACAACAACTTGTTATAGTTTTTTGTTGTCTACATGAAGTCATCCCGTAATATAAGCAATGCATTGCTTTTCAGTAACTGGTTACTCATTTTGTGCAACACAATGTGACAAGAGTTTTAATTCACACACTATACATCTACACGTCCATCATTCAACATCATCTGTTTTTCACTTATTTCATTACTTCGCTTAAAAATGTTTAGTCCCTATTTTTAAGGGTGGTATGAGAGAGAGGGAGAGTACTTTAGAGTACCAGTTTCGTGGCCCCAGAAACCAGTGACATAGCCAGGAATTTTTTTTCGGGGGTTGGGGACGTTGCTTTCTGCCAGGTATCCTGGCATAGTCGTCAGCACGCTCGTCTGGAGCGCTCGTACGCCATGCTTTGGGCTGCATTGGCGCCGTCTACCAATAACGCTTGGTTCTGGATAGCTTGCATCTGAGCATGCGCGGTCATAATGACTGCACCACCCTAATGTTTTTGGTCGTGGCACTCTATAGAAATCGCACCGGGGCGCCCTGGACCGGCGATGACTGGATGAAACCCTTGCAATTCGCCGAGGATGCCATAACCTTTTGCAACACACGTAAGGTTTCAGGCTTGCATGCTTTCAGTTGGAAAAGCGAGAGGTAGCCGCGCGTACTGTAGCGCTCTCACCTTTTTCTTTTCTATCTCCAACTCCAGTGCCTCTTTTGACTTGTTCATCGGTAGGAGCTTAGTCGCAGGCGCGTCCTTGGTAGGCATCTTTGACGAATGTTCCAGTCCCCTTGCTTGCGATGGAGCGGGTAGCTTCGGCACTTTCTGTTTGTCGGCCACACGCCCATGATTGTCGCCTCGGTGACGCGAAAACGCATCCGACTTTTCGCGACGGATGCTCTCAGGTTGCCCGGGATCGCCTGTTTTCTTGCCGCACTCGCCGGACGACTCCATACTTCGCGCCACAGCGTAACAGCCGTGATCTGTCATCAACGAAGCATTACACGTGTGCAACAACTACAGTTGTTGGTAGGGTAACGGGCTGACACTTACAAACTTCGCCGCCAAGACCGCAAACCACGAGTTGACATACCGCGAAAGCCCTTTCGATTTATGCTTTAGTATCGCATCTACGCAGACAATTTTCATTAAATTTTCATTATTATAATAGCTCTAGTGCTCGTATTATAATTATTTTTATCACGTAAGATTTATCGCATTAAAATTAGGTAATCTACTTAAAGAATTCGCAAACAAATGTTAATCTGAAGCTACGGCCTGCTTAAAATTGCGTCTCTCATGCCCCAAAGCGGGTCGTTTGAATTCAACTTGAAATGTGAAGCTGGTCGCGCTTGAATGGCAAATCATCACAAGCTCATTCAAGGCTAGGATACCGTCTAAATGTTCAACCATGAAAGAACATAGACGCCAATTGTTTCCCATTTTTGCTTTCGGCTTCTCGAACGTTTGAGGAGAGTTTGGCCGCTGTGTTGGCGTAGGCCGTGCTGGACAGGCGGGCGAAGAAGGGAATGCCGCGCAGCAATGCAGTAAATGCCAGTTTCCCAAATTGTAGGATCGTGAACCCTTGGACAGGGAGCGCTGCGTCTGCTTCAACTAGGCGTGTCGAAGCGTTAGATGTTGTATGAAACAAGTCAAACAACCGCAAGCGAGTTTGGCGTCGATGAGACCATGTCGTATATATCGTAGCTGAGTATCGAGCCTGAATTAAGAATTAAATACGGCACCCAGACTGAACTTCGTTCTGAGAATATCCTTTCGAAAACAACTTCGTTCTGTTCATCCGGCCACTAGCGGAAAGTATGCTAAAACGGCGCTCACTGTGAGCGCCGTGAGGACCTAGCGCAAAGGGGTACGAACGGACTCGGCGAGCGCACAAGCAGCAGCTGATAAGAAAATGCCTTCAAGAAAGGGAAAGCGAGACGCAGCGACGTCAATCAAGGCCTCTGGTTTCTTTTTTGCTCAATAAACGTTTAAAAGAACAATTCATCTCTTGCGACCGGTGCCAGCGTTTCTGCTGCGAATATCGACGGTGCCGCCTACAAAAAAGTATCGATGGTTCCGTCGTCAATCAATGGACATTAATTGATACCGTCAACATGCGTAAATTCGCATGTACGCAGTGACATTCCGTACCTTGCGGCAGCTTGCCCATTCCTATGCACGAAAATTCCCTATTTGCTACTATATATAGGGAATTTTTGTACATAGGTATGGGTTATATATGCACCTGGGAATACACTGAAATAAAATTTCAGCGTAAAAGATAAGGCTCCTCCACCAGCCGGAACATCTGCAATATACTGTGAAATACCATCGCACGTCGTATGAAGCAGGGGCGTAGCCAGGGGGGGGGGGGTTCAAACCCCCCGAAATTTTTTGCGCCCACCCCCCCACTTACCCACTCTTTGTTCTCGTCGCTTCGCGCTGACATAATTCAAGAAACCGGTGCTACTATCACAATTTTATTCCTGGGCGCTTCCGTTTGGGTTGGTAATTTACCGCGAATCATGTCTGCATATGGAAAAAACTGTCACGGTGTTTGTCAAGGCTTTGACACTCTGTGAGGTTTTGGGCGAGAATGTGGCGGCCGCATTCTGAAGCAACAAATGCGCAACAAATGAACCAACAAATGTGGCAGCCGCATTTCAGATGAAGGCGGAAATGCTCGAGGCCCGTTTACTTAGATTTAGGTGCACGTTCAAGACCCCAGGTGGTCGAAATTTCCGGTATACATTTCCGCCGCTTCCCTTCAGGTGCCGGTAAGGTGGAAGCGGCAAAATCTTGCAAAAATCCGTCCGCCTATGCGGCAAAACAGGCAGAAAAACAGGCGGTGAGCCAAATCGGTCTCGGACCGATTTTTTCGCCATGGCGAAGCGGAAACGCGGAGGAAAGTCGTTTTGCTCGACCGGAAGCTACACTAGCAGTGTAGGCTGCAATGCTGATCGACGCGATCAAGAACCACCCCTTGCTCTACGACAAGAGTGGTACTAAAACGTACTGTCAGCAATACTCACGATAGTATTCAACATCGCGCGACCAGAGGTGCGGCAACGAAGCCTTGGCGTGACCCAACTTCTAACACTTTAGCAAAGCCAGGCGAACCCACCACCGCCGTTTCCGAGGTGTCCGCGTCTTCCGTTTATTCATTGTCCATTTCTAGAAAACAAGTAGGTAGAAGTATAAAAGCCATTTTTTCTTCCACTTCCATGTCAGACAATAGTTAGGCAGATTCCTCGTTGGTGCTCCATAATTCTCCTCGCACGTGCACGGTATGTTGCAGAAGTCGCGGGGTGCTTTTCTCGTCGCGACGATAGATTGGGAGCGTAGGTCTCACGTAGGACGCGCAGGCTTTGGCGAGCCCCAACAGAAGGGCCAGCCCGCGTTTTAGCTGTGGTGTTCCCGTTGCCCCTTTGGTGTCCTGGAGGCGCCGACAATACGAAATGGTGAAATGTTATTACAACTTGTAAATAAAAGCTATTAAAGAAATATAGTCACGCCTAGGCACCAAGCTGTGACTCAGCGCTACCGCGCCCGTGTGAGGAGAATTACGGAACGCCAACGAGGAATTTACCAAAGGCCGCAGATGACACGCGAAATTGCGCAAAATGATCACTTTTGATGACGGGTGGGTCAATGAATGAACATACCGCTCGAAATACGATAATGAGCGCCACTACGCCGACAAACGTACGCAGACTATATAGATGGATGTGGACGAAAGCGGCAGCGGCGGCCGCAGCGGTAGCGAAACAAATGTGAACTTGGACATGCGCGGAATAGCGACTCGTCGCGACTCGTCGGTCGCTAAACCGAAATGTATCACGATATGCCGTTCACGTCTGCTTGAAATGTCATCGCCGCGTAAAATAAGCGTATGCGTATACGGACGTCCTGTTCCTTCGCATCTGATTGGTTCAGCTGTTCTGCGACTGCGGTCGCGCGACTGAAAAATCGAGCAGTGAGCGACTGGCCCGAAACGGTCGCATTTCGAGAAAAGCGACCATTTGCGACTACTTGCGACTGGTCGCTTTGCTACCAACTTGGTCGCGCGACCTCGCCTAGTCGCAAGTGTGAATGAGCCCTGCGCGCGAAACGTCTCTTGTTTGCGATTGCGCCCCCACGGAAGGCTGGTAGTTACTGTTGTGTTGTTGAATCCCAAACCAGCAATTACGGAAGGCTGGTAGTTGCTGTTGTGTTGTGGAATCCCAGACTAGCAATTACGGAAGGCTGGTAGTTGCTGTTGTGTTGTGGAATCCCAAACGAGCAATGTACACACGAAGAGGTTGATGCCAGCAGTGAAATTTCACCGACTCGCAACAGAATGCACGAAACAGACAGCCGACAAGCATGGATTACTGCTGTGCGCAGTACAGCGTAAGTAAACTCTTGTTGCAGGCGCTGACAGTTCTCGTCGGAGTTCACGCGTCCTGGGAAATTGATTATGTGCACTATGCACTGAACAAGACCGGAGTTCATTCCTGCATCACTAGTACACCAATCAGTCGAGATTCTGTGAGGTACAAGGCCGCTTCCTGTTTGCACCGGCGTAAGTGAAGCAGAAATGAGTTGCACGCACTACTTAAAATGCCTACACATGCCATATCTATGCTGTGCGGTGAAATATTCTGTACAATTCTGAATATGTTGACGTAAAGGCAAATGACAGCTGCACGCTCGCACACAGCGGAAGACACAGCGGCCCATGCACTTGTCGCAGGAAATGCAAACCTCTCGTACGAAGGAGCAGGGCGACGAAAGCTTCGAAAAAAAAAAAAGTATTACGCGTTTTTGCGCGTATTTAAGTTTTCTAGTGCAAAGACGCAGCGAACAAGCTATTGCTATGGGAGTAGGTATAGCCTGGTCACACGTGCATTCTCACGTGTATAGCCGTCCTAGATTTGTGAAACGCACTTCGCCCCGACAAGGACGACGCCATCTACGCTTAACGGAGATTAACAATTAATGATGTTTTCTCCGATCGGGCGGGTCGTCTCAATGATGCGTTTTCGAAGACTGATCCATTCAGTGGCGCGATGAGAGACCGTTGCTCCAAACGCCCACTGTACCTGTCGTACTTGTTGTATTTTACTGAGCTTACTTTACTTTTTACTTACTTTCTCCACAAGCGCACGCACACGCGAGGGAGGGGGAGGGGTCCCATGTCTTTGATATACATGTATAGAGTCTGCTTAAACTACCGATATTTATTATCGATCACGTCACGTAGAGGAAAGCAGACGCTTGCCCCCCCCCCCCCCCCCCCCCCCGAAAAACATTTCTGGCTACGCCCCTGGTATGAAGTTATTCCCACGGGGACGGCGGTATTCATATACAGGGTGTCCCAGCTATCGCGCAGCTCGTATAAAAAATATATATATAAAAAAGTGGAACGGCGTTACGCGAAGCAAGCCTATAGTGCGTATTGTTCCCAGCACAGTGGAGTAGCCGCCAGTACTTTTTTTCGTTACTGGGATTTAATTAGGTAATTGTAATTACTTATCTATCTCGAGAAGTACTGTCCTAATTATCAAAGTGTCAATCAGAAAGTTGTAGAGCAACATGAAAAACTCCCGATACAGCTTTCTGTTGCTCAGTACGTGCTACATAGAAATGTTTTTCCGAGCGTGAAAGAAGCCCGCGAATACACGCAAAGTGCCTCGAGCGGCCAGTCGCGCGGCAATTCTGTGTGTATTCGCGGGCATCTTTCACACTCGGAAAAACACATTTATCCTGCCCACCATCCTGCCCCAATAGGGCAGGATGGTGTCGATTGTGTGCGAAGGATGACGGCCGTAAAGAAGGTAGAAGGGTGAGAATCCGGCAGGGGCGTAGCCAGGGGGGGGGGGGGGGGGGTTCAAACCCCGCCCCACTTACCCACCCTTTGTTCGCGTCGCTTCGCGCTGACATAATTCAAGGAACCGGTGCTACTATATCACAGTTTCATTCCTGGGCGCTTTCGTTTGGGTTGGTAATTTACAGCGAATCATTTCTACATATGAAAAAAAAAAAAAAAAAACTGTCACGGTGTTTGTCAAGGCTTTGAGGCTCTCTGAGGTTTTGGGCGAGAATGTGGCGGCCGCATTCTGAAGCTACAAATGCGGCAGCCGCATTTTAGATGAAGGCGAAAATGCTCGAGGCCCGTTTACTTAAATTTAGGTGCACGTTAAAGACCCCAGGTGGTCGAAATTTCCGTATACATTTCCGCCGCCTCCCTTCAGGTGCCGGTTAGGCCGCGCTCGCGCAGGATCCTAGGCTACGTTCACACTTGGTCTCGGAGCTGTCGGAAGCGGCAAAATCTTGCAAAAATCCACCCGCCTAGGCGGCAAAACAGGCAGAAACACAAGCGGCGAGCCAAATCGGTCTCGGACCGATTTTTTCGCTATGGCGAAGCGGAAACGCGGCGGAAAGTCGTTCTGCTCAACCGGAAGCTACACTAGCATGTAAACAACCGGTCGTAAAATTGAACATGGCACCAGAAGTGTAGGCTGCAATGCTGATCGACGCGATCAAGAACCACCCCTTGCTCTACGACAAGAGTGGTACTAAAACGTACTGTCAGTAATACTCGCGATAGGATAGTATTCAATGTCGCGCGACCGGAGGTGCGGCAACGAAGCCTTGGAGTGACCCAACTTCTCACTCTTTTGCAAAGCCAGGCGAACCCACCACCACCGTTTCCAAGGTGTCCGCGTCTTCCGTTTATTCATTGTCCATTTCTAGAAAACAAGTAGGTAGAAGTATAAAAGCCATTTCTTCTTCCACTTCCATGGCATACAATAGTTGGGCAGATTCCTCGTTGGCGCTCCATAATTCGTGCACGTGCACGGTATGTTGCAGAAGTCGCGGGGTGCTTTTCTCGTCGCGACGATAGATTGGGAGCGTAGGTCTCACGTAGGACTCGCAGGCTTTGGCGAGCCCAGCTTTGGTTGACAGCTTTGGTTGACAGTTTGCCAATACCATCTGAACAGCACTAATTTCGATTTATTCACAGGAAATTGTAAAAAAAAAATGCGCTTTTTGCGAGTGTGCAGACGATTGCGCATCTCACATCTTAGTTCCAGTACTCAAATGCGTAAGGAAAGAAAAGGGGTTAAACAAAAGGGGGGGTTAAGTCGGCCTCAGGGGGGGGGGGGGGGGTTACAACCCCCGAATCCTTACTTACTTACTTTCTCCACAAGCACACGCGAGGGGGTGGGGGGGGGTAGGGAGGGGGGGGGGGGGTAGGGAGGGGGGGGGGTCCCATGTCTTTGATATACATGTGTCTGTGATATACATGTATAGAGTCTGCTTAAACTACCGATATTTATTATCGATCACGTCACGTAGAGGAAAGCACACGCTTGCCCCCCCCCCCCCCCCCCCGGTCGGGCCGGTGAACCCCCCCCCCCCCCGAAAAAAATTTCTGGCTACGCCCCTGGAATCCGGTAGTGGCCTGAGTCGCGGTGTTGTAGGCGTAGGTGAAAAACAGGAAGAACTAGGTCCCCATTAGAGTGATCAGGTGAGACGTACATGGCGAGCATGTCACCAAGAGTTCGATTGAAGCGTTTCGTGGTACCGTTAGTCTGTGGGTGATAGGCAGTGCATTTACGATGAACAATAGCGCATGCAGCAAGCAGTTGTTCGATGACTTCAGATAAGAAGGTGCGGCCTCTGTCGCTTATAAGTTCATGTGGACCCCCATGACGAAGGAGAAAACGGCGTAGTATGAAATTGGCGACCTCCTGCGCTGTAGCATTTGGTAGAGCAGCAGTCTCCGCATACCGTGTAAGTGGTCTACCGCAACGATGATCCACCTGTTGCCGGTAGGAGCCAACGGGAGTGGCCCGTAGAGATCTATGCCCACGCGATCAAAGGGTCGGGATGGGCATTGTAAAGGCTGGAGTTCACCCGCGGAGTTGTGCGGTGGCGCTTTGCGGCGTTGGCACTCATGACAAGAGCGGACGAAGTGGCGGACGAAATTGTACATTCCCCGCCAGTAATAGCGGTGTCGAAGTCTTCCGTAGGTCTTGAAGACTCCCGCGTGGCCAAACTGAGGGTCGACGTCGTACGAGGAGCAAATCTCTGATCGCAAGGTTGGCGGAATGACGAGTAACCATGTGCGTCCCTCTGGGTTATAGTTGCGGCGATACAGTAGCTGGTCTCGAATCGCAGAATGAGGAACTTGGCGCCGGAGCGTGCGTGACGCTGGAACTTTCGACGTATCCGAGATAAGGTCGAACAGAGATGCAGTCCAGAGATCGCTGTACAGCAGCGATAGTGTCAAAGTCCAGAGATGACAATGTGCACTCGCAGGAGGAGTCGTGACTGGCCTTCGGGGGAAGCGGTGATCGGGATAGCGCGTCAGCGTCGGAGTGCTTTCGCCCGGAACGGTAAACCACGCGGATGTCATATTCTTGAATTCGCAATGCCCAGCGGTCAAGGCGGCCCAATGGGTCTTTTAACGTCGACAGCCAACATAGTGCGTGCGTGGTGGTCGGTCACTACGTCAAAAGATCGGCCGTATAAATATGGGCGAAACTTGCCAAGCGCCCACGCAATGGCCAAACACTCCTTTTCTGTTACGCTGTAATTGGCCTCTGCCTTGGTTAACGTGCGACTCGCCTATGCGACGACGTATTCTGTGTGGCCAGGTTGACTTTGTGCCAACACAGCACCAAGGCCTACACCACTTGCGTCAGTATGAAGTTCGGTTGGCGCTTGAGGGTCAAAATGGCGAAGAATGGGTGGCGTCGTGAGAAGACGGCGCAAGGTTGTGAAGGCGTCGTCACACTCTGGAGACCATGATGAGAGATCTGTAGAGCCACCAAGGAGCTGCGTGAGAGGTGATATAATAGACGCCAAGTTTCGAAACGAATCGCCGAAAGTAAGAACAGAGGCCGATGAAACTGCGTAGCTCTTTGATAGTGGTAGGTTTTGGGAACGCAGTAACAGCACGTAGCTTCTCGGGATCCGGGCGAATGCCCTCCTTTGACACGACATGGCCTAAAATTGTGAGCTGACGAACAGCAAATCGACATTTCTTCAGGTTAAGTTGCAACCCGGCGTTGGTCAAGCAAGTGAGTACGTGCTGGAGGCGGAGCAGGTGCGTTGCGAAATCAGGGGCGAACACCACAATGTCGTCAAGATATCAAAGACAGATTTTCCATTTGAGGCCACGCAGAACATTATCCATCATTCTTTCGAACGTAGCAGGTGCGTTGCAAAGTCCGAAATTAAGACATGACGGTGAATTCATACAAGCCGTCTGGTGTAACAAATGCAGTTTTCGGGCGATCGGCCTCTGCCATCGGAACCTGCCAGTAGCCTTACCGCAAATCCAGCGAAGAAAAGAACTCGGCTCCCTGCAAACAGTCCAGAGCATCATCGATGCGTGGTAATGGGTAGACGTCCTTCAGTGTGATCTTGTTCAACCGTCGAAAATCAGCACAGAAGCGGATGGAACCGTCTTTCTTCGTGACGAGTACCACGGGAGAGGCCTATGGGCTCTGTGAAGGTTGAATGACGCCCCGACGAAGCATGTCATCGACCTGTTCTGCAATGACGCGACGTTCCGTAGCGGACATGCGATATGGTCTTTGTCGCAGCGGTGAGTGTGATCCAGTGTCGATGTGATGCTCGACTGTCGATGCACGGCCAAGAGATGCTTGCGCAACGTCGAAAGAACGGTGGAAGTGCTGAAGGATTGCGAGAAGTTGAGATCGCTGCGAATGTGTCAGATCGTCGGCGGTGAATGGGCTGAACACATCTGTCCATGCTGAGTCGGCTACGGAGAGGGCACTCACTTCATGAACGGCAGTAGAAGGCATTTCGTCGAGTACGGAGACAATTCGTGTAGAATCAACCGACTCGACGTAACCAAGGCATTCGCGTCGGAGCAGTGATAGCGGCGATGAAAGATGATTGTAAATGGGCATCGTGCTGACACCGGCGGCGAGGTCAAGATCTGCAAAGGGCAAAGGAAGCGCTTTTCGGGTAACAAAGTGATGAGAGGGCATGAATAAGACCGTCCCGTCGGATATAGCACTACACGAGACCGGTACGAATGCTGAAGAGCACGGGGGAATACAGGTGTCTTCTTTCACGAGAAGTTTAGCGGCAGGATGAGCATCGACCGAAGCCAGGTCACCAAAGTGGGAAAGTTCAATCTCAGCCCTAGCGCAATTGATGATGGCATTGTGGCGTGAGAGAAAATCCCATCCTAGAATAACGGCTTGGGAGCACGATGAAACAACTATGAACTCAATCGTGTATAAAACGTCCTGTATGATTACACGGGCTGTACAGGCAGCGGTAGGGCGAATGGGTTGAGCACTTGCCGTTCGAAGCGACAATCCAGAGAGAGACGTCGTCACTTTACCAAGCAAGCGGCAAAACCTGGCATCCATAACTGAAATAGCGGCACCGGTATCGACGAGGGCGACTGTAGCGACATCTTCGACAAACACATCAATGACATTGGCAGGTAAAGGAGGAGGACTTCGGCATGTCGACACTTGCGCAGTTCTTGCCTCAGGAACTGCGTCGTCTAGTTTCCCTCTTCGTTAGAGACGGGTCGCTGACGCATAGGGGAAAGCGATCGGCGACGTGGGGAGGGTGACCGGAAGCGTTCGAAGCGAGGACGGCGATCAATCTGGGAGCGATGTGGTGATGGATCGAAGGGTCCGTAAGGCTCATTTGGATCGGGCGGCACATAGGACGCTCGTCGATCGTCATCGAACGCCTGCGATCGGCGGCGGCAGAACCTTGCGACGTGACCGGGATACCGACATGCAAAGCATATAGGGCGATTGTCCGGCTTACGCCACGGGTTAGCGACGGCAGTGCTGGCCCAGGGAACGGGAGGAGTAGGGCGGTGCACAGGCTGCTGGAAACGTGGTACGGGCGCAGTGCGAGGGGCCATTGCAGCAACCGCAGCATAAGTTAACGGTGTAGCCACGGCATCCTGCTGGTGAACAGCTGGCAGCGCTTTCGTGGCCTCTTCATGGATCACATTACGGAGAGGAGACGGCAAAGTGCTGGCAGACTCCGGAGTAATGGACACCAGAGACAGCTGTCGTGCGACTTCTTCGCGGACGAAATCCTTGATTTGGGTTATCAGGGAGGCTTGTTCGGGGCCGGTGGTCAGGCTGCAGAGTGACGCCGCATTAAGTGTGGGATGTCGCCTTGTCAGAGCTCGCTGCTTACGCAATTCATCATAGCTCTGGCACAAGCTGATAACGTCGCCAACACTGCGCGGGTCCTTGGCCAGGAGCATCTGGAACGCGTCATCATCGATGCCCTTCATGACGTGCTTGATCTTTTCCACTTCCGTCATGGCAGCGTTCACGCGCCGGCACAAATCGATAACATCTTCTATATAGCTGGTGAACGTCTCACCCGTGTCCTGTGCGCGTGTACGCAAACGCTGCTCGGCTCGGAGTTTCCTGACGGCGGGTCGGTCAAATACTTCGGTAATCGAGGTCTTGAACGCCGACCACGTTCGGATATCCCTCTCATGATTCCTGAACCAGAGACTGGCGACGCCCGCAAGATAGAAGGATACGTAAGCCAGCTTGTCGGAGTCATCCCATGTGTTGTGAACGCTCACCCGTTCATAAGATGACAGCCACTCTTCAACGTCGTTGTCATCGCTTCCGCTGAAGATGGGAGGTTCCCGCTGGCGAACGGTGCCAGCGCAAGGGACGGGTGGCGATGGAAGAGTCTGCTGGTCGGCGTCCGGCATGGCAGAGGGTAGCGTCCGCGAACGAAGTTCCAGGATGGTAGAGTGGAGCGTTACCCAGCACGGCTCCACCACTTATAAAGGAGATTTATTGGGGTTCGTAGCGACAGCCGGTCGTAGGTTGCACCGAGCACAGTCCTCTCGCTCGAGCTTCTGCTGCGCGCTTGATGCTGCCGATGCTGCTGACTCTGCAGCGACGTTCGTCATCTTCCTTACAATATATATATATATATATATATATATATATATATATATATATATATATATATATATGTGTGTGTGTGTGCGTGTGTGTGTGTGTGTGTGTGTGTGTGTGTGTGCGTGCGTGCGTGCGTGTGTATGCGTGCGTGCGTGCGTGCGTACGCGTGTGTGTGCGCGCGTGCGTTTAAAGACATTACACAGTGAATTCAACATCTCGGCCGAACGGCAATATGAGACCTCAATTTCTAATGAGGCACTTTCTAATGTCGGTTCCTGACATACCTTCCGCGTAGACAGAGCTCTATAGCATCAACTAACACTGGTGGCTCGCAGCTCTTTAGCGATTCTAAGTAGGTCACCGTATAGAATATTGATGCAACGAATTGCTGTTCGCGTTTTGTACCGGAACAGTGCACCAACCTTTCAACAACAAAGGCTATTTGAACTTGAAGCCGACCGACTCCAAGTTTGGCCAATGCACTGAAAGGGTGTGCGGTGGTTTGTCAAAGTGATGGCTTGCTCAAAGGCATAATTCTAATATTTACTTTATCAACCTTAAAGCTCCCTGCAATATCGCAAAGATTCCATTTTTCCCTATCGCGCAAAATTGCGGCCGAAAATTCTCCGAAAAGGGGAAAATTCCCCGCACGGAACATCACTGCATGATGTACGACAAGGCTTGAACTGAGGCTGTATTGGTCGATCCGGTGCCACTTCAGCACGCTACTTCGTTAGGTGAAGGCGTTCGATCTCTTTGGTGAACTTGAACCAGGTGAAAGATATCCATCTGGTTTTAAACTGGTGCTGAATGGTTTAAGTTGGTGCCAATTTGAAGGCGACTGGTTTGCAATTGGACCCTACTTCCCAGCAACGAGCAAAAGCAGCTGCAACATGTCCTAACTGGGGGTTAACTATTACCCAGTCGGGCATGACTGGTTCCAGTTGTAAACCAACTCCCAGTTGTTTGCGAACTACCAAATTGTACTCGCCCGGCTGGTCCAACATCATTGCGAGCTGGTCAGCCACTGGTATTAGTTTGTGCGAGGACAGTGCTTGGATTCGCGCAGCTGCCCACTTGGACGTTTTAACGCGGAAGAGCACAAACCGACTCACACATATTTGCCTCATTGCGCAAGCAGCCCATCTACGACTGGCACCCTCAATGGTTAGTGGCAGAAGTGTTAGTAGTGCGACTAAAACGTGGCACCTGTTAGCAATTTTCCGCCTCACTTGAACTCTTGCGACGTAATTATCGGCGTGTGGTTCCTCATGAACCTTTGCGGCGTGTCCATCATCCCCGAAGATTTTGCGGTGTCGTTCGCGAACAATTTCACAGCATGCACAAATTCTTTTTGACACTTACGTAAAAGAATCAAGCGTTACCTCTTCTTGCGTGGTGTCTATTTCACATTCGCGGCAGTTTTCCGTATGCCATAGTAGGGTGTGCTCACATAAAGACAGTCAGAGGGGGTGCCAACAATTTTTTTTTCGGCGACATTTTTATGTGCCAAATTCCTCCACACATCGGAACCGAGTTTAGTTTTTTCAGCGCACGCCTTTGTTCTAGCATGAAAAAATTTTGACTTATACAGGGTGGAAAATGTGACTTACGCAGTAGACCTCTCCTGGGGTACGTCAAACCGCACCGGCGACGTCACAGCGTGACGTCAACGGCGCACGTGCGGTGACCTTGGTTGGCAAAAAACAGCCGCCGGCGGCTTTCTGCGTGGTGCAGTCGCGCGTAGTTGGTGTAAGCGAGCGCCACGTGGACGCGTGTTTTTGTTTATTTTATCTATTATTTTATTTTTACGTGAACCTCCACAATTCTCTTGCCAGCCAGATTAACAGTAATGTGTGTCGGAGAACATCGGCGTGTGGTAAACTGCGTGATGAAAATGTGGCGACGCTGGGGCCTTTTTTACTTGCGAACGTGAACCACGTGGTGGTGGTCTGCGATGGATTGTGCAAAGAAGAATATCGGATTTTCCTTGAATGTGTGCCACATTTGTTGTGGTAAAGTGTGCGGCGAGAACAGCAATGATATCGGCTTACCTTTGCGTAGGGAAACGGACCACACTGTGTGCGTGTGTGCGCGCGCGTGGTGTACTACGCGATTAGCAATACATCTCGCTTACGAGACTGTGGACGCGTGTTGCGTGTAACAAAACCAGTCGTAGTGATCAGGCTCCGACAGAACTTCAGAATCCGTAATTATTGAACAGGTGAGAGTGAATGAGACGCGATGATTAGAGAGCGCATGTATATATCGGGGCCATCCGCGCTGTGTGCAGAAAAAAAATATGAACAAAAGACCTTCATTTTGAGCATAATTTAACGACTGAGAGGTATGATTACAACTGAGCTCCTACGATGTTTTGACCGCTGCCGAAGCTGCGTGTATACATTTAACCACAGGAAATGCCCAAAAGGCAAACCACTGAAATTATCGCGATTTAATGCAGATCTCACGGGTCTTAAATAAAATTGAACTTTCCTTTTTTTCGTTATTGGTGTATTCACTTTATGGTACGGACTTTATGCCGTGATGATGCACATATTCGTGCAAAAGTTGGGTGTTGTAAAGTTGAGAGCAGCAAAGAAGGCAGCAGACACAGCGAAGTTAACGCGCAACGGATTATGTACTTATGTAAGATTTTGCTTTGTTCATTCACATGACCGAGACTACAAATTGTGGTGTTTAACATCCCTGAGCTGCACAGCGGCTTATGGAGGACAGTGCAACGAAAGGCTCCAGATTAATTTTATGACGGCTCCACTGATTCGCCGTAGAGTTGTATACGAAGTTAATCTTGTATATCGTTTAAAGCTACAGTGTAAATGGGGCGCACATCAGTGCATTCACGACAATGCAATACAAATTTGTGTTCCAAGACCAGTCATTTAGCGAAGTATCACATTGTCACCGCGAAAATATGCATCATCTATGATAAAATATTCGTTTTCGAGGCGTAATACATTTTTGTGGATGTTTTATCTACGGAAGAGGCGCACTTTTGCGAAATCACCACACTCTGACTTACGGGAACCGCTACATTGTTGTACCGGTGAAACGGGGACGATTATACTTCCTAGGCACAGTTCGTAAATGCTATCACTTCAAAAAAAGGCAATATGCCGGACTTACGGTCGCGGCAGTTGATATACAAGCAGCGCTCTTATGCAGAGAGAACAGGTCGCACGAATGTTTTTTTGCCAACCAGCGCCCGCTTCGGAGGCGCAGCAGAGGGGAGGGGCCCCCGCAGTGTCGTCACGCTTTTTGCAAACAGGGAGAGGTCTATTGCACGGTGTTACAATTTTTAGAGTCTAAAAAAATGGGAAAATTTTCATGCTTTCATACTGTTGATAGCTACTTTACAAACCTTCGTTTGTTACGATAAAATAATCTCGATTGCCTGCGCACACCCACAACCCAAGCAAAAAATGGCAAACATGATATTTGAACAAGAAATTGAAAAATAGGCTTTTTTTTTCCAAACAATTTTTTATGTGTATTTTTACAGCAAGTTTCTTTCGAATATTTTTCTGTCCGTACTTTGCAACATACTAAACGCACGGCAATGTTTATTTAGTCTCCTTTGCGTACTATTATTTTAGTTTTAGCAGCAAAACTTGAAATATCGCAAAGCGGTAAATATTTATTTTATTTATTGTACAATACTGCATGCCAGCTGCCTTTTGGCAACCAGTGCAGGAGTGGTTAAGAATGAAGTAGTAGCGTTACATTAGGTACAGATGCGTACATTTCAGAACAAATGACCAAAACGCATAAAGAAAACAGCAAGATATTTTCCAGCACATAGTCAAGATCACTTTCAAATACCGATATGAAAACATGTGCGCGTAACGAAGAGCAAATATTCAATGATTACTGTACATAACACACATAAAATGGGAAGAGCTACCTGAATTAGTGGACAGCAAGTGTGCTGAAAAAAAAGACACAAAAAAATAACCATGACAACAGTCAGACCACAGAGTGCGCGCCGCTGATATGACGCAAAGAAAATCGATGCAGTAAATCTGATAAAAGACACATTCTTAGGGAGGGCAGACAAAAATGATTCAACTCTAGATAAATTTGTTACTTTATGCGGCAATGAATTCCACTCCGCGATATTTCGTGGAAAAAACTAAAAGCGCTCCGCCGAAGTTCGTCACTGTGGCATTAGAATAGTCTTTTCGTATTGTTCACAATGTTGTACATCATTTTTAATCGATGCAGTGTACGACGTGAGTTGAGTGTTAGAAGGCCTGATTAAATTCTGAGTTCACTAACAGATGTATTTCGGTTGTAGGCACTATAAATGAAACGATGTGCTTTTCTCTGTACACTTTCGATCAGGGCAATATTTGTCTTAAAATCCGGGTCCCATACCACATCAGCATATTCAAGTAACGGCCTCACTAATGATATGTAAGCGACAAGCTTTGTTTTACCAGTAGCGTGTTTCGAACGGTGTCTCAGTAACCATAATTTGTTTAATGCTGCTGATGCTATGTATTTAACCTGGGCGTTCCAGTTCAACGTTCTGGGTATGATCACACCGAGATATTTGTATTTGTCAACCCTCGTAATTGCGACATTGTTTATGGCGTATGTGTGTTCTAACGAATTACTCTTTATTGTTACTCAGATGTGTGAGCACTTTGAAATATTAAGGCTCCCCCTAACACCAATTAAGGCCTTCCCTAGCACCAATTGTCAATGGCTTTCAGGTAATCATCCAATATTGGTTGATCTTCAGCTGACTGAATATTCAAACAGACAACATAATTGTCTGCAAATAAACAGCAGCGCATTGGTGAATCAAGAGCTAGGTCGTTTAAATAAGTTAAGAGAAGCGACCCAAGGATTGAACCTTGCGGAACACCTGAGAGGACGGGCGCATATGGCGAGTGCGATGCGCCTACGTGAACATACTGCTTCCTGTTGGACAAACAGGAACGCACGTTCGATGCATGGAGGTTGGCCTTGAGTTTTAGACACATGGATGCGTTTGACGCTCTCTCTGATTTCCTTCAAGCAACAATACTAGTATTTTCACTATTCCTTTTAAGGCGAAAGCCTAATATGTCTCATCATTCAGTCGACCTTTAACGTCCTTGAGCGAAAACAGGCCGCCAGCACGTATCGTATAAAAATTTGTGAGCTTCTCCAGCGAGTTATAGCTAGTTAAAGCGGGCCAGAATATCATGAGTGCATGGCAAAGGGAAATAAGAGGAATCAAAGTGAATTAAGAGTAATTAAGAGTAATCAAAGCAAATTAAGAAGGATCAAAGTCAATTAGGAAAGAGGACAAAGCGATTTAAGAGGAATCAAACTGAATTAAGATGAATCAATGCGATTTAAGTTGAATCAAAGTGAATTAAGAGTAATCAAAGCTAATTAAAGTGGATTACTAAGCGAATTAAGTGGATGACTAAGCGAATTAAGAAGAATCGAAGCGAATTAAGAAGGAGGATGAAGCAAATTAAGAGGAATCAAAGTGAATTAAGAATGACAGTGAATTAAGAGTAATCAAAGGGAATGAAGAGGGATTACAAAGCGAATCAAGTGGAATCAAATCGAGTGAAGAGGGATTACGAAGCGATTAAAGTGGATGACTCAGCGAAAGTGGCTAATTAAACTGGCTAATTATTACATCGGCACTTGGGCTTCCGCCTTCAAGTCGTCATAGGGATAACAGAAGAGACCCTGTAAATTTTCCGTTTTCGACGAGGCAACGTAGAGTCACCACGCCATTATTGTTCATTGTGAATGTCACGCAAGTCTGAAATGGCTAGTGCACAAGCGTAGGTGTCGTGGGCATCATGGTCTGGACTGTCGACATGTTGACAGGAGAGACATGCAGCGTCCTCGTGTAAACGGCCAGATTTGTACAGAACAGCAAACGTGTACTCTTGTAACCATAGCGCACACTGACCCAGTCGTCCAGGCGGGTCATCATGCGAGTGCTTTTCAGTTATCACAGGCCATGGCGATCAGTGATAACGGAACATGGACGGCAGAACAAGTACGGGCAGCACTTGGCTACTGCCTAGACGAACGCCAGGCGCTTGCATTCAGTAATGGAAAACTTCCATTTTGTGGACGAGAGAAGACGGCTAGCGTATGCAATCACGCGCTATGCGTTGTTCTACTGTTGAACGAGAAGATATATATTTCGTGCAAATTATCTTTGGTCAGGATCGTTCAATGATTCTTCTTTCAATGCAATACTCAATTGATGATTGATGATTGTTGGAGTTTAGTGGCGCAAGGGCCAGGTATGACCAAAGAGCGCCATGACAGTATTAGTTCGCAGTGAAGTGATGAATTGAGAGAAGTAGATGTGACATGGCTGTAAAGGGGCCGAAAATAATCGCTGTAAAGTGCGTAAAATCTACACGGAATAAGATAATGGCAATGACTAGTGACGTGTACTATGAACGTAAAATATGCATTGCTAAACAATGATATGATATACAAGATATGTCAGATATAAAAATTGTCAAAAAACACTACTACCTAAACAGAGCCCTTGAAACACAAGGGCCTGGAGGCATGTGCTTATACAAAACTATCACAGCGGCATCCTCTTGAGAGAGGATGCGCTACGAATTTGTTGAGCTTATAACATGCAGGACCACTTCGTTTAAGAAACCGAGGACTGCTCTGGTGTTAAACAGCGGTTCTTCACCAATAAACATCATAGGATGAAGAGGGATATGATAGTGGTATGCTACAGGGAAATGTTTCCTTCTCTCTACTTCGGCTTCCCGACACTCCAGGAGGACATGGAGGACGGTCAGCCTCTCACCACATCTACCACAGGTTGGTGGTTCATCACCTGTCAACAAAAAACTGTGGGTTCCGTACGTGTGTCCTATTCTCAGCCGACTGAATAGGACGTCAGTTCGCTGTGTTTTCGCTACGGGGGGCCAGAAACCTAACTGTGGTTTAATCAAGTGAAGCTTATTACTTGTTTCAGCATCCCACAAGCGTTGCCAGTGGCTTCGCAGTTTCTTTCGCAAGAAAGGTTTCAGATCTGTTACAGGGACAGCAGCTGTAGGGTTAATAGCGTGCGACGTTATTGACGTAGCCATTCGGTCAGCTAGCACATTACCCTCAATGCTTCTATGGCCAGGCACCCAGCATATAATGACATGCTGGTTACATACATACGCTTCACAGAGAACGGAATAGAGCTCAGCAAGTACAGGATTTTTGTGTTTACCGAGTGACATCAATGCTTTTACGACGCTTAGGGAGTCCGTAAATATAATTGCCTTTTGAAGTTTTGATTTCCTTATATGCTTTACAGCCGACAACAGTGCATGGGCCTCAGCCGTAAAAATACTCGTTTCCGGGTGGAGTACACCGGATTCCGAGAAGGATGGGCCAACAGCTGCATAAGACACCCCGGCATGTGACTTGGAAGCGTCAGTGTAAAGCTCTGTACACGAGTACTTGTATTGAAGCTCTAAGAACTGCATTTTAATGTGTGCATCTGGCGCGTGTTTAGTGACCTCTACAAACGATGTGTCGCAATCTATGAGTTGATGATGATTATTGTTGTTTATTGGCGCAAGGGCCAGGTGTGGCCAAAGAGCGCCAGGACGATGGTAATGGCTTGTTAGTGGTATATTAATAGTCAATTATATGAAGGTTAGATGTGGCATGGCTGTAAAGGGGCCTAAAAGCAGTCGCTGTAAAGTGCGTAAAATCTATACGTAATAAAATTATGGCAATGACTAATGATGTGTACTATAGACATGAACAATACATTGCGAAAGAATGATATGACTTCCAAAATATTGCAGATGCAAGAATTAGCCAGAAGCACAAGTGCCTAAACAGAGCCCTTGAGACACAAGGGCCTGGAGGCATGTGCTATAAAAAACAATCACAGCAACATCCTCTGGAGAGAGGATGCGCTACGAACTTGTTGGGCTAATAACATGTAGCACAACATCATTCAGGAATGCGAGGACTGCTTTGGTGTTAAAGAGCGGTTCTTTACCGAGAAACATAGTGGGATGTAGAGGGACATAATAGCGATATGCTAGAGGAAAGTGTTTCTTCCTTTCTCTTTCGGCTTCCCGACACTCCAGGAGAACGTGGAGGACGGTGAGCCTCTCGCCACATCTACCACAGGTTGGAGGGTCATTACCACTCAATAGAAAATTGTGGGTGCCGTACGTGTGTCCTATTCTTAGACGACAGAACAGGATATCAGTTCGCCGGGTTTTTGTTATGGAAGGCCAGTAACCTAATTGCGGCTTAATCAAATGAAGTTTATTACTTGTTTCTGCGTCCCACAAGCGTTGCCAGTGGCTTCGCAGTTTCTTTCGCAAGAAAGGTTTTAAATCTGTTGCAGGAACAGCAGCTGTAGGGTTGATAGCGGGTGATGTGACTGATGTGGCCATTTGGTCGGCAAGAACATTGCCCTCGATGCCTCTATGTCCTGGCACCCAGCATATAATGACATGCTGGTTAGTTGCGTATGCTCTACAAAGAACAGAATAGAGCTCAATGAGAACAGGGTTTTTCTGTTTACAGGGTGACTTCAAGGCTTTTACGACGCTTTGGGAGTCTGTAAATATAATCGTTTTTTGAAGTTTAGATTCCTTTATATGCTTTACAGCTGACAATATTGCGTAGGCCTCAGCCGTAAAGATGCTTGTTTCGGGGTGGAGTACGCCGGATTCCGAGAAGGGCGGACCGACGGCTGCATAAGATACTCCGACATGCGACTTAGAAGCGTCTGTGTAGAATTCTGTGCACGAGTACTTGGATTGTAATTCTAGGAAATGCATTCGGATTTCGACTTCTGAAGCGTGCTTTGTAACCTCTACAAATGATATATCACATGCTACTACCTGCCACTCCCAAGGTGGTAACAGCTTGGCTGAAGGCATTAGGCGATGTTCGAAGAGTGGGATATCCATTTCTTCACTAAGCTCCCTGACACGCAGTGAGAAAGGTTGTCTTACAGAGGGACGATTACGAAAAAGTGTAGCGCACGTCATATCGTTAACGGTATTAAAACACGGATGCTGATGATTAGAGTGGACTTTAAGGAAATATGTGAGGCTGGTGTATGTTCTCTGCAGATGGAGTGACCACTCATTTGATTCGACGTATAAACTTTCAATGGGGCTTGTTCTGAAAGCGCCAGTGGCCAGGCGGATACCTAGATGGTGGACGGGGTCCAGCATCTTCAGCGCACTAGGGGTGGCAGAGTGATATACCACGCTACCATAATCCAATCGTGATGAAATGAGACTCTTGTAAAGATTCATTAGACATTTCCTGTCGCTACCCCAGGATGTGTGAGATAAGATTTTCAGTAAGTTCATTGTTTTTAGACATTTCTCCTTCAGATATATTATATGCGGAATGAAAGTAAGTTTAGAATCAAGAATGATGCCTAGGAACTTGTGCTGTTTGTTCACAGGTATTTGTTGTCCATACATTTCGATAGTGGGATCTGCAACAAGCCCTTTCTTCCTGGTGAACAGAACACAAGAACTTTTGTGGGGGTTCACTTTGAAACCGTTTTCGTCTGCCCACTTGGATACTTTGTTTAGGCCCTGTTGTACTTGTCTTTCACACACTGTGAGGTTGCAGGATTTGAAACCTATTTGTATGTCGTCTACGTAGACGGAATAAATAATCGCTGGTGGTAATGAAGCACGAAGTGTGTTCATCTTCACGATAAACAGTGTGCAGCTAAGCACCCCTCCTTGGGGTACACCAGTTTCCTGTATAAATGGACGTGACAATACATTGCCGATTCTGACACGGAAGGTACGATTAGTCAAATAGCTTTCTATTAGGCTTAGCATATTGCCATGGATGCCCATTCGCGACAGGTCTCTCAGGATTCCGTAACGCCATGTTGTGTCGTACGCCTTCTCCATATCGAGGAATACCGATAAGAAAAACTGTTTATGCACAAATGCGTCCCGGATATTTCCTTCAATGCGCACAAGGTGATCAGTTGTGGATCGCCCTTCTCTAAAGCCACACTGATAGGGATCAAGCATTTTGTTGAGTTCAAGGAAATGTATGAGTCGTCGATTAACCATTTTTTCAAATAGCTTACATACGCAACTTGTGAGAGCTATGGGACGGTAACTTGCCGCCGAGGAAGGATCTTTACCTTGCTTCAATACAGGGACCACAGTCGCTTCTTTCCATGCGGACGGAAGGTATCCGGCAGCCCAAATAGTGTTGAAAAGTGCGAGTAGTGTCAGTTGTGTATCAGGGTGTACGTTCTTAATCATGTCATACATGACTCTGTCGGGTCCCGGTGCAGAACTCTTACATGCGATCAAGGCAGCTCTCAACTCGGCAATAGTGAAAGAAAGGTTATGCGGTTCCTTCTGTCGACATTTGCGTACGAATGGCTTGCATTCTTCTCTCTGTTTATATTTGAGAAAGGGTTGCGAATAGTGGATTGAGCTTGAAACACGCTCAAAGTGCTCCCCAAGACAGTATGCCTGGTCCTGCAAGGTATTCCCTTGGTCATTCACCAGAGGCAACGGATGGATTTGGTGACCCTTTAGCTTTCTTAAGCCATTCCACACTTTTGCCTCCTGTGTGTATGAATTTATACACGATAGAAACCTCACCCAGCTTTCTCTCTTTGCCTGACGTCGTGTCCGTCTTCCCTGTGATTTAATGCGTTTGAATTCAATTAGATTTTCTGTACTTGGCGATCTACGCAATATGCTCCATGCCTTATTATGTCTATTTCGCGCCTCTCTGCAGTCTTTGTTCCACCAGGGGACACGTCTTTTAAGTGAGCAACCATTCGTTTGTGGGATACACTTTTCAGCAGCATTGATAATAAAAGCAGTAAAATACGCAACAGCATCGTCGATACTAAAATTGTTTATAAAATATCGTGGTAAATAAGTTAAATCTTTAAAATGCTCCCAGTCAGCCGATGATAATTTCCATCGAGGAATATTGGGAGGGTTATCGTGCTGCGTTATTAAGTTTAAAATTACAGGGAAGTGGTCACTTCCAAAAGGATTGTTAATGACATTCCATTCAAGGTCAGGCATAAGAGAAGCAGATCCAATTGCTAGATCTATTGATGAGTACGAATCATGTTGGGCGTTATAGTAGGTCGGCTTATTCTTATTAAAAAGGCAGGAACCAGAGGTCAGAAGGAAATTTTCGATGAGTCGACCTCTCGCGTCGCATCGCGAGTCTCCCCACAACGTGTTGTGAGCATTAAAATCTCCCACGAGAATGTAAGGTTCGGGAAGCTGGTCAATGAGGTTATGAAATTCAGTTTTTCCGAGAATATAATTTGGGGGTATGTATATAGAACATACTGTGACCAATTTATTGAAAAGAATTGCCCGAATTGACACTGCCTCAAGGGCCGTCTGAAGGGGTACATGTTGACAAGCTACGGACTTGTCTACAACTATTGCTACACCACCGGACGACGCAAGAGCGTCGTCTCGGTCTTTCCTGAAAATGGCGTATTGCCGGAGAAAGTTGCATTGTGTAGATTTAAGGTGTGTCTCTTGAACACACAGCACCTTAGGATTAAACTTCTGTAGGATTTCTTTAACGTCATCGAGGTTGTGTAGGAGTCCTCTGACGTTCCAATGTATTATTTGTGTATTCATGTTGAAAGTGTTTTTTGTGCTGTGCGTTTAAGAGACTAACTTAACTTACAGAGCCCTTGTCGGGCCCTGTGATGCGGGCTTTCTCTTTTTTGGAGCGATCGCGAGATTCTCGCGGCTCCTTAGGCGCAAGTGGCGCCGTTTGGCTGGTTGTTGTGTCCATAGCCTCTTGCGAGGCGCTGGACACGCGCTCTTGCGAGCGGTTGGTTTGACGAGAAGGCCTCGCCTCGAGGGACGAGGCCCTGGAGGCCACCAGCGCTGAGGTACATGGCCCCTTCTTGTGAGTTGGCGGAGCAGCGCTAGCTGCAGCCGCCGAGGGGGCAGATGGCGTCACTGCCGGCTCACTGCGTGTGGGCCGGACAGCCGCCGGAAGCCGTTGCGACGCTGCCCCCTGACGCGCCACTTCGGCAAAGGTGTTCTTTGGCAGGTATGACACCCGCCTTCGTGCCTCTTTGAACGATATATTTTCTTTGACTTTGATTGTGACAATTTCTTTCTCTTTTTTCCACGACGGGCAGGACCGCGAGTAGGCGGCATGCTCGCCGTCGCAGTTGACACATTGCAGTTTGTTTTCGCAGGATTCGGATACATGTTCGTGGGCACATTTCGCACAGGTGAGGCGGCCACGGCAGTTCTGCGAACTGTGGCCAAATCTTTGACATTTAAAGCAACGGAGAGGATTCGGAATGTAGGGCCTGACTTTGATCTTGATGTATCCTGTCTCTATGGTCTCGGGCAGAACGCTTGTACCGAATGTGAGAATAATGTGTTTCGTTTGGATCTCTTTGCCATCTCGCCTCATCTTAATTCGTTTTACATTGATCACATTTTCATCTTTCCAGCCTTCTAGAAGTTCAGCTTCGGTTAGGTCCATGAGATCGTCATCTGAGACGACACCACGAGTGGTGTTCATCGTGCGGTGCGGGGTCACTGTTATTGGTATTTCGCCAAAAGACACTAGGGTATGTAACTTGTCATGTTTTTTGTCGCGGAGTTCCAGCAGGAGATCTCCACTTGCCAACTTTGTAGCCTTGTAGCCTGGTCCTATGGTCTCGGTCAAACATTTCGCAACGAGAAAGGGTGATGCAACTCTTACGCTCTTGTCTGGCTTCTCACTATGAATAACGTGAAAGCGCGGAAAAATTTCAGTTTTTTGGCCAAAAAATTGGAATGCTTCGGTGCGCCCCCGTTTCTGGCGGCAATCAGGAAGTGCGGGAAAGGAACTATCCATGTATGCGGAATTTGTTTCGGCGGTGGCGCCAGCCACCCACCATGGAGCCCAACAAGGGGACGCTGCAGAATCTGTAAAGGACAGGTCCTGCAAACGCCAACTGTATGCCACCACTATAACCAAATATGGAATATCCAAGGTTGGCTACCCACACAAGGTTAACCCTCGCTGCCAAGAAGATTGGAAGTAATATAGAAGAGAGTAGAAAACAGGAGAGATGGAAAGTGAGAGAGAAAGACGAAGGTTGGAGGGAGAGAGAGACAGGAAAAGGCAACTACCGATTTCCCCAGGGTGGGTCAGTCCGGGGGTGCCGTCTACGTGAAGCCGAGGCCAAAGGGGTGTGTTGCCTCTGCTGAGGGGCCTTAAAGGTCCAAACACTCAGCGTTGGCTCAACCCCCAGGATCCCCTTTTCCCCGGACACGGCTAAGCCGCGCACGGTTAGACGCGGGAGGGTCCAACCCTCGTGTGCTCGGGTACGTGGTGGCGCAACTCACCAAACGCCTGCTTGCGCAGACGCCCCTGCGGGGAATCTATGAGTTGCCACTGGCACGGCGGTAAGGACATTCCCCGGCGGCGAGGACGAGCCTTCCGAAGACGCCTCGCGGACACCGGCCCCTAGTGTAATACTGGGAACGCCTATACTTAGCATGCATCGATGCACGAGACGTCAGAAGGTCGTGGCTACCACACAACTTGCGACAGCATGTACCGCAGTCTCCGTTTCCACAGTTGGGGCACCTCGCGGGCTGGACCCCAGCGCTGTAGGCGGTCTAGTGTAGGCAGGATTCTCCATGCCCTTTCCCACGCATGTCCGCTACATTCTAGGGAACCTAGTCGACGTAATTCCAACCATGGGACGTCGGTGGCGGGCTATTCAAGGTGGACCGGGCGGATACAAGCATTTCGCAAAGCCGCGCGGGCGCTACATTTCTTCGCTCCACCTCGGGGTCGATACCCTCCGAAGTGGGCCTAGGAAATACATGGCGAGTAGCCTTGCGGCTGCTCCTACGTCATCTAGGATTGTCATTAGTGTCTTAAGGACAAGCAGTAGCGCCATCGTTTCGATACAGGGCAAGCTGAAGCCCCCGAGGCGCCTTGGTAGGGCGTCCCTCTGCAGACGCTCTGCTGCCGCCATCCCCAGAAGAAAGAGAAACGGCGTGCTGAGGGCCTGCAGCACTGGTCTCGGAGGAAGTGCGACACGAGCAACATAAAGAAATGCGCCAGAAAAATACACTTAACATGATAGGCTTTCTCTGCAAATGAGAAATTGCAGAGTCTTGCCCTCTGAGTAGCATTCTTAACCTCTTGGACGAGCGGTTCCCATACATTCGGTTGCGACGCCAGATCGATCAAACTCAACTCCCAGAAGATTAACCTTTCTATACTATTTAAGGTTGTGTGGCATGCTCGGTTTAAGCTGGTCGCCAAGAGCTTTTCGCCATGTTCAGCTTCGCCCCCGATATGCTTCCATACTCGTCGAAGCGCCTCAACACTTGAAGCAAACTGTCTGGGTCTCTGATAAACACGGTCACGTTATCAGCATACCATATTGCTCTTTGGGCATACGCTGATATCGCCGATTTGCCCGGGAACGGAAGGCCGCGTACTTTCGAATCAGCGCATATCGATCGAATAAAGAGGTCTATGCACAGGAAAAAAAAGCATCGGGCTTAATTGCGCATTCCTGTCGGACGCCCCTACTTATATATTATCGTACCCTTTGCCACTCCGTTTAAGACCAAGGTGCTCGACATGTTCCCGGTATATTCCCCGGAACAAATCGACAACTTCTGGTTCAAAGCCATAGATGCGCAGTACACCAACTGACTGTCAAAGGCGTGCTCTTGGTCCAATGAAACGAACAAACCTGGCGCCTTCGTATGTTCAGTATAAGCTAAAAGATCGTGGTTAGCGAACAACGTACTGAAGATGTTCCTGCCGACAACCAAACGGTTTGCCTACAGCAAATTACATCGGGCCAGTATTGCTTCAGCCTCTTACTAATACTGTGGCGAATATTTTGTGATGCGAGTTCAACACCTTGATCGCACCGCCAAGACGCAGGTTGGCGGCGATCTTTAACGTCTTTGGGAAGTAGAATGAGGCCTGCCCTATGACTTCGGGAGCACTTTAGTATTCAAATTTTTGTTCAGTGTCGCGACCAAACCTGGGCCTAACTCGCGCCGAAATGCTTTGTTGAATTCGGTTCCTGAACCATCGGGACCGGACCCTACTTTCATCGCTCCTAGCACAGAATGCACTTCTGCAAGTGTAGTGGGCATTAGGAGGTCTTCGCTAACAGAAAATGGCAACTGCGGAACCTTCGGACAGAAAGTTTTAACGTCCCTTCCTAGTAAGCCTGGGTCAGGTGTGTGGCTTTCTGAAAAGAGGTTTAAAAAGTAATCGAAGAATACTCTCTTGATGTCAGATGCGTTTTTCAGAGACGGAACAATCCGTTAGGAAAACGGATGTCACGAATCTACCTGTTTTCGTCTAGTGAGTGCCGCGGTCTCAACAACCGTGTGCACTTCTGCAGGGTCCGTCTCGAAGTATGTTCTGCTCGTACGAATTACCTTTCCGAGTGATCTCAGTCAGAGACGATATACCTAGCCGCAGTGTTTCTCGAAATTCTCTTGTGGCTTGGGGTCAAGGGAACACCAGCGTTTACTATCCTGATTCTTCTAGGAGTTTCATTTAGCTCGCATGCAAGCCTTACTTTGATATTCCGGCCTGCTTCTCTAGCCCAATGTTGCCACACTGGTTTTAAGTCAGTCCCACTGGCACTCCAGAGCGGGGTCGTTACTGTTTGCCAGTGTACTAGAAATACCTTGGCTTCTAGGTCCATAAGTACTGCCGATCTAACATCCAGTGACGCTCGCCTTCAAAACGGGGGTCTGGCAGGCTCAGTATAGAAAGCATTATAGGGTAATGATTCGAAATGTGACCCGCGTCTGCAGGAAAGGAACCAATTGTGACCGCTGCTACGGCATGTACTCGTATTTAATCCTCACTCTCGTAAAATCTACCTAGTCTCGCTGCGGATCTTCCTCGCTTCCAAGGTGCAACACACATTACCCCATTCTTAAGAACCCATGCATAATGTACTTTAAAGTCATCAAGTATATAGGACAGCTGACGCGCGTTGTCCCCCGGCCTGCCTCGACCTGGGCCCTGAACATCCCTCACACTATCTCTATAACGCAGTTGAACTCGCCGCAGGAGAATGATAGCACAATCATCCAACAGATAAGGCCTCAGCGAGAGAAGGAAAGTGTTCGCATATCTTTTCCGCGTAGGGGGCGTACAACACACACACACACACCACGCGCATGCGCAAACCCCCAACTGAGCAACTTAAGACTAGGGCCGGTATTTTATAGCGATGCCTTTCCGGTAATGCCTTTTCGCGCTTTGTCAGTGGTCGGAGCGACGGTCCGCTCGCGTTATCAACGGGATCACCCGGCCGTGAGCCGTGGATGATAAGACTAGAGTAGAATAAAGCCATTATGCATCGCTACAAATCGCTGCCTAGGACGCGACCGTCACAGTCAAACCGTGGTGAACACCGCTGAAAAGTGGGCGGGATGCAGAATGACTACACCGACCCCCGCATTTACGCGAGATGCCAAAGAAAAAAAAATCGTGAAATTAAAGCGCTTCTGAAAATCCGTGACATCAGATGTGCGAGAAAAAATTCACTTCGTGAAGGAACAATAAATCAACACTCTTCTCTGGCAAAGTGAATCACTTCCGTTTGTCGGGTTTTGTAACACCTTGCAAATTAAGTATATTAACCATGTCCAAACACGAAGAAAATTTGGGTGAAAGCCAAAGCAAATTTACAACCCTGTCGACAGCGACGGGACAGAGAACGTCCGCTACAGCGCCGAGGTATCGGACCCAGATGGGCCCGCGGCGCGCGACTGCTTAGTCGCCGGCTGCTTACTTGAAACGCCGAGTCATCGGCACTCGAAGACGTTGAAAGAAGATGTCGTTTCAAGTCCTGTTTATCAACCAACATGTCGACGCTCAGTCGCAGAAGGTCGGAAACCTGCCTCACGGGGTTTGCGTAGACTTGGGTCCTGGCATTGCGCAACGAGGCACATGGGGCTCAGTGTCGTCGGGCCCGCCTGCACGCGAGGCGCTTCAGCGGGGGGCTGTCTTTTCATATTATCCATGTCCGCGTCCAGCAGGCCCGCGGGTTTGTTTCGCGTCTGGGCCTTCGCGTGGCATAGCAGCGGCTTCCGAGTAGGAAGCCCCGCGGCCTGTTCTCGTGTTTAGTCGCTGCGGACGTCTGTACTCTCCGCATCACCTGAAAAATCCTGGCTCACACTAGACTGCAACGATGAATCCGGGGTTGAAAACGTTCTCTTCCGCTGTGAAACTTGGTGCTGAACCGTCGGGACCAGTATTGCCGTCTTCGGTGGGCGTTGTCGCTTGTCGGCAGTCAGAGTTTCCAGGTTCTGTCTCCTCTGTCTCCTTCAACTGGGGCGTAAACGCTGCACGTGGTTTGTCAACAGCCGCAGTGGCCTGCGCCCGCTCTGCCAGCGCCGATCCAGCTGCAAAGCGTATGACCTGGGCAGCGCCTCTATCAGGGGAGTGAATCTTCGTATACCTCCCATTGGTTCTCCAATAGCAGACGCTCAGTCGACGCTAGCGCCAAGGCGCACTTCAGTTAGGCCCTAGCGGTTGGATGACTGTACTACGGTGGCGAAAAAAGAAAAGCGGCACGATTTTTTTACCTTTCCCCTTTCGCTATAGCACTTTTTTTCTTCCTTTTTTATGATAACGTTGTTCCGCTCGTTTCTCCTTTGCCTATTGACTTCCTCTCCCTCCCCTCATGCCTCGCGCAATGCTTTTTTTAATGCGATAGCAATTATATGGACACTTCAACCGGATTTCTGCCGTCGTTCGCGTCGCTGTGAGGTTCCGTATAGATTCCAAAGGCGATAAAATCGTCGCCGCGCGCCGTATGCGCGAGCGGAAAGCGCGCGGGGGCGCGCGCTATCACGAAGGGCGAACGCACGGCGGAAAGCAAACGTGACCGTCGCGCGAAAGGCCGTGGGGGTATGGGAGGGAGGGAGGCGGAGCGGCGCTGTGCTCCCCGCACCAAAGGCGTATCTTGCCACTCAATCTCCCACGCGAAAGCAAGAAACGGGAAGAGGGGGGGGGGGGGGCAGCTTCTCCTCTGCCAACTTCTCCGCTACCCTTTGCCCGGCGGTGCCGGTCGCCCGCACCCATCTCTTATCTCCACAACGGCTCTAACCTTTGTATGCGCTGTGCATTCGCCGCTCAGTTTCCGTTGAAGCGATACACCGCGCGAACCTGCGCTTGCTGCCAGCGTTTTGACAGTCGTTGGCTGCGGTCATTCAGTGTGATCTATTCATGTTTGTTTGTGCGCGCTGACACTATGATTGTTAATTCAGTTAGTAAGCCCAATGTGTCCAAGTTTATGCAGCCGATAAAAACTACTATCCCTACTCCGAATAGCTCTCTACTAATTTGCTATCGCAATCGATGCTTCGTCTTTCGGGCGAAACTGAGACATTTTTTTATTTCTTTAGCTGTCCGTGGCGCGCTCTTTTTCAATTTTTTGTCGCGGGCGTTATCAGACGCACCGCCCGACCGAAGCTCGCGCTCCGCGTTCCTCTCCTGTCCAGCCATGCCATTCGTGCATTCGTGCTTGTGCGCAGTGGATTCTTTTTCCGTTTTCATGCACGCAGTCAAGCTCATTATTACAATCAAGCGAGCATGTGCCCAAATTGTATTAAAAAATAATTCCACTTACAACACAACAGTTGTAAGCGGCTTTGGGAGCCAGCGGCCGAACACAGTTGATGCAGTGCCAACGGACATGGGTTCGGCCTCGTTTGAATTCAGAGAAGCGCAGAGCAAAATTAGTTTTGAAGAAAGGCTCAGGAACATGAATCGAATAAATGGGCGGCTAAAGGGCACACGTATCTGTACCTAAACCGCGTGCACGCAGAATGGAGGAAGAGGTCGAGGTCAAGGAAATTGTCAACCAAGTACAAGGTAATTGAAAGTGTAGATAGACAACCAGGAGTCATTAGAAAGAATGTTAAAGAAACAGAGACAGCGAATTGGATTCAAAGAATGGAAACGAAAAAGACCATGGAGATTTACAAGAATGAGAAAAAAAGCCGGCAGATCCCACGCCCTGTGGGAATCGATGTTATGCGAAGTAGTGTGCGGGGAGCCTACCAAGTTAACTAAACGAGCATGAGAGTACCAAGACGTAGGCGGCTCTTTCATGACCGACATGACACGCATGTCATGACATTCATGTCATGAGTCCTCAGGAATCCCTTTAGCTACACCTAAGAGACCTTAACGCGAAAGCCTTAGTCATGCTCATGACTATGACTTCGACCCTCAACCTTTTCCTTCACTTAGTACCACACCCGAACCCATTCCATTGGTTTTTGAGTGTTAATGATTTTCGCTGAGTCACTGTCATGACCTACATGACATGCATGTCATGACATTTATGTCATGACCTATCACTTATGTTCGTCATACACTCCTGTCATACTATGCCAATTTGGTACCTACCAAGTTAACGAAACGACCATGAGAGCACCAAGACGTAGGCGGCCGTTTCATGACCTACATGACACGCATATCACATTCATGTCATGACATATCATTTATGTTCGTCATATACTCTTGTCATAGCATGCCAATTTTGGCACATACCAAGTTAACGAAACGACCACGAGAGCACAAAGACGTAGGCGGCTAGATAGATACGGCCAAAGTAGCAAATGTTCGTCAAGAAATGCTTTGCATTTAAAAAGAAATTAAAAGGGAAAATCTGTACGATAACACGAAGGGAAGTGCCTTGCTATTTGAGGCTCGAGCTGATTGCCTACAGACAATAACATACCGGAGCACATATTCGCAATTAGATGAGGCATGTGTATGCTACAGCAATGATCCGGAGACCACTCAACACATCCTAATGGAATGCGAAGGGATTCACCCAGTGAGACCAATACGTAACGTACAACTTCCAGAAGCGCTTGGATTTAAAGCACACGGAAGTATCACCCGGTCAGCAGCCGAGATAAACAAGAGACGTTTAGAGTATTGGTGGAAAAAAAGAAGGAAAGAGACTGATACGACTGGATCCATTACAGACATATGCAGCGGTACAATGTAGATAGAGAAGATTAAAGAGATGTATACAAGAATGCTAGAAAGAATGGCATTGATAGCTTATCTGAGTAACTCAAGCAGGCTATGTGACAATTTGTCCCAGCGCCGTTTCAAAGGGGATGCCAATAGATCATCATCATCACCAGCCTTTCGGGAAAGAAAAAAAAAAAAAAAAGAACCAGAATGCTCGCCTTCGCGCATAGCGTTCGACGCATGCGTTTCCAGGTAAAGATTACGGTTGCATAAGCTGCAGTTGCCAGGCAACGGCAACTCTAGCATACCAAACAGGGAGTGACGTAACTACACTTTCGCATGTAAAAGAACCTGCCTAGCAAATTATTTGTGTTGTGACAGTGCTATGGGAAGGCCACGTATAGTGAGGACTCTTGAAGAGCAGCATGCATACGAGGCGCGGCGAAAGTGTGATTAAATGCATTTCTATTCTCCCCTGTCCACTCTTTGTAGGTGCACGAAGTAGCGGCGCAAGCCAAGTCGCAGGCCGTTAAAACGTCTTAGGCTAATAATTAGGTAAAGTGCATGTCGCCATGTGAATAATTTCAAGCTACGTCGCAATGATTAATCGTTCTAGTCATTTACGGCTTCGCTGTCCAACCACCTTTGCAGCGTGGATTGGAGACCAATGTTTTTGTCCCAGCGTAATACTGACTGCGCTCAACAGGTTGGTGTGCAGCCTGGCCACCCTGAGCACTAGTCCCACACCCCAGGCCAGCCGCGTGGTGCTGGTGTACCTCATGATCTCTCTCGGCATCCCGCTCGACGGCGTCGGCATGCTGCTCCACACGGACTGGGTCATGTACGTTACCGCCTGCCAGGCTTGTGACATTCTAAGACTACCCAAAGCAGGGCGAAATCGCTCTTGTCAGTACTCTAATAAAGGTATACAATTATAGACACTGCTGTATAGATATTGTTGTAATAAAATGAATGTTTAAATTGGCGAAACACATGGAACGAAACACACCACCTCAACTATACTTTGACATATGTTTTGCTCAGATTAAGCAAAGTTTTAATATAGACGGCTCGAAAGCGAGGGTAGACTTAAGGGTAGAGGGTAAGGCGGTCGGTCGGGACAGAGAGGTCGGCGCTTGCGTTTCCGTGCCTCGCGCGCGCGAAAGACAACCGCGCGCTTCCGGCCTGCCTTCCTCCCTCGCGTTCGCTAAATTGAGCCGCGATTACCGGCTCCCCTCGTACGCTTTCACTCGCACACAGCGTACGGCGATGATTTTATCGCCGTTTATACAGAACCTCACGGCGACGACGGCGACTACTACGACGGCAGAAATGCGCTTGGAGTGTCCATATAATTGTTACCGCAATAAAACGAAAAAGAACGATATTTTTGAACGGAACGAAAACGTAACCGACACGTTATTTATTATTTTGTTCCGGAGTGAACCTAAATATTTTTGAGCGGTTTTCAGTTCAAGGGGAGAGTCGGCAATCCGCAGCAACCAACGTCAGGCAACGTGAGAATTAGCGCTTATCTCAGGGGTCTGCAAAAGTACGTATCTCAGGCAGCGATAGTGCGAGCAATAGCCGGTCGAGCGCTCCACGAATCTAAGCCTGCCGCTCGGTACACGATCAGATCGAGATAGTAGCAAAACCCAGGGCTTGCGCGCCGAAGAGCTCATCGTATCGTTTTCTACGGGCACAACGCTTTGTTACCGAAGCTTTAGCGTTCGTTTAAGTTCGTTTTATCAGAAAACAGCGGTCTCGCATTTCGGTGGGTACACTCGATGACGCTGCTTCTGAGATCATCCTAAGTGCCTTGACTTAAGGCATTGAGCATGATCTCATAATTCACAATAGCCTGAATACCGCGAAGCAAGGACGGCCTTACGGAGGACGAGACGACTAGTGCAAGCCCTCGTCGTCAGCCGCATCACATTCGCGCTACCATATCAAACCACGCGCAAGACGGTTAGCGCGCGCATAGACAAATAAATTGAGAGAAATATTTTGAGAAATATATTGAGAAAGCTATTCTCAAATTATTGAGAAAAATAAATACTATGTTTTTATCGTTCCTTATTTGCATGAGAACCAAAACCGTTATGAACCGACATTTTTGCATGCCAACCAAAACCGTTATAAACCGTCATGGAACATTTTTTTCCCGTTTCGGAGCAGCACCGTAATGGAACTTTCTTCAGTGGAACGAAACTAAAACCAGAACGGAAAACATTTTGTTCCGACACC
Organism: Dermacentor silvarum; assembly: GCF_013339745.2. Taxonomy (NCBI): domain Eukaryota; kingdom Metazoa; phylum Arthropoda; class Arachnida; order Ixodida; family Ixodidae; genus Dermacentor; species Dermacentor silvarum. The sequence goes on from NC_051155.1 coordinate 53,214,340, forward strand.
CTAGGTCGGCGCCCAATAAAAACACAACGCGGGAGCCCTTCTGGCCATTTCTGTAAGAGCTGTCCAAACGAGGGAAGTTTCTTACTGTCAATAATAATCCTGGCAAAAGAAAGTACAGAATAAATTGCAGGCGCTATCTCTTTACCGAATACGTACAGTGAACGGCCATTGCGCGCGGTCGACGCGATGGAGTCCCCCGAACCGGCTTTTTGCGTGAAAGGTAGGCATTCGTTGAGAGCAGCCGATGTGACATATGCTCTTATAGTGTGCTGTCCGTATAACCAAATGGATCATAACATAACGAAGCCTCAATGCAGCGATCGCACGGGTTCGCAGCGACCGACTGCACGTTTGCATGCATGTCCGCGCACAATGTTTCGCTTTCGCTGCGAGCGCGTTTTTGCACCGTGCCGTGAACTTGAGGCCGCAGCATATTGCTACGGAACAGTATTTGCCTTGACGAAGAGGCGAGCAGTGTGAAGACGACGACGAAGATTAGAGGCTACTGCGGGCTGGCTTCTTGGCCAAGTGCGGCGCATTTCTTTGTAAATATACTTGTATATAGCTTTTCGTCTGCGTCTTCCTACGTAACAATATGAACATTTGACAGTACACAAGCAACCATTGTTGCGTGGACGCTATCAGATCTGTTGAAAAATAATTTTGTTATAACTAGGGACTTCGACGCTATACGGCGACTCGTGATTTGCCATCATGACGATTCAATCGTCGTTTTTTTTTTCTAAAGTCTTGGACAATTCAATATCGTTATTTCTCAAGTTGAGTCGCACTGTATGTTTATCGGTCTTCTCAGCGAGGAATTTCCCACGCTGCTTTTAGTTAATCATTAACTGTTTGGTGCTAACACAAACATGAGCATGCCATGCCTTTTTTGAATGTGCTTCTTACCGCTCCCTTTCCATTCTGGGGAACTAGCCAGTATCTCGAATCAACAAGTTCATAGACCAAATCTTCATGACATTAACCGGGCAGGGCGCGCGGGCGAGATTCTCAGTGCGCGCTTTCTGTTACTCACCGGACATCACAGCCCCAATGCCGTAGCAGAAATCTTCCTCGCGGAAGTGCTTGCTACACACCCGAGTTGAGTTGTAGCCGATGGCTGCTTGCCGGTTCTAAGTTCCGCAATCCAAGCTACGCGTAGCTTCTTGGCCTGCGGGTACGTGTGAAGGCTGACACCGTAGCGTACGCGTCCGGCACTGCGGTACCGAGCGATAGCCTACCATGTCGGACGGCTTCAAAGGCAGCCACTACCTATTATAGTGATTTCAAGTGCTGTCTAGCGGGCACCCGAAGCGGGGAAACATCCCCACTTAATAACCGTAGCGCAGAATGGGACTAAACCTGTGTTGTTTTCAGCTCGCGTCGGCGCTTCCGAAGCAGACGACGCGGCCGCTGAGCCCACGTGATCTCTTATACCACGCCAACGGTGGCGCCAGCTTTTCCAGTGGTGGAGCTCGCCCCCAATACAGCGTCCATGTTTTGTACTCCTGACTTTTCGAGCCATAGAGAGCCTATACCGGTCGGGCTGTGCATATATCTGTTGTTCTATGAGGCAGACCTCGCCGTAATCTGAAACAGACAAAATGCCGTTTGAGAGGTTAGAGAGGCCCTAAAGAGCATCACTACATTTCAGTTCAGACTTAGTACGGGAACAAACAGCGCTAGGACGCGACGAAGTGAGTAGACAGACAAGGCGCTGAACTAACAACGACTGGTTATTGCTGTGAAAGCAATATATACAAAGCACAGGTTCAGCGCAGAAGGCCAGAAAAACACGGTTTCTGCGCCGGGAAGGGAATAAAAGCATCACATCACCGTGTCGTCAAGGCAGGTTATCATATTTTAACAAGTAGTTAATCACGCGCGTCGTCATGGCAGGTATCATGTTTTTTAACAAGTAGTTAATCTCGCAGCTATGTAGAGAAAGAGAGGGTACGCTGACGCAGGAGTTTCCGTGCGATTGAATGCAAAACGCTTCCCAAATCTCGCGTGCTCTTTGATCTTTATACCTATCTATTATTGTGCAGTCTTCAAAGAGAGGTTTGCAGCCGCATTCTTTGCAGCTGGGCTAAATGGCTCGGTACAGACCTTTCATTGCATACACTGTTTGTTGCGTTTGCGTTTGCATTTGCTGTTTGTTCCCTTACTAATGATGTACCAACCAGCCCAGACCAGCACACTCCTTCAGTTCAGACTACCAACGAATTCCTTTAAATCACTGTTTCATTCATGGGGCGGCAAATCGTTGATTACGAGTTGTGATGGATGAAAGAAAGCGATGCCGACGACGACGAAGTGCGCACGGGTTCTTTCGTCACTGGACCACACATGTGAGTGATCGCATAAATCAGCGATGGCCCTCTGTTATGCCAAAGATGTGTCGTGCCACGATTGGGCCACGTATGGCGAGCACGTAGTGAAATGCTTCGTGGCGAGATAGGCGCCTAGTCATCGGCAGATGGAAGACAGCGGGCCGAAGTGTCGGACGCAGGCGATCAATGCTCCATGGAGCCGTCCCTTGGCCAAGGCGTTCGCCAGCCCGAGTACTGCAGCTCGGAGCGTGGCCTGCTGTGCTACTCCTTGCCGCGAGCACTGCGGCTCACGCGAAAGCTGTCCGCTGGGCAGGCTGACCATTCCTGCACTGCGGCTCGGACGCAGGTTGACTGCTGAGCGGTTGTCCCCGGTGTGTCAAGAGCCATCGTCTCCTCACTTTCCAACATCGACGCTTGTTCTACGTCATTGCGTCATCGCCCCTCACTTCGGCAACCTCTCATCTCCTGTACCCTACCGTGAACTGTTTCGAACTGTGTTTTCTCGGACTCACGGCAGCCTTAGTTGTTCTAGTCTTTTACGTGTGTCATGTCATGTGCTTTAACGTTCTGTGCAGTTGTAGTTTTTTTTTGTACTTTTCATAAATGTAGCTTTGTTTTCATCATGAGTTCGACTGCTTTCTTGCGTCCTTTCCTCATCGCACGGCACGACAACCAAGTGTGACGAAAGTCCCATAGTTTCCTTTACACTAGTGAACTTTCCTTTATTGAATTTCGCGACGGGACCTGAGCTCCGGTACGTGAATGTGACGTCATGAATTTCAGTATTTCTCCTACATGCACCGTTTTGCAGTAGGAATAGTTCGCGAAATTAGCTAGAAGTCCTTGGTTGTTTTTTTTTTTTTTTTTTGAGAATGAATTGCAGTGTTTTTACCGAAAACGTTAACCCGAGCTGACGTCAGATTCGATGAGGACATGACCAGCTGGAGCCAAAACTTCCGGGCGCAACCATGTTTAATTTTTTAGTCTTACCAAACCATGCACCTCTGCCGACAGGATTAGCCATATCGCGAATAAGCTTAATTTACCAACTTTACCTGACCTAACACTCGTCTTTCTTTTAGCAAACCTAGCATTTATAGAGCCGAATCGAACGCCACGCTTATGATGATAACGTGCAGAAAGACTCACAGAATGAGTAAAATCTGACGCTCATCGTCATGCCCCCTTAGAAAAACCTGAGGTTGGCCGCATTGGTTCAGTCGGCGGCTACGAGAGTCGATAACCTGCATAGAGCACGACCTCAATGCTTTGAGAGGTCAGCGATCCGAGTGTTATACAGGGCAAAACGCGCGTGTCGAAAACACGCGTGTTTTTCACTGGAGCGCGCTTCATCGTGCACTACGCAAAATGTATCGATGTCCTCGAGAATGTTGCGGAGGCTGGTCATACTCCGTTCGCAAAAGCGTTTCCTGTGCATTGCGTCGCAGAAATCGTCTGTCCACGGCGGTGAACGTGCTGGGCGACGCCGTGGTCGTCAGCGGGACACAGGCACTGTGCCGGTCCACGCTGGAGGCGCCCGGCCGCGACGAGGACGGCCACCCCGAGTGAACTTCGCTGCAGTGATGATTTAACCACGAGCACCACACTACGTGGCGGGTGCGATTCCTGGCCGTTGTGTATACGATGGCATACCAGGGAATATTATGTGTATAGTTTAATTAAACCGAAACCAACTATTTGCCACGCGTACCTCTTTAACGTTAAACCTTGACTATTTCGGGTGTAGTCTACAGAATACACTGCCAGGAAATCAGGGCCCGTATTCAGACACGAAAAAAAAAATTGCTTATGCTAGAATTATTCTTAAGAGTAAAATTTCAGCCAATCTTGGTGCCGAACATGGTCCCGAACATATCATTAGCAAAAGTAGTCAACCTATGGCAAAGAGCACATAAGAACGAAAAGCTTCTTCTTCTTCCAGGGGTTTTACGTGCCAAAACCAGTTCTCATTATGAAGCACAACGTAGTGGAGGGCTCCGGATTAAATTTGACCACCTTGGTTTCTTTAACGTGCACTACAAGAACGAAAAGCTTTGTGAATCCGGCCCCAGATATTTAAAATACGTGATGCGAATCGGAAATCAACGTAAAGAGAGTGAGTTACGATCTGAACAAAGTCGTGTGTGTGTGTGCGCACGTCCCATCTTGGGCCCAAAAAATTCACCGACGATTACCGAACGGCATACTTCCTAATGCGAAATTTTACCAGAGCTCTTTATGTGTTTTCACTTCGCGATATATTGGCTGGCGCGGACAATCTGTCTCGTGAGGCACGTTGTAAACGGAGCGAAGTGGGCGAGACTCCCTCGCTAATCGGGATTTCGCGAGAGGCAGCCCGTTTATTCCAATTTTATAGAACCCAATTTTATTCTTCTGTAAATTTCTTTCTCATGATCAGGGTCCCCTGTAGGTCAATTACTCACAGGGGACCCTGATCATGAGAAAGAAATTTACAGAAGAATAAAATTGGGTTGGAGTGCATACGGCCGGCATTGCCAAATCCTGACTGGGAGCTTACCACTGTCGTTGAAAAGAAAAGTGTACAATCATTGCATTCTACCGGTGCTAACATACGGGGCAGAAACTTGGAGGTTAACAAGAAGCTCGAGAACAAGTTAAGGACCGCACAAAGAGCAAGGAACGAAAAATCTTAGGAGTAACGTTGAGAGACAGGAAGAGGCGGTGGGGATCAGAGAACAAAGGGGGTAGACGATATTCTAGTGGACATTAAGCGGAGAAATGGAGTGGGCAGGCCATGTAATGCGTAGGATGGATAACCGGTGGACCATTAGGGTTACAGAATGGATACCAAGAGAAGGGAAGCGCAGTCGAGGACGGCAGAAAGTCAGGTGGGATGATGAGGGTAGGAAATTCGCAGGCGCAAGTTGGAATACGCTAGCGCAGACAGGGGTAATGGAGATCGCAGGGAGACTTCGTCCTGCAGTGGACATAAATATAGGCTGTGATGATGATGATGAGAGCCCGTG